>NC_092207.1:85379832-85461877 GCF_043381705.1 Parasteatoda tepidariorum
AACATTGTAACGCGCCATCATGTCAAAGTAATATCGCCAAACTCTGCACTTCTGAAGTTTTGATAAAAATATGTTCAAATCTTAAAATTTATAAGTAATTTAGATAGAAATTATGTGTATTAAAAGTAAATACATTTATTCTTATCTAACCATTAGTTATTTCATCACCTTGTTCTCTTTACAATGAGATAAACATAACTTTATATGCACGCAAGTAAGTGATAAGAGGGATAAATTCGAATAACTAACAACTATCCAAATTTTCAGCCATAATTTTAACATTTACTGTACTGTGAAGTTTCTTATTGAAAAAAAGTAAGTAATGAACTTATTACATGCATTTATTAATACAGAACATAAATTTTTTGAGTCAGATAATTTTCACTCAGTGTAATTCCAATGGCGAATTTTCCACTCTCGCCTCCGGCGGTAAAGTTTTTCTTTCCACCAATCAGGAATCGTTTCTCCCTTGTCCACACTCTTTTACTCTAGTCACTCTACATACACCCTAAGTAGAATTAGTAAAACCTCTGAAGATTTTGTCTTTTTATATTATCAGCAAATGATGTGTTGATAACTCACAATTAATATAGACTTACAAGCAGTCAGCAAGTGCGAATCGAAAAATCTTAATCAAATAGGGGTGTAGAGATAAGTTCACGCATTTCCTGGAATTTTGAGACAAAATGGATAGTATATGTCTTTTAGCTAACATCCTTGGACTATTCCTCTGGACTGGACTATTTCCTCCTTCAAAACAGATGTCCAACTGTCTACGTAATCGCTGGTTTATCAGTATCAGCAAATGTATTTTTTTTATATAGTTATTACACTAAATACACCATTTTTCAGCAATTCCTCCAGCAGATGATGTATTTTTTGTTCTAAATCCATGCTTTTTTTATCAACAAATTGTAAGTAATAGGTCTTTCATCACGAGTTAGCTTGTACAAAGTGAGAGTAAAGCGAACCGGTAAAGTCAATTCCAAAGATTTAGGGGAAGATCTTCTTGTTCATTTACTTCGCACTAGAGCTGCACAATGGGCTATTGGCGACGGTCTGGGAAACATCCCTGAGAATGATCCGAAGACATGCCATCACAATTTTGATCCTCTGCAGAGGGGATGGCACCCCCGCTTCGGTAGCCCGACGACCTGCGCGCGAAGTGGAGCACTTTACGGTAGAACAGTTTAACAAGGACCCATACCGCACACCCTCGGTCCCTACGCAGACTGATCCAAGTGGTCACCCACACTGACCGTACACTGACCCACCCGCACACTGACCGTAGCCAGTGATGCGGTGATCTGCTGGGAACCGTGTCTTAACGATCAGTCCACTGCGGGAGATTTAGGGGAAGAAGGCAAAGAAAGTCGAAGCAAGAGCGAAATGGAGGATCGGGAGAAAGTGAATGTAAGCACCTTATTTGGCGTATTGTAGAAAAAAATTAATTAAAAATCTTATTATTTTTTTAAAGAGTTTTCTATTGCAGTAAACCAATGAATCTGAAAAATGTGCTTGTTTGGAATTCCAAAAAAAGAAAAACGTTCATATTTCGCACGTTTTCGCTATGTCCACCAATGAAAAAGCAATCTCCTCCGCTAAGTTTTCCCGCCACTTACGCTCTCGTCGTGGTAGAATATTATAAGTTCTGCTTAATTTACAATTTTTTATTGTCAAAAATTTTGTAAAGCAGAAAGTGTTTTAAACTATATTTAAATAACTCTCAAACATGAGGAAAAAAAACACAATTTTCAGTAAAATTTATTCAACACACAATTTTTAATGAAATCAATTCGACGAATAGCATTTTTATTTTAAAATTTTTTTCTTCCAAATTTAAATATGTTCTTAAAAAAGTAGAACATACGGAAACAACTCTTAACAAATTCTTAAACAGAATCCTTAACAAATTCTCTTGTAAATGGTGGAGCATATATTTTATACAAAAACTTAAATGTATTTTTCTTAAAGAAGAATTTTAAAAAAATCAATCTTTTTTTAACTTATGAATCAAAATTAAAACTTATTTAATGAGCTTTCTATCATAATGAATCGGAAGAGTATGCCAGTTTGGAATTCTCACCAAAAGAAATCGCTCATATTTCACACGCTTTAACCTACCCGAAAAGTGAACTCTTTCGCTAAGCTTTCCCACCGCCTGCCAAATCATCGTGATAGAATATTGTTAGTTTTGTCCAATTTACAATTTTTGGCAGTAAAAAATTTTGTAAAGCAAAAAGTGCTTTAATTTATATTTAAATAATACTCAAACATGAGAAAAATAACACAATTTTTAGTTAAATCAATTATCCGAATAGCATTTTTTAAAATCGTAGTCTATATTCCAATTCGCGATCGCAACGCTCGAGTACGCCCTCTATCGGGAGACTAAAAATATCGGGAATTAGTTCCCGCATAAAATAGGCCTAGTTTAAATAGGCCTTTCATTTTATATCATTAAATTTAGTAAAACTATTTAGGTTTTAACTCTTATAGGAATATACATATTTTTTTCTGTTCATTTACAAATATTCTTCCAATGTGTTTTGGATGTTCCTTCTCTAAAAAAAAAGAGATACCATTTTGTTTTCGTTTGCATAAGAAAGAATATCAAACATTTTTCCTTTTTAAATTTAATTAGCCACAATAAAGAAGGAACGTTGCAATGCTACACGCTACATTAAGAACGTCTCTAGAGTAACTGAATGACTGTTCATATAGAAATCGCAGGTATTCGTTTCATACAACAACGCCCCCTATAGTTCGCTGCAATCGCGAATTTTAAATTCTGTTCTTAAATAAAGTAGTCATTATAGAGGAAACTTTCAACAAATTATAAAACAGATAAATTCTTAACAAATTCTTTTGTAAATTGAAGAATATATTTTGATACTTAAATGCATTTTCCAATACTTGTTGTGAAAATAAAATCTGCAAGTTATATTTTCTGTGAACCTTTATTTATTTATTTATTTTAGGAAGGAAAAAGTTAATCTCCAATTAGCATCACAATTAAGATTGGCTGTATAGTAAACAATAGAGAACAAAAATATAAGTTATTCTATGCTAATAAATTATATTTTTTCCACAAAAGTTCGAAAGTAGACGGGAAAGAAATTCACTCTCGGTCGGACGGCGGCGTCTTAGTTATAATAAAATATTCACCTGATCACAATTTCATATTAATCCTTATTTTTATTAGAAAATAAATAACAGCCCGTATCACACGAGGGTCGTGATTGGCATAATTAATAGGACAGATATGGCTTTTTAAATAATCGACTGTCTCATTTCTCGCCAACAGTGATGCCAATTTTGACTTGCAGAAACAGCCGCTGTCGGAACAGTTTTCTTAATGAGACAACTAAGCTGCAAAATATATATTTTGTTTGTTTTTAGCGGCTCAACTGAAAACTCCCTATCAATTTCATCACGCAACATGAAACCGCGACTTCCGGTTTAAAGAAAAAAGCAGATGGCTACATTAGAACAAAAGCTAAGAACGATCTTACCATCTAATCAACTACCTCATCTATTTACATCTTTACCCACTATATTTATTACTATTTTATTTTGTTTTTACTCTTAACAACCCCCTCTGATTTGATTTTAGAAATGTGTGAAAATGTGAGTCTCCTACGAAGTAGATGGATTAGTAAGTTTTTTTTCGGTTTTATATTTTAGAGGCAGAACACGAGCGAAAAAATTTTATACGTGTTTCGCTTGTTCCAAATTCGAGAGCGATGTTTTACTTATAACATTTCAAAATATTTTATGCTAATATGCCTTAATTAATGTACTTCCATTTCAAAGAAGCGTTAACCCCTATTGACAGAATTAATCTTTGTTATTAATTCAGTAAATAAATGTCGGACTTCTATTTAACGAACTTCCATTTTGCAAATTTCTCTATTTTGCGATTTTTTTTGAGGAACCAAGAGCATTTTGGAAATTTCTTCGTAAAATAACTTCCAATTTCCCTATTTAACTTCCACTTTCCCTATTTAAAATTACTTTGCAGTTATAATTTTATACAGCAAATAAATACAGTCAAAATTTTATGCATAAACTTAGCTGTTTTTAGTTGAAAATATATGTAGCATGATAGTGTTTTGACACTTTATAATGTTTTGCTCTATTCTTGTTTTCCATGTAGATTTCTTTTACGGCTAAGATTTATAAATTAAATAGTAGATACATACTAGTTTACAAGATAAAGGTGTATCAATTGCTTTTTTAATTATGTCTAGTGTTTATGAATTTAAAACCTGTTTTGTATTGTTTGAGTATTTTAAAAAGCGATTTTCTATTTAACGAATTTTCCATATAGCGAACTTATCATCGGGATTTAGCAACTTCTTTAAATAAAGGTTCGACTACTTTTTTAAATAAATTATCTCTGTATTTGTGCTTTTCCTCGCAATTAAAATGTCAAAGATGATAAATAAACACTGCTGTTGTTAAGTAAGTTCCCAGTTTAAAGTATAAGACTTAAAACCGTTAGTATTAAATTCATAGTAGTAAGAATCCAATTTATAGTAATAAGTGTTCTATTTACTCTGGTAAGGAACAATTTATGGTGGTAAGAGTTCAATTCATAATGGTTAGTGTTGGGGTTCAACTTATCGTTATTGGTATAGAATTTAAAGTGATATGATGCGTTTCTAGTTTGCAGTGATAAATATCCATTTTTCCGGAGGAAATTATTGATTTATAGTGGTAATCAGCGTCTCCTCTGAATTTTTACCGAGCTACGTGGGTAACAGATAGTAAGGAGTGGAATTTTTTTGAAAAAAAATTTTTTTTAAACATTTTTATAGTATATTTCATAAAATATTTTGCAAAATATATTTTAATAAAAATAAAGCGACTAGAATTTACGGTGAAGTTATAATACAAAATATCTGCCTAAAATTAAGGTTACACATAAATTAAAATATTTTGTACTTTGCCATTTCATTTCCTTAAAATAATCACGTTGAATAATCAGTAGCAAAATTAGTAAAGTCTGATAAATCCAAAATTTGGGCTTTTAAAATAAAAGTCACACGAGTAATAAAAAAAAAGGGGGGGGGGAAGAAACGAGATTAAACTTTTGTTTACTCGTGTATGTATACTTTTAGTAGATCAAACAATTGGAGCAATTTTTAAATTTGTAACTTTTAATTTTTTTATCAATAGGTAGTAAATTTATTTATAACTTTATTTTCAATATTTCATTTTTACAGCCTCAGTAAAATTTATATTTGGAAACCTCAACAATGAATGTTTGACTAGAGATCAGGCAGAAATGCATCTCAAAATACAGTAGCGAAACAATATCTCCACAACTTCGTTGAAATTTTTTAGAGTATGCTTTTAAATATTATGATTTTTTTTATAAAAAAAAAATTATTTTTTTGCACGGATTTCAATAGTTTCTACTTCAGTTTTCAAAATTTTGTTGGTGATCGCACAAACAAAGGAGGAAACGTAGTCAATGTATTAATTATGATTATGAATGTAATAATTTGGTGATTTATAATGTACTATTAAAATTTTCGCTTGTAACTAAACACTTAATAGGGGAAAGTTTCTGGTCTGACGTGGTAAGTATTTACTTTATTTTGGAAGCTTTCCACTTAATAGATAATATTTTACTTAAGTGTATCACATTTGTTTATATTTTAAATATTAAATTTTTAAGAAAAAAAATGTATGCAAAAAATGCGTCTTTTTTTAATTTAATATGATCATTATTAGTGTCTCACTTAATAATGAAAATAGTCACCATCCAAAAATAATTTCACAACAACTAAAGATTTCCTTTATTTTAATTCCTGTTGTCAAATGGTGGATGCAATCACTCTAAATCTTTCCTGTTTCAAAAATTTGAGATATTTTCAGTGATAATGCCACTTAAATCAAAATGTTGTTAATTTTTTAGTTGGCAGTTATTGGCATCAGTAGCAGTTTTGAAATTGTAAAATCATTTCCTTTCAAGAATGACATGGCAACACTGTCCATCACGCCTCTGTCAACATATATACGGTTACACGTTTTATACGGAATAAATACGCCTTTAGCATATGTAATAAGCAAACGCGACAAGATATGGATAGGATATGACTACTAACAATCATATTTAGAATTCTTTCATTCTACTTATCCTTGATAAGAAACGATTATAGATGCGTGTCAATATCAAAATGAATAATGTATTGATGATTAAGCTGTTTTTATTATCACATCACCTTGCTGTAACTCCCCAATTATATCTTTATAAATGGTTTGAAATGCGTGTCTGTTTTTTACAGTGTTGAGTTTTATAGTGGATGTGGGTTTAAATACTATTAAATACTAAATTTAACTGTTTTGTTTTTTTTCTCTTTATTTGATGTAGTTTAAATGTGCTTCACGAGTCAGAACTCGTAGAGAGTTCTGACTTGTGAAGTTTGAGAAAACAATTTTTTCTTCTAGAGGGGAAAGAAACAAATTCAGGAATCAACAAAATATGGTAGGGCCTACTTCTACACTATTGAAATTTTGAAATTTATAGATTTTTGAAATATATTTATTATATTTTATTAATATTATTATACTTAGTATTCAAACATGCGAAGTTTAAGAAAACTATTTTCAATCTAGAACTATTTTCTTTTTAAAAAATAAGACCGGTAATCAGTGTTTTCACAAAGTATGGTAGGACCTATTTTTACACTTTTGAAATTTATAGAAGTATAATATTATTATACTTATATAAATTGGAGAAAATAATTTTTTTATCTTGAGCTAAGAAATATAATAATGAGATCAGTGATCGATGTTTTTACTAAATTTATGGTAGGCATATTTTTACGATAGATAAATTTTGAAATTTTATAAAAATATAATATTATTTTATTTAGATTTCAGATATGTTAAGTTAGAAGAAACTATTTTTTTATTTGGAGCAAAAGAAAAAAAAGAAGATCAGGAATTAGTATTTTTGCAAAATTTGTAGTAGGGCATATTATCATATTATTATCTGGAGCAAAAAAATAAATAAATAATTAAGAAAAATGAAAGAAAGAAGAGAAGAAAAAAAAGAGGATGATCAGTAACCAGTGTTTTTAAAAAATTGGTGGTAGGACATATTTTCACATGACTAAAATAGTGAAATTTATAGAAGTATAATATTATTATACTAAGAGTTCAGGCATGGGAAAACTATTTTTAATCTGGAATGAATAAAGATAAGATTAGTAAGAATTGTTTTTATATAGGGCACATTTGTACACTATTGAAATTTAAAAAAGTATAATATTTCTATACTTATAGTTCAGACATGTGAAGTTCAAGAAAACTATTTTTAATATGAATCGAAAAAAAAATAACACGATCGGTAATCAGTTTTTTCTTTTTTCAAAATTATATAGGGTACATTTTTACACTTTTGAAATTTTAAAATATATTATATTATTATACATAGAGTTCAGAAAGGGGAAGTTTAAGAAAACTATTATTAATCTGGAGCGGAAAAAAAATAAGATCAGTAATCAGTGTTTTTACAAAATATGATAATGCTTATTTTTACACTATTTTGAGTTTAATAATAAAGCTCAGGCTTGTGAAGCTTAACAAAACTATTTTTAATCTGGGGAAAAAGAAAGCAAGTTTAGTAAAAAGCATTTTTTTAAGTTTATCGTAGGCAATATTTTTATTTTATTAAAGTTAATACAAATTTAAACTACTCATTTTTAAAATATTTTTAAAAGTAGTTAACAGGTAAAATAGCTTGAACATAAAAAACAGCTTGTTACATAATTATAATTTTTTTTTTATTTCCGATAGTTAACTATTTCCAAGTTTTCGGGGGAACTTAAGTTTGAATTAGTTAATTATAAATGCATTAATTTTGTGGTAAATGAATAACGTATTTTAAAAAATTTATAGTAACTATTATACTATTACTATTATACTATACTAGTATAGTAACTATTATACTATACTATAGTATTACTATTATAGTAACTATTATACTATACTAGTAACTATTATACTATTTTAATATTTTTTGAGATTTATAGGGCATTTTCTTTAAAATTTTGGGGCGTATTTTGCATTTTAAAGCATTTTTTAAATTTTTTGTTAAATTTTTCTAATTTTTATTATTTTTTATAATTTTTTATTATTACACTGGCTTCCAAACAATGAAGAAAATTTCTAGGATATTAACAGGTGAAGCAACATCTTTTCAAATTGAAGAAGAATTGTCAGTAAGTGTGACCGTCCTTTTCAAGTACGCACCAATAACATCAGTAGACGTTGAAAGAAGCTTCTCCTGGTATAAAAATTTGCTTTCAGACAAGAGACGCTCGTTTACATTTCAAAATATTAAAAAAAAAATTTAATAATCCACTGTAATTCTGATATTTAGTAATATTATGAGATGGAAGTTGTTATATTCATTTAAGTTTCTATACAAAATGAAAATGTTTTGGAGTCAATATATTTTCCTTTTTTTTTGTTATTTTTGGATATAAAACATATTTGTCAAACTTTAATGAACGTAGAACAAGTATTGCATTGCTTTATATTTTTTGAAACGACTCATAATAATTTTAAAGAGTAAAACATTGTTTTAGTTCAATATTTTTACTTCTATTTAAGTCATGTCATAAGGCATTTTTAGCGCAATTTTCGCATTTTAAGGGCATTTTTTGCACTTTTAAGGGCATTTTTTTGCAGTTCATAAGGGCATTTTTTGCACTTTTTAAGGGCATTAATTGAGATTTTTTAGGTCATCAAAATCCGGGCTCTACTTATTACAGTAGAAAGTTTTCGGTTAAACATGGTAAGGATTCACTTTATTATGGAAGTTTTCCGTTTAATAGATAATATTTTATTTGTTTATTATATTCAAACAAATTTGAAATATTATTTTTCTTTCAAAAAACTAATAACAGTTAAAATATGTCTTATTCATTTATTATATTCAAAAGGAGTGCGTTTTATTTGTGCCAGAGTATCTCACATAATAATAAGAGTCACCATCCAGAAGCAATTTCACAACATCATATCATTTCCTTTATTTTAATTCTTGTTGTCAAATGGTATGTGTAATCACTTTAAATCTTCCAATTTAAAAAAATTTAAAGATATCTTCAATGATAGTGTCACCTAAATCAAACTGTTGTAAAATTTATGTGCAGTTATTGGCATCAAGTAGCAGTTTTTAGATTGTTAATTAATTCTAGCGTTTCCTTTCAAGAATGACAGAGCACGTTCAAGAAAACTATTTTTAGTCTGGAGCGAAAAAAAGAAAAGATCAGTAATCAAAGTTTTTGCAAAATATGATAGAGCATATTTTTCCGCTATTGAAATTTCAAAAAAGTATAATATTGTTATACTTAGAGTTCAGACTTGGGAAGTTTAAGAAAACCATTTATTTTTTAATCTGTAAAGAAAAAAAACTAACATCAGTAATCAGTGCTTTTATAAATTTATGGATGGGAACACTTTTACCTTATTCACTTTATCTAAGTTCTTAGGTGGTTACAAGACAATTGGGCTTAGTCATAAATGTAGAGAGAACAAAATATATGTTATTCTCAAGAAACAGAGTCCCCTATCTTGAAATATATTCTTATAGATTTGTAACAGTAAGGAGTTTTACTTATTTAGGATCAATTATTACTATTGACAACAGAATGACTCCTGAAATAAGAAACCGACTCTATCTGGCAAATAGAGATATCTATGGGCTGAGAAGATTTATTAAATCTAGAGGCTTCTTTCTAGAAAAACAAAGCCCTTAACTCTCGCAAAGCTCTGACTTTTCTTCTCTCATGCGAACTCAACTGTTGAAAGGGGGATTCTAATTATGATTTTAATTCACATTATTTAATTTTCGCAAATAAAGTGATAGTGAATTTTCACTCTATTTGTCAATATCTTTCGAATAAGACAGTCATGGTATCACAACTTCATATACAAGGCATGCATTATTTTAGATTATCTTTTAATTTTTTATGACAAAATTAACTCAATACAGTTCTGCAATCTGCTGTTTTTGATAGGTAGTTGAAGAGTATTTTATTTTATTTATTTATTTATTTTTTAGATTTTAGATAAACATCTTTGTTTCTGTGCAAATAACATTATGATAATTTTTTAATACTATCCAAATCAGTTTTCATCAGTTAAAACTGTAATAAAATCAAATTTTTTAAAAAAAATCCAAAAATCCCTTTATTTATCCCTCTATTTTCTTAATTTTTTAAAGGTATTGGGTTATTACAAAAGATTATATCATCAAAAGTTAACTAAGTGCAAAAAAATTAAGAAAACGAAAATAAAAAATTTAACTTAAAAACCAGGATGTCGAGGGTAGAGATCTGTTAAATTTATAATGACAGTCCTCTTAGATTGAACAGTAGCTATAAATAGACAAAAAGGAGTCTAAGGAGAAAGCTGCAAATCTAGTAAGCTTGATGAACTAAGTGAACATTGAAAATTGATGTACTAAAAATTGAGTCATACGAGTTACCAGAAAGTGAAGATAGCGAAGCTGATAACCTGGAGAAAAAAAAAAAAGCTCGATAATTTGCCGGTAAGATTCCCTTTAATGAAGGCGTGAAATATGACAACAAAATAAATATTATTAGTGATAGTGAATATTTAAATGAATTAACTGCTCCACTTGTAAAACTTTCTGTTATACCTTGAACTTCATTTAAAAGTAAATATGAGGAGTGGATCATTTTTGAAATGCAATTTGAATTTTTAATTACTGGCGATGAAAGTTAATCCGGTGTTCAAAAATTGTATTATTTAAAGGGAGTCGGTAGGGCATATATCAATAATGCGAAAATACATCTTTTTTCGTATACTTTTTCTCAGCATCTAAATAAGATATTGCTTCAGTTTTTTTTCCACAGAATATTTACATATGCATGCTTACACTGTGATAATTGTAAATACATATCTTTGGAAGAAATTATTTTCAAAAAAATTATGAACTAAAAAAGAATAATTTTTTAAAAAGTGTCATCATTTTTGCTAAAACCTTTTTCATTAACGTTAACGCTAAAACATTATCACAGCATACAACTGATATATCCCCCCAAAAATATCTAAGTGATATCATAAGTGGTTTTTTAAAAAAGGTACATGGAAAAAGGTCAGTTTACCGGTTCTCCTTAAGAATTCCCTCCACAATTTGTCGCAAGCGCAATTCATCGTAGCTACAATTTGTCATGAGCGCAATTCGATGCAATACATTTATTTACAAAGACAAACCCTTGTATTGTCAACAAAAACTGAACAAATGTTTAATTTTAGGCGGTTCAAATATTCAAGATTATATTACAGTAGGGAACCGATTATCCGGAACGATTGGGACCATCGCTATTCCGGATAAGTGATTTTTCCGGTTTTCTGAATCGATGCAAAAAGCCGTTTTTTTATTGTTAATCCCAACTAAAAAAAACAAAAATAGTTAGAAATAATCTTAAAAAGAAGAAAAATCGATGAAGTAATACACTAATGATTATTTCAGAAATGATGGTAAGGTAAACATCTTTCAAAAAAAAAAAAAAAATCCTAAAATCTTATGAGGAAAAAAAAATTTTTTTTTTTAAAAAAGTGGCGGGAAAATGTATCGAATTTCGTTCCGGTTTTTTGGTTTTCCGGTTTTCTGATTTCCGGATAACGGGTTCTGTACTGTATTTAACTAGCAATAAGCAAATCACTCCTAATATTCCATAAATCATTCCAGCAATAAGCAAATCAATACTCCCCTCCCCCCTTGTAAGCAACAATGAGCAAATCACTACCCCTCTCCGAATTGTTCCCACGACGAAATATCACTGCGACGAGTGGTACCTACGACGAATTGTACGTCCGCGAATTGACACTGAACCATTTTCACGTATTACACTTGCTTACCGATTACAACAATCAATTTCAAAATTAATTAATTACAGATAATAATATCATAGTAATCAACTACTACTTGTAATCAAGAAGTAATTATGATTACAAAATGCTTTACGTTAACAAATAATCATATTTCCTTATTACAAGAGCTTATTACTTGTAATCGCAACAAGGAATGGTTGCAGATAATCATAATTACAAGTAATAAAAATTTATGATAAACTATCTGTAATTGTGACTGTCTGTTATCATAAGTAAGAATAAAAGAAAGATTTCTCAATAATCATAATCAAATAATTACAAATATCCTAAATCACAAGTGATTATAAAACGCAAACACAGCAGGATTAAACGAAGGCATATTTTTAATCGGTCTTTATTACTCTGTATGCAATTGAATATTTTTTATCACAATGCATCGGGGAATTTCATTATTTGTTTCACTAAATGAAGAATTTTAATGATTACATATACACTGCTCCAAAAAAATTTTTTTTTCTTGAATAACTTAATGATTGGATTTTCTCGAACTACGACTCAATCTTTTTGGCTCGCAGGAGGCTACATTAAATATGCTGATTAGTTAGTACAGACGACATTCTAAGTAATGAAATCGAAAACAAAAACGTACTTTCTTTGAATAAACATGCCGTTTTCGACAACTTTGCGTTTCGAATCCTCAGAAAATAGGGGGTAGCCGCAATTCGGGAAATATGATCTCGTTAGTTAGGTCAAAGACGGGTCAAAAGTTTAGACCTTTTAATGTCATATTTAATTTTTGCGTATTTCGCTATATCTCTAGAAATTTTTATAATTGATAAGAAAATATTTTTGGCATTAAGTAATAAATTTCATTTGTCCAAAGATAATTTCATGAAAGAATTTTTAACAAGTACTTTTTATTTAAAAAATGTCGGACATTTCTGTAATGTAAGGTATACACATTTTTCTATCAATTTAATAATTTTAAATTGAGAAATATGAATCGTTCCTGAGAAAAATTAAATTTTAAAAATATACGACTTTTTCAAACTTCGATTTGTTGTTGTTGTTGTTCATTTACGTCGCACTAGAGCGAACAATGGGCTATTGGCGACGGTCTGGGAAACATCCCTGAGGATGATCCGAAGACATGCCATCACAATTTTGATCCTCTGAAGAGGGGATAGCACCCCCGCTTCGGTAGCCCGACGACCTGCACACGTTACGGTAGAACAGTTTAACGAGGATTAATACCGCACACCCTCGGTTTCTACGCAGACTGATCCAAGTGGTCACCCACCCGCACACTGACCGCAGCCAGTGATGCTTGACTTCGGTGATCTGCTGGGAACCGCGTCTTAACAATCAGTCCACTGCAGGACCAAACTTCGATTTCTCAAAAATTTTGTATTTTTCTTTATAAAATTGCATTCTTTGAAAAGATTTTAAAAATTGACTTTTCTGAATTCAAAACTTTTCTGATCATTATTAAATAAAATTTTTAAGAAATTATAAATAATTTTTTGCGTAGAGTTATCTTAATTGGATAAGCGTTTTCTTACAATTGTGTGCAAACGTTTTTTTTTTTTTTTTTTNGATATTAAGGTTTTCATTTCTTTTTTTTTTTTATTCGTTTAAAAAATTTTCCAGATATAGAGAAATAAGCAAAAAGTAAAATTAATATTATGGGGAGAGAAAACTTTCGACCGCTGTCCGATTTGGACTATATTCCCCAGATTACGGTTGCCCCCTATATTTTGAGGATAAAGAATCCAAATTCGTCGGGGAAAAAAAACACGTTTATTCAGAGAAAGTACGTTTTTCGTATGGTTTCATGGTATATATATTTTACTTCATTTATTCTTCTTCAAAAGCACTGCAGCCTATTGCAGGCCAAGTCCGTCTTGATGAGCTTCCTCCAACTTATCCCATTCTCGTTCCCCAACGATTAACCTTTAAGCTCTGTCTCTAAACCATCAATCTCTCTTGTACGAGGTCTTCCTCTTTTTTTGGTACCCTGTACACCTGTGAAGCATATCTATTTCAACTATGGTACACCTGTTATGTATCATTTACCAATGCTCAGTTAAACCATAATATTATTTGCTGTTTCGCTTTCATAAAATTACAGTATTCATTAAACAATTTTTAAAAATATATTTTCGCTATCACTTTAATTTTTGCACTCATTGTATCATGCATATTAAATGTAAGTTAAATAATCAGTAGCAAAATGAGAAGATATTTGATGCTAGTTTTCCTTATTATACGGAGAAGAAAAAAAACTGCATAAAGTGGATTTTAGGCTGGCGTATAAAAGGTTGCTAGAAGAAATCTTACAATACCTTAATTCAAAGGTGATTTTTCATCGTAACGGACGAGATAACTCGTCTTCGAGGAACATTCTCTGTGCTCTATTGTTATATTAGTGAATATGTTTATTGATTACAATTGATTAGTATTTTTTAAAGTAAAATAAACAAGCTTTAAAGGAATCTGCGTTTTGTTCCAATTTTTGCACAGCGGGGGAACTATAAGCGCAGAGGGATGGACAAAGGTGCGTTATTGCCACGATGAAAGTGTTAAGACAAGCTTCATGAAAGGATTTTTTTTTCACGCTTGGAAACCCTAAAATAACCTCGTTTTTGAGGTTGTTATGTAGAAGCTTGTTTCGTATTGTTTTAGATATCGTTAATGTACGTAGAACAGATAGTCACAGACCTCGTATTAAAATTGGAAAATTTAGGTTTAAACAGCAAAAAAAATTTTTTTTTTTGGTTTGCATGAAAAGGTTTTTATCGGGTGAAAATAAACCTTACTTTGATATTTGAGATAGTATTTCATTTCTCCTTTTTGGTAAAATATTTATGTCAGTTCAGAAAAAGTTTTTTTAAATTTTTTATAGTGAAAAATCGTAAGTGGTCAGTATTTTGGATGTTTAACTTAGCGTAGTATTTCATGAGACTTGAAGTTATGATGTTGCGTGGAAAAATATACAGGGAATATTATGGAAGTAGAACTATGTTTTGTGATTAGTTAGAGATTTATTTACTGTTAAATTAGCAGTAAAATATGACATGCGGACTGCACTTCAGCTTAAGAAATGCAACTACGGAGTTGAAATTTCACGATTTTTACAAACCACCAAAAATACCATTTTTAGCTGTAAACTTACGACGAGTTTTTTTCTTTCGAAATTTCAGTTTGCTCGACTGCTTTTTTTCGCGAGTCTCTTCTAATTTTTTTTCAAATTTAAATAATGACTATTTGTCATTGTTCATGAAAAAAAATTTTTTTATCTCACTTGAGGCCTTTATTTTATTAGCTTGAGCCAAGTTGATGCCAAAAATTGCAAAACTAATAAATAAAACTAAATAAGAAAAAAAGAAGACAGAAAGAGCGAAATTAAAAGTTACGAAATATAAATGTAAACATTAATATTAAATTTTAAAAAAAAAATATATAAAAAACTATATTCAAGAGAGATATGTAAGTCTTCCTACTTAAACTGTTTTAATGATGTAGAAGTTTTATTAATGTGTAAATTATTTATTTATTTATTCTCACTGAGTCACACAATCTATATTCCTAAGTTAATTTTTTTTTCCTGTTTATTTAATTATTTATCAAATTTGGGTAACGATTAACATAAATTAAAATTACGAAAATCCTACACAAATTTATAATAGTCACATATTTACTCAGTGATTTGAGTAAAATATTGAGCTTTTAAGGAGGAAAAAGTCAATAAAGGTGTTAATAAAAATCACGGAGTTTGGCTACCGAAGCAAGCAGGAGGCGGCGCCTTCTAATTTTTTAAGAAAATATAATTTAATATTAACAATGCTTACAAAAAAAAAAAAAAATATTGCTTTGACTCCAAGCATGTGTTTTATATAATTTATGTTTAAAATCAACCAATTTAAATAAGATTTATAAAAGCCTATTTCTCACAATATTTAGTTCAATTGTCTTCAATTCTTGATCATCAGAAGATGCGTGGAAGTTAATAAGGATTACACTGAAGACAATGAGACGTGAAGTGCACGGTTTATGAGTTAAGTTAAACGCGCTTTTCCATCATTTGCTACCGCATCCTGCGCCCAAAATGCTCATAACTCTTGTTTATTACCGAATTCTGATTGTTTTACGGTCATTTTAGCCAGTTTGTTTTCTTTCGTTCTGTTTCAGTAATTTTTACGATGCTTTGCAGCTCGAATGAAAGAAACTTTTACAGAATTTAAATGAGTGTTATCATCACATTTAATGATTAATCAGTTAAGGGTGTTCTTTCTCCGAAACTCTTTCGCCAAAGAAGTGTCTGGACGTTAAAAAAACTGTTAAATAGCTTTATATTTTAAAAAAATAAAAAATGCTAGTGGGCTCCTCCCCTAAATCGTTAACGCACCCCTACCACCGAAGATTGCTTAAGCTGTCCTATAGGGTTTGCTTTTCAAACCATATTAAACCTATATGAAATATGCTCCAGCGCAAAATTTTAAATTTAAGTAAATTAATAAAATTGGCAGGAACGAAACCATCATTATGCTTTAAAAAAACGGTGCGACGGCTCATCTACACATTCTTTTAATGTTTGTCTTTCATAAATGTCAACAATGCTTTCTTCTGCTCTTCGAACACGCTTTTTTTTACTGTTACACTTAAAAAGCGTAATAGCACAATAAATACTTATTTTTCAACGAATAAAATTATTATTATTATTGAACCCGCATAAGTATAATAAAAACATAATATTAAATGCTTTGTTAATATGAACTATTCGCTTTTAAAATTTCACTCCTTCGCTACCTATAGCTAAGTTTGCTTTAGCTTTTCGGTAAAAGCTCCTCAATTTCATGACCAACGACAATGTGGTCAGCACTACGCACAGGCCGCCTCTACTTCTTAGGTATGTAATAAGAGTATGAGAATAAAAAAGTAGAATAAAAATTTATGAGTGAAAATTAAATAAAAAAAGATTTAAATAATTTTCCCTTCGCGTCTACCTTCGACAGTTGAGGTTTAGGGTGAACAAGTACAAAAATTGTTTTGTGCGAATCACGCTTGTTTGTTTATTTGCTTTCAATTTTTTAAAATTATTTTAACTATAACCACTCATGTTCGAATCAAATTTAATTAAAATACATTCTTAAATTCAGCTGATCATCGGCAAAATTTGAAATTTTTTAAAATTTTGTTTAACAACATCTACCTGAACGATTGGAGCAGTAAGTGGCTTATTTATTATGAATGATGCAAGGAGAACTTTGTTTTTGAACAAAATAAACAGAGTTCTGTTCTTTACTTTGTGAAAACTGTGGTATAATACATCTCCAACGTAGGTGTTGAACAACTCCAATAATCATGCGAACAAGCACTTTATTTCAAGCTAACGCAAAATCTGGTGATCTAAGCATCAATAACAAAGAATGTTTTCACCAAGTTTACGCTCATTCACACCATTTATGAATTATTTTCGTTTCCGAAAACACCGATTTCGTTAGTGTCAATAGCAACACCATGAGCAACAAACGGTATTAAGCAATATCAAAGGGTATTGTTTACAACCGAGAACGAGATGCTGTAGGTCTGTGATCGTCTTGTACACTGCAAAAACAAAAGTTCGTGATGCGAGTTTTGAACCCGGGATCTTCTTGGTACGAAGCCAAGTCACTGACCACCGTACAGACGGTCAGCTCCTTTCGTTGCTTTATTTTCGATCTTCTGGTATTCTATCTCCGTCAATCTAGTTAGCGATTTCTGTGTGGATGTGGTTTCGAGTTAGAGAAGTTTTCTTCATACATTTGAGAGTTCGCTTTCCGTCACAAATCGCGTGGTTTCGTGACAAAATGATTCTCAAAATTAGCGAAATGCAGCGCAAGGATTGCTAAATCGTCAAACGTTAGAGTTTATTTCTCTGAGAGTGCGCATAATTTAAATATTCTTAAGTTAATACTTTTAATCATGTAGTTGTGTATACAAAATACAGCGAAAATTAAAGCGTCATTTTTGCCTGTTTTATGAAAAAATATAAATATTTAACTATACTACATGACATAATGACTTAGGTATTGTTTGCCAATTGATTCTAACAACCTAAAACTGTTTTAGAAGGTGTTTGGTGGTAATTTGCTGTGAATTATTGCATACATAACTAACATTTTGAAAAAAAGAAAATCGCGCGCTCGAGTTACTGTTTGTCGCTCAATAGAAAATTGGTCATAAAAAAAGATAATGAATTAAAATGCAAACTGTAAAAGGCAAGAGCTACATAAAGGGCTGAACTACAAATATTATTAAATTAAAGCTTGTTGAATAAGTCTATGTAACTATTTTTGTTTAAGTAAATCTTTAAAAGCGTTTTATGAAAAACTGTATTTTTCAATATTTTGATTCACGCCAGACACTCATACTCCAAAACTAATGGAAGTTTTCTTATGAAATTTGGTAACAATGTTATAAACTATATATACTGTGTTTTGAACTAAAACTAAGTTTCAATTTAAATATTTGGTCATGTTACAGGTATATAAACACAAAAAACTATTGAAAAAAAATGAAAAAATTTGCTGTTTTTCTAGATTTTAGTACTTAATTTGAGTGATTTTTAAAATTTTCATAAACCTATAGTTCAGAACACAGATAAGGGTCAAAATAATCTGAACAGAAAAAAAAATTGTATTTTGTTCATTTAAATTAAGTGTATAGTGTCTGGCGTAAGCTCTAAATTTCGCTCATTTTAGGCTTAATTTTTCAAATATTTTAAAAACTATGCGATATTCAAAAATATTTCTTCTTGTTTATATCATTTTATGTCACACATGAACCAATAGCACATATGTTTAAAAAAAAATTCAATTTTTAAAAAAAAATTTCATCGTACCCAGGCAGTCGCCTTAATTTAAAATCGTCAAAATAACTTTACAGACTCATACGTGTATCATATCCTATTGCTATTATAACTTTTAGTGTTACTGAACACCGAAAATGGTGACAGAATTTAGACCAAAAATAGAGTAAGGAAATATTCTTGGTGTTTCACTACACCAAAAACTATCTTTTGTTCCTTAATTACGTCATCATCATTTGTGTAAAGACGAAATAAAATTTAAAACAGCGTATTTCTATGTCTTAATTGATGAAAGAGAGCTGTTATCTTCCCATAAAATTACTCATAATTCGTTTAATATCGGTGAATAATCGAGATAAAAGTATCACAGGTAAAAATTATACTCTTCAATGATGATAGTAAACGACAAAAGCATCGGATGCTTGTTGAACCATGAAGTCTAGGAAATCTTTTTGCAACTTGAAATAAAAGGCCCTTCCTTTCCCGGACGATTTCAACTGCCCATGGGGTGGAGACGGGAAGGTAAAATTCTAAATGTACTTTCAAATTCTTGTCCTTTAATTTTCACGAATAAACTAATGATGGATATTTACTCTACTTGGAGCCATCTTTTAATAAATGTAAAATGTAATGCCGCCATTCACTCACAATTTGGGGTATAAAGCATGCGTTATTTCAGATTCTCTATTAATTTTTTCTCACAAAATTATACCGATACAATTCTGCAATCAACAGTTTTTGAAAGATATTTAAATAGTAAACAGTTATTAGAGTTTAGATTTTTAATAAGTATCTTTATTCTTATGCAATTGACGCCGAAGGAAATTTTTAGCGTCTTCAATTTAAACTGCAATAAGATTAGATTTTGAAAAATCTAAAACCTGAAGAACGTGTAGTTTTAAATTACTTACTCAAAACCACAGATCGCAGCACTTTAGTGCTTTAAAGTTTGGAGGAAAAATTCATAAATTGGTGGCAGGACAGCGACTTTACACCGAGTAGTGTTTTGGTGCTTTACTAAACTAGGAACAATTCTTGGTGCAGTGAAGCACCAAGAATTATGTATGGGAATTCACTACACAACTTTAGTGCAGAGTAGTTGCCCCCAATTTTTGTAATAAGGCACATTAAAATTTTTTGCAGTAGATGTTTCAACTTGAAAACATAGCACAATTTAATTATTTATTAAAATTTTCCTACAAATTGATCCGATATTATCCCTTTTGAGCCTTATGGTACACTAGGGTAGCTATTTATATTTCTGGCCTTGGCAACAGTAAGTCTTGCTAGGCGACCACAGACGATTTTAATTGAAAGTTTGATATTTTTAAATATAAATTCAGCAGACAATTTACCATTATAGCTTCATTTGTGTTGTTGACAGTAAATTGAAAAGTTCTTCTCTTTCAAAAAATGGAATTGAATCGTGAATATTTTCGTGCCATTATTTTTCATAAATTTCCACTTGGATTGTCAAGACAAGAGTGCTTCGATGAACTTAATTCTTTATTCAGCCATAAAGCGCCATCCTACACCACTGTAAAAAATTGGTATAACGAATTTAATCGTGGTTCATGTTCGATCCAGGACGAATACCGTGCAGGCCGTTCAAAATCCGTTGTTGTACTAGAAAAGATCTATGCTGTGTGTGAACTGATAAAGCAAGACCGTCATGTGACATACCGTAAGATAGAGGCGTCTTTGGACATTAGTATGACTAGCATAATTAAACTAAATGGGATAAAATCAAGCAAAAAATACATATTTAAAAAAAATAGAGTTGTACCATTTTTACAATGAGCAATGCATTTACTACTAGATAGATGTATTATTATTATCGAGTACAAGGATTGTACCTATCAAGGATTTTACTAAGTCTCAGTCATTCATTAAGGATTGTTCTAATTTGGACAAGTCCTCGTATAAATCTTCCTCACGTACCCAAAAGTACTCTCCTCATTTTACAGTTATGCAAAAAGTTATTCTATAAGAGAAATTGGTAGGGTATTTACCCTTTAATTCAATAATAAAGTTGTAGTTAAAAAAACACAACATAAATAGCAGAAAAGAGCATGTGCATGCATGTTGAAACTTGTCACGAAAGTATCCGCCTAATCTAAGCGGTACATCTCATGTACACATTTGAAGGTAAATTGCTGTACCTCGATNACACATCAAAAATAAATTACGTGGACAACGATTTTCGACCCCCGAAGAAGCGGTTGATGAATTCAAAACGCATATTTCGGAGTTACCTCAATCGGACTGGAAAAAGTGCTTTGAAAATTGGTTCAAACGCATGCAAAAGTGTATTGATCATCATGGAGAATATTTTGAAAAACAATAAAACCAATTTTGATCCTACATATTTGTTTTTTCATTATTAGGCCAGAAATATAAATAGCAACCCTCGTATATGTATCCTAAACAGACTGTTGGGCTAAATACTATATCCCATCTTAACACTAGATTTGCACATTACAGCCTTTTGAACATTCTTCCTGGCAGCACGTGCGAAACTGTCACGGTGGCATAGTTTTGATTAAATCTCATGTTTGTCACATGTCACCGTAAGGGAAATAATTGAAACAGAGATAAGAAATATTAAATGTCACACTATATAAGCATCCTTTTACGTTGTTTTGAATCATAATTTGCATGATTTTGTAAGTTTATCACATGAAAACAATAAAAACAACATTATCTTTATGATTTGGGATGTATATGTCACAATAGTCTTTTTTCATGGTTCATTAGTATGGTCTTGTTATATATTCAGTATAGACAATACTAAATAATGTAGTTCGTATGTAATTTAGTATATAGTCTTTTTTCATGGGTCATTAGTCACTCAAAAAAACTAATGGGACATCAAGTTCCCAGGGTCTAACTGCAAGAACTTAAAGATAGATACTAGATAGATCGATAGAACTTAAAGATGGATACATAGAAACATTATTTGCTATATTATGAATGGCAAAAGCCAATGTGTTACCAAAATGAAAAAAAAAAAAGAAACAAAATTAGAAATCAGTCTTGAAAGGGTTAAGGTTCAAAGCACAGATATCCATATTTTTGACCTTGAAGTATTATTATTTTTTTTTAAAGAATTTATTAGAAGTTTTGCTCATTCGCTGAGATGTTTTTTCCCCTTCAATCTCTTTTGATAGATTTGATGTCTTAAACTCTCTAAAAGATAGCTTCAACTTCCCGTTATATCAATTATATATTTTACACTGGCGAAGTACAAACATTCGAAACGATAGGTTCCTTTACACGAATCGTATCGTGTGAAGTCCACTTCGATGTTCCAACAAGTTGCTATCACGTAATAGCCGATAACCGAAATTAAAAGAACAAGGAAACCTTTGTTGCATTTCATACTTGGGCATTACAATGGAAAGGGGCGTCCCCACATCATCAGGTCCTCATTAGATGCGCAGAATTTGTGACACCGTGGGTGGCATCACATGCAACAGGATAGAAAAGGGCGGTTACAGGAGGGAAGCCATGCGTATCCCAGCATACAACATTTCGCCGGCTTATCAAAGATCAAAAAAAGTCTGGACGCAAATACTATTTCGTGATTGCATGCCTCTTTAACTTCTTTCTTGCCTGCATAAAAGTCTTTTTTAGTAGATCGCTTTCTCCACGATAGCCTTGTTGACAAGAGCCTTTTTGTTGGAAAACTAGGATTGCACAGTGCTGATTAAGTAATTAAGGGTCATTTATTTAAATGAGAGGGTGGCAACTTCAGGATGCACCCCTCATGGCTGCAAACAAGAAAGGTTCGAAATCTCTAAAATTATCTTTTAACGTAATGTTCCATGACGTCCTGTTTCAATTATTAGGTGGAAGAAACCTATTGCAAATTGAGATAGATTGCAAGGTTAAAAAACAATTTTCAAACGCAATCTTTTACGAGTAGTTCAACATCTTTTATCTTATACGTAGTGAATATTTAACAATTTCAGTTTTGTGGTGTATGTTTGTCAAAGAAATAAATGGAGACGATGCAAATAACTTTCCATACTCACATTCCTCACAAGTTGGCATTTTCAGGGATAAGACAAGAGAATCCATCAGCTCTTGGCCTTAATTAGCAGTACATAATAATTAAATTTATGATAATATTTAAATAAATTTGAGTTTTTATTAACCTATTGGGTTTCGACGCTGGTCAAAATAAGGATATCCATATGAAGGATTAGAAAATTGAAGGAATTCTTTCACTTATAAAGGAAGCGTAGTTTGAAGCATTAACTGCGAATGCTATCGAATCGCGCAATTATCATTAAACTAAGCTTTCTTATTATGTAGAAATGCTTTTTTAAATTTTTTGCATGTTTTGCAACCCATTATTACTTAATAAACCGACCGGGTTGTAGGGTGGTCAAGGAGCTAATCTCGTGTCACAAAGGTCCTGAGTTTGAATCTTTGACAAGATCGTGGATGTTCTTTCTTTCTGTTCTGTACTATCTATCCTTCTTACTATGAGAGCAACGTTGGCCCACCTAATGTGGTGCCTCTGAAAGAGTGGTCAACAAATCTGCCCGTCTGATACCCCAATGGTGAATTTTAATTTTCGAATGGGCATTGGAAAAAAATTTTTACCTATTAAAACTCTCGATATTGGAAAATAAAGTTGAAATCCCCAGCTGCACTCTGTTTTTTTCAATTAAAGTTTTTTTACTTTTTCAATTTAGATTAACCTGTAGAATAAAGCCTATCTTAATACATAATTTTTACCTTTTTAAAAACATGAAAGATATTAATTTTATTCAGAAATACATTCATAATTCATGCAAAATTTTATAGTGAAGACCATAGTTTATTCACTAAAAATATTGGCTGTAAAAGATCCATAACCTCCCAAGCTTCTGAAATGGTAAAAAAGGTGAATGAAAATCCTACATAAATCATCCGAGCTACTTATTTTTTTTTAAAAAATAAACAGATTTGAAAAAGGATGCAAATGTTTTATGTGCTATTATAAAACTGTCCTTTAAGAGTCCTGGTAAATTGGTTTTAACAAAACTGTTACAACGTTTTAAAAGATCTTAATCAAAACTCGTAGAAATAATGCCGTTCATTCAAATAATTCGCATCATCATTTTTATTCGCATTTATACTACAATTTAGAGTCAAAATCCTGTTGAGATTTGATAAAACTTATCACTGATCTACATAATATGAACGTCTGAAAGATGATGACGATGAAAATCTGAATTGCATATCATGAAGCTTTATAATTTTGAACCAAATCCAAGATAAAATGATTAGCGATGCAACGTGATATGCAGGAGAACACATTTTTCAGTAAAGTCAATCGTTATTAGAGAAAAAGAAATAGATCACTGATAAAGTCAAAATTTCAATTATGTTAGGTATTAAAAAGCCATAAAACGTTTGGTTCTTCAATGTCCATACACACCACAAAATCATAGCCAAACAACGAAAGATTTAACCTCGTTTTTCTGGGCTCTATTTTTCAAAATCAATCGTAAGGATGCTATGTAATTTTGTCCCCAGTCAGATGACTTAGACATGACATGAGCTTCTTCCCTTCACTCAGAGGAAACTTAGTACACGTACATGCAAGTTCTTCAGTCTGGTGTTTGCACCAGGATCAAGCTCACGATCCCCAGCTCTCTACCTTGTACCTTATTATGTGAGCATTCAACATTCAAAGATGTCGACATGTTTTTAAACTCAACACATTCAACTCCCTGCCTTTATCAGAAAAGGCATGTTGGAGTTCATGAATCTAGATCACACATCAAGGGTTCGAATATTCGAAATGTGGACGAATATCAGTTATTTAAAGTTACCAAAGGCTCAGAAGAAAAAAAACTATCCTTGCTTAAAAAGTGAGAAGGAAATGAAAGGGGACTTTCAAAAGAACATTAAACATCCATTATTTATGTCCTTAAAAAAATCTAAAAATTTCAACCTCCATTCCTTTTTTTTAAGATCGGCTTTTTTGGTCCTGCGGATCGCATGTCAAGAAATCATTGCTTACTTTCACGTCAAATTGGCGACCGCAGCATCATCTACTCCGTCATTTTTTCCCTAAGGAACTGCAAATTTTCAATTTTATATCTCTTAGAAGAAAAGCTATTGCCAGATCAGAGGCCTTATAAATAGCACGCGTATATTGTTAAAGGAACCGTACCAAATGACAGTTCTCCAGGACGCCTTTGCACTGTTACCAGCCGTGCGGAATGGTTAATTGAATTTCACGTCTCCGCCCATCCAATTGGTTATTTGGGTGTGACGTCAAGTGTGACTGAACCTAATGGTGTCTGTCACGCAATGGATAAAAGGTCCCTTTGACTTCTGTGAGGATCGAGAAAAAAATAAAGTTTTTCTATTCTTTCCTTACCCACTGTGAAGAAGTTTCAAACGTCTAAACGTGACAAGTTCTTATATGACAATTAATTCGTGAGCTTTTAAAACGTGTTGTGTATATGTATTGCGTAATTGGAGGCGTTCGTTGTCATTGCGAAATACAAGGCTGGATTTTGACCATTTTTTATAATTATGTATTATTTTATTTTGATAGAACGCACTAGTAATATGGCTGATATATTTTTCCAATTTTTCACTTCGAGTGTTTTTAACTAATATTTTCTTCCTAGTCTACGATATAATATCTTGCTCAAGTTTCTAAAATGGCGTGATATGATTGGAATGATTTCATTTCATGGGAGTTAATTATAAATTATTTTCAAAGAATAGAGTAACCAAATTGTCCAAAATGATTCCGAAGTACAAAAAGCTGGTTTTAACTCAACGAGTTTCATTTGATTCTTGGAAGGCCGGGAGCAAAATAGTGATAAGCCACACTTTTTCTAACGGTGATATTTTATCGTCAATTTGCTTCTTGGTATTATTGACTAAAAGGTATTTCATAAGTTTCAGGAATATGAACAAGATAACAGCCTAAGGAACATTTTATCACTTACATGGAAAGATTTGACCTAAAACGCTCCCCTGAACATGTGGTTTTATAATGTCTCAAGCCTTTTTATATAGTATCAAACTGTCTAATCAATAATTCAGCCTCAGCGTAACATAGTCAAAAGTTAATATTAAAAGTTTTTTAACACCAGTTTAAAAATGATTTTTACTAAGTCTTTATAAATGTAAAAATAAACGAAATGTAAATTTAAAAAAATCATGAAATTGAAAATTTGCATTGCTTGTTCTTCTTTTCTTTTTGGAATTTCCAGAGGGATATTTACTTAAAGACACTGTGAAATAAAAAAATCAATCCTAAGGATAATCATGATCACACGAGAAATACTTTCATCATAAAGACACACCAAATTTAACTTTAAGTTTAACCTTTCGTTTGAATATAATAGTTTCAGGGGGCCCCTAGGACCTTGGGGACCCTAGGGCGCTAGGCATACCCCTCTTGATAAATCAGGCACTGAGTGTAACACCGCAATCTTCTTTTTCGGAATCAAAATTCCATCTTTTGCAATTATGTTATTTTCTTCTAACGTCTACTACAACACTGGAAACATACCTCAAGGCAGTGATGAACTGTATTGTATTATATGGTAAAACAAAGCACTTCAGTAGCAACCTGTTTTATTCTGGGATAATCATGAAGGTTAAGGCTACACAATTCTGTGACAAATGGTATGGCAGTGGCACAGCGTTGTGCATAATGCCGTCTTTACTTACCAGATAAACTAGTAAACATCGATTTGAAACTAGATGGGTTTCAAGCCACCACTGTGAATCAAACTCCAGTCCTTCGCTGTAACAGTTTAGGATCTTTAACTACTAAACCTTCGCAGCTCCACTCTGATTGTAATTTTCAAATAATATAGGTTTGAGATGAATGTAGATTTTTTTTTCACAAAGCTTCGAACAAAATCTGGAAAATGCAGATGAAGTTAATAAAAATCATTCGAGTCTTAGAAATTCGCATAAGATTATCGTCACAAGCTTATTAAGACTGAAAATTGCTAGGCCACCTGAACTGCGCGGATTAATTTATTTTTCAAGTATTCATAAGCTTCCATAATAAAATTGCTTTTAGAATCGCGTAACTGGAATAAATTAAAAAATATCAATATGTGAAACCAAAAGTAAAATAAAAATAAAATGGTGTCTTATTTTCAAAATTAACATAACTTTTTATGTGATCGAAAAATCAAATATATTGAAATTTATAAAATGTAAAAAATAAATAATTAATTAAAGGAAAAAAAATATTACAAAGTAAAACGACACTGTGTTGGAGGTTATAAAATTATCTACGTATATTTTGAATAATAAAAAAAAATAATGATCTCCTATCATAGCAGAGTATTATACAGTGGAGCATCGTTTATACGACGATCACTTATACGACGTTTACATTTATACGACGTTTTAGTATGGTCCCAGATCATTCATATTCATTTTAATGTAAAAATATATCGTTTATACGACGCACAGAATCGGTTATACGTCGGTTATTGGATTTTGTTCACGTTTATTTAATTTTTAATTTTTTACTTGTGTATTTTAAAACAGGGCGGAATTTGCCAACATGATTGATACAGAAAAGGGTGCCAACAAGAATGCTTAGATGAAGAACGTAGTTTTTACTAGATGACTTAAAAAACTTGACAATGTTATGAAGATGCAAAAACGAAAAATTTTGATCGAAACGAAAAAATTATTCATCGACCTATGTCCAGCGCACACATCGGATACTAATTATTTTGGAAAATGTAAAAGTTCTCTTTTTTCCTGCAAATTGCACAAGTGCTCTTCAGCCATTAGATTTGGCCGTGAATAGAAATCTAAAATTGCATCATAGAAAGCAGTAAGTTCAACTCGCTATTCAAAGCATTGTAGAGACTAATAGCAAGAAAATATAATTAAAGGTAACANATATCACATATATTGTAAAACACATGCGAGTTTCACATCTTATAGGATATTTCCTTAGCATCTAGTCTATCTCACATTTCAAACTATTATTGTGACAGCACTTCTACCCTGTGCTGTCACTTGCAAATACTGAATACTGTTCAGAATGTTTCTTCTGCTCCAACATATTAAGGGTTCCATTTTTCAGCGCAAAAGATGTTGAAGAGGCGAAACTAGAAATACTAAGAAATTTTGTCTTTCTTAGATCTACTGTTCTAATAATGTCTGTTTTTTAAATGTTTTTCTTTTAATTAGAGCATTATAAGTATTTTACATCAGTTTTACATAAGTATTTTACATCAGTACATTGATTTACATAACAATAAATTTTCAGCAATTTCATGTCCAAGATAATAAGAGAAATAACTTTAAAAACACCATGGTTTCAAACGCTATAATGAATTTGTAACAAAATAACACCTCTACTAGCGGCTACAAATATCATATAATTTAACATATTTTTTAAACATCTCAAATTTATGTTTCTTACAAAGCTTGTAAGTTCGAAAACAGTATTCACTTACAAACATAAAATTTTTTATGAGGGTCAAAATGGCCCCCTTTGGTTTTTTTAGGTATTTAATATGGTTTTTGTAGGTATTTATATATACAATTTCGTGTTTTATTAATCAACATAAAACTATGAAACTTTAATGCGGTTTATTTAGAAACATTTCAAGAAGATGGAAAGAAAATGTGAACCTATGTTCCTCAAAAAGAACTTCGGAAAATGAAAAAAAAATATCTTATTGATCCCAATGGTGCTTCTAGAATTAATGTTGCATTCATTTTTTACGTGCATTGCTATATCTCTGAAAACAATAAAGTCTTATACTCCCCTAGTTTTACCGCTCATGTTGGACTTTCTATAGAGAATTAGTTTTAAATATTTTCAGTCATCGAACAAATAATAATTAAATAAGTTAAATAAAAGAAAATCTAATTAGATCACCTTGTTTAGTATTTGACAATTAATATCACTAAAGAACATCATACTTGAAATCTCAAAGTTTATAATTTGAATCCAGTTTAACTTAATTGAACATGAAACTGTACTTTAATTTTGTTAAAAGGACGAAATGATCAGAAGATCGAAGTAATTCATACCAAAGTTAATATATATATTTATATATATATATATATATAATCTTTCTCTTACAAACCCGAGACGAAACCCGTCTTAAATATTGACCCAACACCCCAACTTGAAATAGTTAAACCTTGTAACCATGGGCACCGCCACAGCTCCAAACGAATGGTGAGGGGAGTTCTTTACAAGGACAGATTATGAGGCAGACAGGTCACAGACAGACATTAAATCCTCACGTTTATATTGAACGTCGTGAAAAAAGTTTTCATTTACTCTCCTTTCCTTAATTTTTTTTTAAATTAAAAATTCATTTTACTTAAAAATTGTAATAAACATTCAATTAAAAATTTAAATTTTTTTTTCTCTTTTTATTTTCCGCAGAAGTATTTATTTTTTTTCGAGCAGAAAAGTTCATGAACTTATTTTCAATGTTATTTGAATTATTAAAATTTTATTACTTCTAAAATGTACTTAAATTTTTATTTGACCAAAATGAAACAACCTTTTTAATTATTACTTTTAGGATTACGTACTTTATTCAAATTTTAATTAATTATTATCAGTAGATCGTGTACGAAAACATTATAAAAACATAATACAACACGGAAACGTGTCTTCCAAAGAAAATAAATTGGATCAATCTCGTTTAAAATTTCAGCGAAGAAATTGTTTTATGACTAAATCACTTCTAATCTCGCTTTATTATTTCGCGAAATAATCAATTTTTTTTTTTAAAGAACTTGATCTATTAAAAAAAAATTCTATTGTACCACCATCCTTGAAAAGAAGATCTTGTAATTGAGTACTATGCTAAAAACCGCTAATGAACTATTAAATCTTCGATATTTTTCATAAATTCGGTTAAACGCAGAATTACCGGCTTTATTCAAAAAAACCGAACTCGCCCATAAAAGAGACTGTAACAAATCTTTAGAAATGAAGCCGTAAGTAGTAAACGTCGGCTTCTTTCTTCTGCCGGCCATTTTCTCTTTTTTTCACTGAATAATGGCTTCATCACGATTGTTCCAGAGAACAAAGTGTCCCTAACAGTGTACGGTCACGATTTCGACTTTATCCCGATGTTTGCGTTAGCAGAAACTAGAAATCATCGCAAAACACATTAAAAGTGATATTTTTCCTCTTTTTTTTAGGCGGTCATTGGACGCATATATAGTTGTCCATCCTAAACTGAAAAAGCCGTAAGTAACTATTTTATTTTTTTAGTGCTTATTTTTGATATTTTTCTAAAAAAGGTAAAGATTTTGAGTTAGCTTTGGAAGTTTTGGGTTCTTCTTTTATAAAATGGTTTCATGGAGGCAAGCGTCTTAAATAATTATGCATTTTAACTTCAAAATAAGTAGTGCGAAGTATTTTTTTATTTTTCAAAAGAAAAGAATAATAGCAAAAAATGCTTACAGCACAATGAGAGAGTTCTGTATTAATTAAAATCATATATGAAATTATGAATGACTTTTACTATTGTTGCTATCTGTTAATCTTTAGAAATCACGGGTTTTAACCCTTCGACGCAGATCGGACACTGGTGACCCATTTTTTTCTGACTCTCTAATTACAAGCAAAAATATATTTTGATGTTCTTTAATTATAAAAATCACTCTATTAGTTTATAAAAAAAGCTGTTAGATTATCGAAAATATGTTTGTATTAAAAAACATTCGTATCGTTTGTATTAAAATGTATTAAAATTTCAATAAGGAATAACCGTTTCTCTTTGATCTAAATAACTGCTAATAAGTGCAAATTCAAAAAATTATTGTTTGGGAGTGAGCCGTATTTCTAAGAGTTTACATTTCACGCAGAAAAGGAAGCGAAAGTTTCATGCAGTATTTCATAACTATGAGTTATTAAAAAGGTTAAATATTACATTTTCTCTTATTTTCACCAAAATTACACAAAATAATGAAAAAGTATGAAAAATATGTTTGAAATATTCTGCGTCAAAGAGTTATTGTTGTATACATTGATAAAAACACGAGCTTTGTTCCATCTGCCGAAAGCAAATTGCGTATGTTTAAAATCTTCCTAAAGAAAATTTTAAAAAAAGAAAGGATTAAAAGAAAAAAGAAACAAACAAGCATAAAAAGTGATATTTTCTCCCGTTTCGGTGATCATTATACGCATATATATTCACAATTAAAAAAATTGTTCTGAACCATTTTATTTTTCTAATGAACGGTTTCTACTAATAAGACTGAACGATGTTTCGTACTAACTTTTTTTCTTTAAACTAACCTCAGTGGCTTTGAAAGATTAAAAATGTTTGCTAAATTTGCCCCACAGTACCATTTTAGCCATTTTTTCTTCTTCTTCTTCAAAGGAAAAAAAAAAACCTTCGGTGTCAAATTTATAATTGTTCTCAAGGTCTAAATTCTTAGTCACATATCAAACCTGTTTGGAATCTTCATTTTTAAAGACATTTGACTAAATTTATAACTGTATCATTAAGATGGAAAATGGGACTTACTATAGGAAGTCATCGGGACTTATTAGGTGGTGAGGGGACTTGTTTAGGTTGTCAAAAGACATGGCCTTACGAATGCGTTATTCTCATATAGTTTAACAGTAAATGAAAATCCCACATTACAATCACTACTGTTCTGCACTTTTCACATCCCTCTTCTATACGATAACCATCGTTTCGATTGCTTTTTAAACAGCGAACGAAAACAAGTTTCCCAAAGACATTGATTTGAAAGAAGGTGAAAGAAAAAAAATGACTTGACTTTTTAGCTTTTTGAATCTTATCATGCATAAGCATATAGCATTTTCTAAACTGTTATTCGCAGATGTTAAAAAGAGGAGTCAATATTTTTTGGATGCAGCCATATGGTTTAAGAACTTCACCATTCAGCGATGCTCATATCTGGCTGAAGCAATCTGACATAAGCTTCATCGGGAACAACCCCTCTCACACCTATTGTGCTAGGGCCTCATTCCTCCCTCTTGTTCGACAGGGGCATTTTGGATCACTTATCGAATACTTATCGAAATTTCAGTCTCTTATTTTTTTTCCTTCGCCTTTTTTGAGAAGTTGAACAGCCCAACGTTAAACATCTGTTATTGAAAGATGTGTAGTGGAGATTAATTGATGTCGGGCGGAGTATTTTTCATGTTTATTGATTTTACTGATCTGTTTTGATTGGTAATGAAATAAAGGTGGAGATTAGAAGAAATTGTAAATCAAACATTACCGATAAAAGTATGGGAAATTGATTTCTTCGATTTCTAGATTGATAAGTACACATTTGTTTTGCGTTTATGAATTCATATAATTTGGGTAAATTATCCCATCTATGTGATAAGTCTTGCAGTTTTGGGTCATTGATAAATGGTAAAAATAGTCTGGTTTTATTTTTAATTATTTTGTACTAGTGTGACATAACAGAAATGTATTACTTCGATTTTCTAGAAATGGAAGCTTTACACTTATGTTACGTTATATTTTCTAGAAATCAAAGATATACACTTGATAAATACATATTTGTTCTGCGTTTCTGAATTCTCATAATTTGTGTAATTTATCTCATTTATGTGTTAAGTTTTGCAGTTTTGGGTCATTGATAAATGGTAAAAATTATTTGGTTTTATTTTTAACTATTTTGCACACAACATAAGTGCATATCTTCAATTTTCTAGAAATCAAAAATATACACTTATGTTATGTTATGTTTTCTTTAAATCAAAGATATACACTTGATAAATACACATTTGTTTTGTGTTTTTGAATTCATGTAATTTGGGTAATTTATCCCATCTTTATTCTAAGTCATGTAGTTTTCAGTCATTGATAAATGTTAAAAAATCTGGTTTTATTTCTAACTATTTTGTATTTTTTTTGCATAACATAAGTGTATATTTTTAATAGCACAGGTAAAGGTATGGAAAATTGAATTTTTTCGAGTCCTAGACCACGTCATCGACTATTGCTAGTAAAAAAAAAAAAAAGAATTCAATCGCTAGTTACAAAAAAATTTGGTAGTAACAAAAATTACTAGTAACTTCTGATAATATAGATTTTCGATCGTTTCGCCGTCGTTTCTCACGCGATTTTTGAAATTCNTTATTTAGAAGCGACGGGTTAGTTTCAAAGGAGGACGGGTACATTGTTGGACAAGCCGTCCTCGGGGACGGGTAAAATTTCTGAGTTTTTTCGAGCCCTGAATTAGAGTTAACACATCTTTTCGCTCTCGATTAACGACGATTCCATCATAAATCTTCATTGTTTTCCGATCATTTTTCGATATTTATAAATCGGTTTTATCGGTGATTTCCACATGAATTTTCAAACTTCGGTATTTTTAATGTCATGATATTATGAACCCAAAATTCGAATTTAAGTAATCACTTTTTTATGGGCATATTATATCGTTAATCCACGTCGTTTTCTCGGCAGTTATTTTACCTATTTTTCATTTTTACAGCGCTTTTTATGGTCATACGAATTCCGATGTTTTTAATACAATCTTATTTTGGCACCCGAATTTCGAACTTGAGTAATCACTTTTTGACGCACTCAATTCGCGACTATTGTTACATATAGTTGTTTTACTTCAGTCCAGCGATTTTAAAATCTTTTTTAAAATCTTTTTTTATTTTAAATACGATATTTTAAATACCGAATTTGAACACCACGCATTTGAGCATATAAATTTTCATACAAGTATAAATGCTACATTCAAAGTGAATAGACTGTTATTATTAATACTAACCTGTCAATATTAATAATAATCAAATATGCCGGTTAAAGCGAATAATTTAAACAACTTTATCACATTAACCGGCTACTATTAATAATTGCCAAAGAAGTTTGGTCAATGTTCAATGTTATTGGGGATATTTCCGTATAGTGATCTGTCACGCTAAATACAATCACGAAGGTGCTAAATTTATTTTTAAAAAACATGTAAATGTTTACCGGGGGTTGACTAAAAAAAGCTGTTATTATTAAATTTGATCTGTTATTATAATAACCGAATTTATTAATTTAACCGTAGCACATATGCAAAGAGGCACACCCATGTCCCAATGCCATATAAACACCTTTTAATCACATTGACCCCACTTCATTGGTTATTATTAGAGCCCGGATTTTGATGACCTAAAAAATCTCAACTAATGCCCTTAAAAAGTGCAAAAAATGCCCTTAAAAAGTGTAAAAAATGCCCTTAAATGCTCTAAAAATGCGAAAATTGAGCTAAAAATGTTGTATGACATGGCTTAAATAAAATAAAAATTTTGAACAAAACAATGTTTTGCTCTTTAAAACTATTATGAGTCATTTAAAAAAATATAAAGCAATGCAATACTTTTCTACGTTCATTAAAGTTTGATGTTGTTGTTGTTGTTAATTTACGTCGCACTGGAGCTGCACAATGGGCTATTGGCGACGGTCTGGGAAACATCCCGGAGATAAAGTTTGAAAAATATGTTTTATATCCTAAAATAACAACAGCAAAAAAAAGGAAATTGTATCGACTCTAAAACATTTTCATTTTGTATAGAAACTTTAATGAATATAACAACTTCCATCTCATAATATTTATTGTTTAAATGGCTAANGGAGAAGCTTCCTTCAACGTCTACTGATGTTATTGGTGCGTACTTCAAAAAGACGGTCTTACTTACTGACAATTCTTCTTCAATTTGAAAAGATGTTGCTTCACCTGTTAATATCCTACAGATTTTCTTCATTGTTTGGAAGCCAGTGTTCTTCTCCAAAACTTTGTTCAATTCAGCTGCTACACTTTGTGTTATCTTTCCCCTTGCCTTTTGCAATATTTGACTCACTACGTCAATATAATTTATTGCATCGCAAAGTTCCAATTCTTGTTTCTCCAAGCCTGTAATTGTCGAGGACACAATATCAAAATTAGACTTGATAAATAATAAGTTTCCTTCGATTTTATCAGAGGCCAACACGTTTTGCTTCTGAATCAAGACAAATTATAAGACAAATCTTGCATTTCATGTAATAAAAATGCCCCCAAAAATAATAAAAATTGGAAAAAATTAACAAAAAACTTAAAAAATGCCTTAAAATGCAAAATACGCCCCAAAATTAAAAAAAAAAATTCCCTATAAATCAAAAAAAAAATGCCCTAAAGGACAAAAAATGTCCAAAAATGCAAAAAAATGCAAATGTCATCAAAATCCGGGCCTTAGTTATTATTAATAATAACCGCTTAAAGATAATAATTTGCGATATTTCTCACTTTGACCGAAAGAAGCGGTTATTATTAATTTTGCCTAGTTAGAATTATTAATAACCATATTTATTTCTTTAACCGTAACATAAATACTTAAAGTTTACCATTCAGTGATCGTCTTATTACAATAAGTCACACACTGTAATGATGTTAAATTGTCTGCATCACATCGGGTAGTGCAGTACAGCTTTAAAAAAATGCTCGTATGAACTCTGATTTTGTTAGTACTTTTTTTTAGCACTAGCAAATTTTGCAACTGATTTTTAAAAATTAAATCATACTCTGTTTTAGACTGAAAAATGCACATTTGTTTGATATTTTATTCATTTTCATTCATTAAGGTAATTTTTACCTCTCAGTATGCAAATCAAGTCTTTCTGCGTCATTAATAAGTAACAAAACTAATCTAAATGTATTTTTAATTAAGTAATTATGTATAAATTTAGCGTAAATAATCTACTTTCATGAAATATAAGGTATAGATAATCGTTGAAGACGAGTAACATTAGTTCGGTTTTTAAAATGATAAATTCTAATTCATTCTAATTCCACACACTTGAATTCAAACTGTTTGGGCTCTTTTCCTTAGTGAGTGTTAAGACTCTTCTATGTGGAAAAGCGAGGAAAAAAAACTATCTAGTTTTATTTTTATTAATTAGTTTTTAAAAGATTTTTTCCTTTGGATAAATTGATATAGGTAGTGAATAAATGAAATTAAGTGCAAGAAAAGAGAGGAAGCGAATCAATAAATTAGCGTTATTAATTTTATAATCTCTTATATACAGCTTTCTTTACAATTAATTTCTTAGATTTTGAAAACTTCTATTTTTATGGCTTAAACTATTATTTGAGATCTCTACTAAATTATATTCTTATAAATATTTCGCAACTTTTTTTTCCAAGAAAATTCTAAAAATATTAATTAAGAGTGGACTTTATAGAACATCCTTAAGTAAAAGATTGAATAAAAATTTCAAAAAAAAATTTAAAATTTTCCATTTGATTATTTTTAACTTGGAGCATAGTTTCATTCTATTCTTTGTCAGTGAAATAAATATACCCCGAATCTCCTCTTATAAACTTGCTTTATTTTTGAATAACTTTTAAGGTCGATTGAAATTTGACCAGATGCATGACGTTAAACACTATGAAATGTTTAAAATCCACTGTAACTCTGATATTCGTATTTTTAATTTATCAGTTCTGTTCAAGAAGTGCTTCAAAAATGTAATAAAAAACGAACACTTCCCTCTTTATATTCTGTTTCATTTGAAATATCATTACAAATCAAACACATTTACAACTGACACAAGGTTCTACTTCTAAAGGTTCAAAGGTAAATAAAATATTCATATTATTAAAGTTTTTCTTCATATTTTCTTACTTTATATATTTCTCCATAATACTTATTATTCTTAATCTACTTTATTTTGCGACTCCTAAGCGATATATTTCTCCCATATACAGTGCTTTGCTCATAAAACCCAACTATAAGTTGAATATTCACTTATTTCACTTATTCACTCATTTTCAAAGTATTCCTGTATATCATTCTACTTTATATATTTCTTCATAGTACTTATTATTCTTAATCTTCTTCATTTTAAGACTCAAAAACTGCATATCCCATCCATATACAACATTCCTAAAACTCACCTACAACTCGAAAACTCCCATTTTCAAAAATATTACTTCATATTATTCTACTTCACTTATTTCTGCATAATACTTATTATTCTTAATCTACTTCATTTTAAGAATACTAAGTAATGATATTCCACTCATACACAGTGCGCATTCAACCTACCTATAACTTGAATACTCATATTTTCAAAGTATTTTTTCATGTTTTTTTTCCTTCGTATGCTTATTCATGTTTATACCATATATTTATTCTTATTATTATTATAATTTATGTATTTCCTCTTATAATACTATTTCATTTTAAATGTAATAAGCTGCATAGTCTACCTATAAATGATCTAATGCTTACTCAAATGCAACTTTCTTAATTCGAATTATTCTCTGCATAACCTACCTATATATCGGTCTAATACTTACTCATATACAACTTTCATAAATCGAATTATTCCCTGCATAACCTAGCAATAAATCGGTCTAATACTTACTCATATGCAACTTTCATAAATCGAATTATTCCCTGCATAACCTACCTATATATCGATCTAATACTTACTCATATATAATTTTCATAAATCGAATTATTCCCTGCATAACCTACCTGTATATCGGTCTAATACTTACTCATATACAACTTTCATAAATCGAATTATTCCCTGCATAACCTGGCAATAAATCGATCTAATACTTACTCATATGCAACTTTCATAAATCGAATTATTCACTGCATAACTTACCAATATATCGATCTAATACTTACTCATATACAAATTTCATAATTCGAATTATTCTCTGCATAACCTACCTATATATCGGTCTAATACTTACTCATATACAACTTTCATGAATCGAATTATTCCCTGCATAACCTAGCAATAAATCGATCAAATACTTACTTATATGCAACTTTCATAAATCGGATTATTCCCTGCATAACCTACCTATACATCGATCTAATACTTACTCATATACAACTTTTATAAATCGAATTATTCCCTGCATAACCTACCAATAAGTAGATCTAATACTTACTCATATACAACTTTCATAAATCGAATTATTCCCTGCATTACCTACCTATATATCGATCTAATATTTACTCATATACAGCTCTCATAAATCGAATTATTCCCTGAATAACCTACCTACATATCGATCTAATACTTACTCATATACAACTTTCATAAATCGAATTATTCCCTGAATAACCTACCTGTATATCGGTCTAATACTTTCTCATATACAACTTTCATAAATCGAATTATTCCCTGCATAACCTACCTATATATCGATCGAATACTTTCTCACATACAAATATCATAATTCGAATTATTCCCATTTTCAAAGTTTTTTTTCCTTCTTTTGCCGAGGAAATACTTTAATAAAAAAATAAACTTTGCCTTTTTTATATTCTATTTCGTTTTAAGTATCATGAGCTGTATATTCACATAAAACGAACACTTCCCTTTTTAAAGTTCATGGCTTTTTCAAATTTGTTTCTTTTTCACTGTCTTTTTCCTTCTGAGGCAAGTTTTAATCCCTGCCAAGATATAATGAAATGAAAAAAAAAAAGCAAAATAAAGAGAAACTGACTCTATTCTTCGTGGGAAAACATAAGATTTTTTTTCTTTTTTTTAAAAAAGGAAAAAAGAAAGAAAGAAAAACCTCTGAAAAAGGTGAGTAGTCGTGTAGGTCCCGATGAAGTGTCCCGTCGCGCTATTCGGAATCCAAAGAATTTATGCGATGCTTGTTTTGATCACGTCACCATCCAGAATTGAACCCAGAAACGTGAAGGGCGAATTAGAAGAAGGCTTCTTTTAAATTAAAAGAAATAAATTACTTTTATTCTAAAGAATAACCGTTGACAGTTGGGTGTATTTAAGGGGTGAGTGATAACAAGTACTGTTGCTGGCACTCATTTCTTCTAATTTCGAAGAAAAATAGAAAGAAAGCAATAGCTTGCCTTTTTTCTTCTTCTTCTTTTCATCATCACTTATAATATTTTTTTTCTTCTTCTTTTCATCATCACTTATAATAGTATTTTTTTTCTTCTTCTTTTCATCATCACTTATAATATTTTTTTTCTTCTTCTTTTCATCATCACTTATAATATTTTTTTTCTTCTTCTTTTCATCATCACTTATAATATTTTTTTTCTTCACATTTTTGTTAGCGGGCTTTAATGTATTAGAGAGTAAAATCTTGCAATCGAAATAATTTTAACCACTTTCGCACATATACAAACTAAAATACCTAATTCTAAAAAAGGAAAAAAATAATGAAATAAAACAAAAAATTTCTTTTTTCAAAAAATTAAGTTAATTTTCAGTATTACAAAGATTTAAATTTATTGTCTTAATTTTGTACTCCATTGAAATAGTTTAGCGTGCTTGCTCGTTGATTTTTTTACTTCGGCTATTTAAAAGTCACTGTGCGTCGAATTTCAAAGTTGCGGATTAACACGAACTAAATTAATTAGCCATTAACAAAAATATTTTAGAGCATTGATTTAAATTTTTATCGATTTCAATGTAGATCACTGACATATTAGTACAAATCTGCAAATTGACAGATATTTCATTACCTTTTTTTTTGGAAGAAAAATAATAATTTCCGCAAGGTGCTTGTGTGACACAAAAAGGACATGCATTTTCATCTTTCAGTAGTTCATACAGTTATAATTCTGGGAACAATAACTGTATGAACTGTGTTTTCTTATGTTAGACAATAATATTTAAAAAAAATTGTCTTTGAAAAAAATTAAATTGTTCAGTCAATTCATGCTTGTGCATGAAATGTTCTAAGTTTTCGTTGCGGGTGTGACTTGTATGCTCAATAAAATAATGACATACAAATAATATTTACTACTCTGATTATTTTTAATTAGCACGTTAATGAATGATACAGTAATAACATCAAAAGGTAATAATATTATGTTTCTTTCCTCTCTTTCTGATTTCGTGGCTGTAATTGTTTTTCTCTACTGCAAATTTTCTCTCTCCTTGATTTGTCTTTTATTTGTAGATTGTGCATATTTAAGGGATTTTCTTTAATCTTTTTACAAATTGTTAATATTTATCATTGAAATAATTTCAAATTTTTAATCTTGAAATCGTTAATCATGTTAAATTTTGTTTTATTTTAAACTCCATGTTTTATGTTAACTTAGTATCGGAATAACAGTTTAAATTATTATTCTTTTCTTATTCCTTGTTTTCTTTTTATTTAGTTTGATTAAAAAGAGAAAAAAAATCTGTCCCCATTATCACATTTATTTTTTAAAATTAAAAAATAAAATAAAAAATGCCTTATAATAGTGAAATTTTATATGTGTATTAAAAATAAAATTGTTTTGTTTGCTTCAATTTCAATAGATTTCTTACCTTTTAAATTATTTTCTTACTTCATATATCATTTACGAAAAATGTTTTTTCAGTAGACGCAACAAATTATCAATACAAACTGAAATAATGAAGTGCCCACAATGTCAAGTGCTCAAATGTGATTTTTTTCATAAATTTACATCATAATTTGCTTATATTATATTTCTGTTCAATTTAAAAAGATGTTGCGTCAGTGACTTTAAATAAATGTCACGCCCATAACAACTATAAGACATTAACTTATTATTTTGTTCATGTAATTGTAATTCAATGTATCTTAATAAACTGTTTTTGAACACCAAGTATCAAAACTTACACTGTGGCCACGGTTTCTTAGTACTTAAATATTCAGAAATATTGAATTTCTTTTTAAAAAAATTCCTCCATTTAATTAGTTTTATAATGTTATAATCCAATCAAACTCATAACACTTACCAATTATTTTAAGGATAATGCATTAAAAATATCAATAAACATTAAGTAAATTATTTTCATTCTATAATTTATTTTCAACTGCACCAAATGCTCAACTCTATAGATACTTAAATCTTAGCACAGCAAAAGCAATTTGTCACGGAAATTAAAAGCTATTTTAAAATGATAATCATAATATAATGGTAATATAATAATAAAGATTAATACTAATGGTAATATAATAATAATGAATAATACTAATAGTAATATAATAATAATGAATAATACTAATAGTACTATAATAATGATAATGAACAATACTAATAGTAATATATCGAAAATGTAATGGCATGTCTTCGGGTCATCCTCAGGTATGTTTGTCAGACCATCACCAATACCCATTGTGCAGCTGCTATTAAAAGTTCAGAAAACAATCAAAATTAAATGAAAAAAATCGATGAAAATAATTAATGTTGTTTCCTTAAAAAAAAAAAGAATATTGAAAAGATTTTTGTTAATTTATAGTAAAATTGATGAAATTTTTTGTAAATGCAACAAATGGTTAAATAATTCACAATCTTTAATTCGAAATTACAACTAAAAAGACAACACATTATTGAGTCTCATTGCATATCCATTGCATTTTATTTCAACTGCTTTAAAAGGTTATTTAAAGAAATTAGTAAATTAAAATTATTATTTACATAAAACTGAAATTGATAGAATTAAATTTTTCTAGCATGGCCAATTTCTTGGGTTGTGCAAAATGTATGTATAAAGTACTACAGGTAAATTCCTTATTTTTTAAAAATACTTTTGCTAAAAAATGTGTTAATTCAAGCGTAAAAAAATTGTAAGAAAAATTTTCGCAGATTTGAATTTTGTAAAAAGGAAGAAATGCAGAATATAAGTTAATTTAATATTTATATCTTATTGTTAGTATTTTCTTTTGGTTTTTTGCCTTAGTAATTTTACAGTTCGTAACATTCTTTTATTTCAATAATTTAACTAAAAAAAAATATGGGACAGAAACTTCACCCAACACTCTTAGAAAATGTAAGTAATTCTTCAAGTTAAATTCAGGAATAGTGCTGCCATCTATTAGCAGCTGGCGTAACTTTTCCTTTCTCATCACTCAACCAGTGCATGCAATCTCGACAGGTAGGCAAGAGCTTCCCATTCTGGCATACAATCCAATAAACATGAAGAAAAAACCAGCATGTCGCCCAAAAAGTCATTTCTTCAATAATGTATCCATGTTGTCAGACTTCGGGGATAAATGAAAACTGGTGGGTGACAATTTCCTTCCTTTTCTCATCCTTTAGAATATTCTTTTGTCCAGCCACAAAAGCTCACCGTGTTGAAAAACAAGTCCCGTGACTTTTTTGTGACCCCCCTCTTTACTCTTTGATTTAGTATGATCGCTGGGGCACACTGGGGCGAGAGAATATCAGTCTTTTGTCAAATACCCGTCTGTGAGGTCTCTTCTTTTGCTAAAAAAAGGGACATTCTTTCTTTTGCAAGTGGCCATGTTCGAAAGATCCGGGTTTTGGTAGCCTTGGTGAGATATTGGTGAAATGTCTTGACGTGTCTTGTTGTGAAGCATGTGATTGAAAAGATGGGGAGGAGGGCAGAAATCACTAGAGGTGATTGCCCCGGCTTTTTCTTTCGATGATAGAACTCATTTGGAATTTCATTATTGTCCAGGCAAGCGTGATGGGTGTAAGATAGATTGGCTGTCAAAGAGAATGTGGATTCAGATGTTTACTTTTCACTTCTGTCAAAACTTGGATATTTTGGAACGTATGGGGTTGTAAGGGAATTAAAATAGATTTTTTTTTTTAAAAAAACTCAGTGTATAAAACATAAAAGCCAGCTTGGAAAAGTATGAAAATTCGTAATCACTTATGAACGATTCTTTTTATTTTTTGATGAAATGCGATATCACCTGAAGTTTTTTAAAAAAATATTAATTACTTTTTAATTATATGCACACAAAAAAAATCAATTCATACTCAGTTATATGAAATATCCTTTTTGTATTTCGATCCGATTCTCATGCGGGGACGAAAAAAAGACGGGGTGGCAAAATATGATTGCATGCAATATTCTTCTTTTATAAAGAGAAATGGTGAAAAAAAGAGAAAAGTAAAAAGGACATAGAAACCGAAAAAAAAAATATGCATAGAAAATAGACATAGAAAAAAAATAGTAGTTAGGTGAATTCTTCTTTTTTCTTTTCGTTCCTATCTTAGAAAGAAATGGAAGAGAATACATAATTAACTTATGACTTTTTTTCTTTTCTGCTTCTTGCTCAAAAAAAAAAAGAATATTGGACCATTTTATTTTCATTTCAAATGTTGTTTAATGGTTGAATGAACGAAATATTAAAATAACTGTTACATATACAATAACAAAATTAGTGAATTTAATTATGAAATTTAAATTAAAGATTTGTGTAAAAGGAACTTATAAAGATTTAACTTGAAAATCTGTGATAGATCAAGTGTAGTCTACTATAGTCTAATCTTAGTCTGATGGATGACAAGACTTATACTTTTGCAAATACTGATTTATACTCAAATTAGGCCCTGTCATACAAATTTCACCCATTGTACAGAAAATTTCATGACGAATTGTCTAGTTTTATCGATGTTGAGATTTATAGTTTTGCAAAGACGACATCATGAACACGTTAATCCTGGTTGCACGAATTTAATCCGTTTTACACCACATTATATGATAAATTATCTAATTTAATGCATGAAAAGACTTATATTTTCGAAAAAGAAAAAATTATGCACTAGATAATTATGGTTACTCTAGTTTTTAGCCATTGTACAGTACATTATATGATAAATTATCTGGTTTATTGATGTCTTTATCTTGTGCATTTTTGAAAAAGGCAAAATCATGCACAAAGTAATTCCAGTTGCACAAATTTAACCCTCCTTCACTGACATATATCGAATAGATAAAATCATGCGCAAGATAATTGCGGTTGCACTAGTTTTTAGCCCTTTTACGGTACACTATGTGATAAATTATCTAGTTTAATGGATATAATTATCTTGTGCATTTTTGAAAAAGGCAAAATCATGCACAAATTAATCCCAGTTGCACAAACTTAACCCTCCTTTTCTGACAATATATACAAATAGATAGTGAGACATATATTTGTACAAAGAATAAATAAAGCACGCATTAGTCTCAGTTGTACTTTACAGCCCATTTTATGACATATTTTCAAGTTTAATAAGTCTTATCAAAACTATTAGAAAAATCAAAATCTTGCAGAACTTAATCTCGGTTGCAGCAAAGTTGCCCCATTTTACAATACATTTTTATTGCCACTATTTTATTTGCCTTATAAAAATCTATTCTTTAGTTTATGCCTGCTATTTTATATAATTAAAAACAAAGCTTTTCTTTCTTTTCAACCTGCTTCATCTCATCAAAAATTAAGATTAAATAAAGGAAGATTCACCACGTGCAAAATTCCTCACCATACTCATAAAAGCGATTGACAGGCTTCTCATTCCCCCATAACATCCATAAGACATCCTGCTGAGCTCCACAAGACATCCAGAAGGAACACGGGCAATTGCCAGGCAACTAATAGCTCCTTTTTCCAAATTAGTGTAGACACGGTGGCATGAAATTAAGAGCTTATACTATTTTTATTATCTTCACAGTTAATGTTAGAAAATACACGAGGTACCCTGGTGTTCCAGGTATGCAATTCGAACTTCTTTTTCTTCTTCTACCTGGAACAGGTGTCGAATCTCTTAAATAAAAACCCGTCGTTGCTTCTCTCAAAAAAAAAGAATTAGAATCCTCGTTGAGGGTGTTCTGATGCATTCTTAGCACGTGCGTGAATTGAAGAAGAAGAGGGGGGTCTTTCGAATGATGGAGCCATTCTATTACTCTGGAAAACTGGACAAATTTACGACGAATAATTGTGGGATATCCTACTGTTTCTTTCTTGATCGTTCACCGTAGTTAAAATTCGTTTCTTTTCTCTCCTTCAACTCGTATAGTAATTTCAGTTTTTTATGTATAAATTTATTTAGTTATTTCATTTATTATTTTATTTTTACTAAATCATTCTTTGTACGCGTAAGTGCCATATCAGGCGATTCTTCTCTTTTGGCTCCTCTACCGACCGATTTCAATTGTCAAAGGGGTGGAAAAATACTAAATATGCTTTTAATGAAATAAGTTGACTATTTTTAACCATAATTTTTGCGTTTTCTTGGAACTACTCATTTCGACATAATATATATGGGAAAAGGCAATGAGCATAACTTAATTAACAAATATTTATTAACATATAGCACATAATACAGGACGCTTAACATATAAGAAAAGGCTGTCTGCTTCGTCAGCTTCCAATCACATTCGCTGCGCGCGAAGAATCAGAAGAATGACAATCTAACCACTGTTTAGTTAAAGGGTTAGGATGTGCGCAATGGGATGCGTGATGAGGTGCGCAATGATGTGCGCGCGCATAAAGTGTGGAATACACTTCCTACATATATAATTAAGTAGCTAGCTAAAAAACAAGGTTTCGTAAATGTTAATTCTTGAATTGTTTTTTAATTGCAACTTCAGATTATTTTTAGTCGTGCTTTTTCTTAACATGGTATATTATCTTAAAATTGAATATATTTATTACATATTCCTATAATAACTTTTAACTTTCTTTTATTAATTAACCGATAATGTTCTTGAACGAAGAAAGAGCTGCACAACGGGCTATTGTCGATGGTCTGGGAAACAGAACTGCCGAAAGATCCGAAGACACGCCAATACGATTTTGATTCTCTGCAGCGGGGATGGCACTCATTTGGTAGCCCGACGGCCTAACGCGAAGTAGAGCTCTTCAGGTTAGAACAGTTTAACAGCGCACCCTCGATCCCTATTTAGGGTGATCAAAGTAGTTCACCACCCGCTTACAGACAGCAGCCAGTGATGCTTGACTTAGGTGCTCTATTGAGAACCGTGTCTATACGATCAGTCCACTGCGGGACTTAACGCAGAAAACGAAACAGGTGTTTGATGCTGTATTTCATAACCATAATTTATTAAAATGCGAAATCTATGCTTATTTTATTTTAAATTAATACAAAATTATGAATTATGAACAACGTGCTTACTAAAAATTCTGCTCTAAAGAGCTTAACACATAACCTTGGTCAACCTTTGAAGCATCTTTTTATTTTCATGCATTTTATGTCCCGTAGTGGATCGTAAAGACACGGTTCCCAGTTGGAACTCCGAAGACAAGCATTACTGTCTGCGGTCAGTACGAGGGTGGGTGACCACTCTGATCAGCCTGCGTAAGGACGAGTGCGTGTGGTATCGTTCCTCGCTAAACTGTTCTCCGGTAAAGTGATCTACTTGGTAGAACACTTTACCGGAGTTACCAAGGTAGGGAAGCCATCCCTTCTGCAGAGGATCAAAATTGTGATGGCAGGTCTCCGGATCATCCTCAGAGATGCTTCCCAGACCGTCGCCAATAGCCAATTGTGCAACTATAATGCGGAGTAAACAAAGTACCTACCTACCTATTGAGAGTTCGAGGGTTCGTCCGCCGGCCGAAGACTCCCCGTGTAGTAAAGTGACTGATGCACGTTAAACCTGCGAGTCGCAAAAGTCCTTCATGTTCCCATAACAAATCAATACCTCTGGGGGTACTAGATTGGAGATCGATCGTTCTCTGATTCAGGTCAAAATTACGATTTGTGGATGTATGAATGGGTCTGTCCTATAAACGGGTGTGGCGTATGGTGTGTCAGAAGTTGAATTCTTGGCCATAGATGGCACCACTGAAAAACAATAAACGCGCACTCTGCCTTAAATTTGCTCGGTTTCACCAAGCTGGCTTGCCCGTGTGGCAGTATTAAGGAGATCTTAATCTCTAGTGCATTGTTCCTTTTCTTTTCTTTTTTTCTTCTAATTTTTTGATTACATTAATATCCAACAAAATTAAAGGTCTATGAAAAAGATTAAAACAGAACTGTCTAGCTGTTATCTGAACAGACTACAACCACAAATTCATATGGTCATTACTTTTGAAATTAATTACGAAAATATTTCAAATAGGTTTTAGACCAAATTTTTTTTAGAATTTTTCAAGCATTTAAATTTTTATGCGTCAAAGTTACTCTCAACGGCATTAGGAATTTTTGGAAATTTTAAGTTCAGAGGAAAATTTAGAAAGTTAAAAATTTCGATCAAAAACATGTTTCATATAAACTTCGAAGAATCTGTGTTTCTAAATTTGTCAGTCTATCACGAGACACAAATGCGAGTTTAGTCTCTGTCTAACTAAAGTCTTAGAAAGATTTCTTAAAAATATACCGTTTCATAATTAAGAACACTTTAAGACGTTTGATATTGAGAAATTTTAAGACTTCTAATTTTTTTAAAATTTAATATAGTTGTTACAGATGTTTTTAACATGTGTTAATAATTTTGATGAATTCAAAAAGGAGTTGATAATGCGGAATTTTTTAATTTTCATAAAATATTTTATTAAACCAATATTATGTAACGTTTTGTATTGCAATCAGATCAAAAACTTTCAAAATTTACAAAAGACTATACATCAGGGAATTTTTCTATTTTTGTTGAATTTTCTGGCATATTTATTGACATTGGATATTTGCAAGTCTAGATGAAGCAATTATATCCAACAATGGGATTTAAATCTAATTTAATTGGATAACTATATGCAGCGTCATTCGTATCTTTCGAACCTGATTGATTGGCTTCTGAATCAACAAATGCCACAATTTGTTTAAGATGACGTCACTGGTATAGTTTGTCTACGGTAAGAACTCCCCCCGCCACAAAGGCTGAGGCCGTCTGCTGCCATGGAAACAAGAATAGCGCATTTCAGGGAGGGTAGCTTCTCTTCTCTCTAGGGCTAACACAATAGATCGAAGAAAAAGATTCAGTTTTTTCACCGACTCCACACCACGACTTGAAATGGTTATACCTCGTTATCATAGTTACTGCCATGGGTTCAGACGAATGGCAAGGAGAGTTCTTACTGTAGACAAACTATAGGTATCCACTTGGAGTTTAAATATTGAGAATATTATATATTACAGTTTTTGTTCTTGTAGGTATCTAAGAGAAGTTGAATCTTCAAGTGTGTTCTACAAGGAAACTTCAAGTCATTCCTATCTACAGCCTTTAAAGACTACGCTATTCTTGGAGCAGAATCTTAAATGTGAGTTTACAGGGTAGTTTACAGCTCTCCGAAGATGCGCTATGACGTCACCTGTTATCATAGGCTACACAATAAGTTACTTTATGCTTTGAAATGGACAAACTTTTTAAATTTACTAGATATTTAGGACTTTTTGTTGCTTTTCAGTTTAATTTGTTTACAATGAGTCAAATTATCATTTCACTTTTATACTTACTAGCAATTTATATAACTTTTTAAATTAGAGATTTTTGGTTGGACAGTGATGAAACACAAGAGGCGTAACAATTTTATGTAAATTAACATTTTTTAAATTCTTAAACTTTAATTTATTAATTCGATTTCCTACTTTTTTATTTTAAGCTTTTTCGCCAAATGGATGTCAAGCGCGAACGAATATCAGCATGGCCAACTCTTGAAGCGACGTTGCACAAACTTTTTGCTTGCTTTCTGAAATAGTGTGAAATGAGGTAAATGAAACTTATTGTTTGTTAATAAGAATATTGTTTGTTATTAAATATTAATAAAAATCATGTCTAAAAATTGTAACAAATATACGTCTTTGTTTGCTTTTAAAGAAACTGATGAACGAATGATGAATTCCTTCTTGCAAGCGATTTTCTTCTACAGCTCTACAAAAGTAAAAAAATAAGTAGCATAAGACGTGTTATTTTTAGTGGTCCAATCAAATCCAATGTTTCGCTTCATAGTTTCTTTTTCCAAAAGTGAATGTTTTCCTTATTTATCGAAATAGGTCACAAAGTCTAGGATTCCAGTAAAACTGTAATCCTTTTTTTAATTATGACACGTATCGTAAGATAGCACGGATTAAATTTCTGCTAGACGAGTTTTACTTTTAAAAGCTTTTTATATTGGGTTGAAAGCATATTTATGTAATGACTAAATAAAACTGAACTATATGAAGTTGCGGATAAATACTTAAATCCCATATCGCAATGGTCTTAACTTGCAACAGAGTATAGAAGACCGGTCCTAAAGCCAGCGACAGCTTCCGATGTGAACACTCGGTGAAATTTGTTTTGAAAGTGTTGACCTCTTGACCTTACTTTCGTTTAACTTTTATTTATCCTTACTACTCGGAAAAAACCTAAGCAAAGGATTGTTTGATAGCGATCGTGTATAGTTTGTCAAAAATAAGAACTCCTCCAGACTTTCGTTTGAACCTGTGGCGGTGACTATGGTATCGAGGTATGACTATTTCAAGTCGGGGTGCGGGGTCACTGTTTTATACCGACCCATACACCACAACATCTTTGTCCATATTGTGATTAACTTACTTGGTAATGAAGAATCTTGCCTGCAGGGCACTATGATGCACATGTAGCAATATCTAATTTCTTGGGAAACCATAAGGAAATTGTACAAAATTATGGTATTAAAACAGTTATCATTTTGTCCTTCAAGTTTGAAATTTTCTTTCATTGAGATTAAAAAAGCTTCACTGTTTATGAATAACGCAGTTTTGAATTTAATTTCAACGGAAAATAACTTTAATGCTCTAAATATATTACATTTGGAATGTCAATTGAATTGTACATTTTTATATTGAAGGATGATGTTGCTGGAATTAATTCACCGGAACTAGTTTTCACCCACAACAGGTAAGTGTGAATTGGAAGTCTCAAAACACCGTGACGAGTGTGAGGCGTAAAATTAAATGGTCAAAAATTAAAGTGGTAGACTGCCTTTCTGCTTTCTCTTTATTGCCCTTCACACTCGTTTCAGAACTTTTCGATTCAGACTTGCAAGGTTCTGTTGTGGAATAATGTTCTCGTACTACAATAGAAAACTTCCGTTAAATTATTGTGTATACAAACTTTCTACCAGAGTTGGCCGTTGATTACAGTAATCGATTACAACTGTAATTGTTTACAGATAATTACAGCTATGTAATCAATTACTTGTAATCACGATTACAAGTAATCAATTACTTGTAATCGTATGTATTTGTATAAAAATANAATTAATTCACCGGAACTAGTTTTCACCCACAACATGGAAGTGTGAATTGGAAGTCTCAAAACACCGTGACGAGTATGAGGCGCAAAATTAAATGGTCAAAAATTAAAGTGGTAGACTGCCTTTCTGCTTTCTCTTTATTGCCCTTCACACTCGTTTCAGAACTTTTCGATTCAGACTTGCAAGGTTCTGTTGTGGAATAATGTTCTCGTACTACAATAGAAAGCTTCCGTTAAATTATTGTGTATACAAACTTTCAACCGATAGAGATTTCTATAAATCATTCCTTTTGGTTCTTGTTCTTTTGGCCTTTAACAATAAAGCTACCACGGTTGATCACACTATTCGAAACTTAAGAGTAAATTAGAAGTTAGAACAGGCCTTATTCTTGGTTCGGAATATTAAGCAGTCTAGATTCGCTTATTTTTTGCTACTTTCGATAGCTAACAGATATGAAAAATGTCTCCATTAGTTGCATTCAAAAGTTTGCCCATATTTAACTTTAGAGTTCTATTATTGAAGTTACTAAGTTGGAGGATTTTTATATTAAAAGAAAAAGAGAACCATGCATCCATTATGTGGATAGATTGTTTATCGACGGTAATAAATTTGCGGGTAGATGGCTAATCACACTGGTTATATAGGTAAGAAGGGACAAAAAAATTTCTTCCGTATATTTCGAATTCGATACTTAACATCATTTCGTATGTTTTCATGCGTACTCGAAATACTTTAATCGAAGTGGTATTCGTAAAGATGTTGTCCTTATATTGAAATAGCATTTCCATACAAAAGTACTATGGGTATTGGTTTTAGATGGAAGGTAGTTCTAATAATTCAAACTAGTAAATTGAGAAATGCAGAATTTCCAAAGTCGAAATCAAAACGTCGAAAGGAAAATTGCCTATATTTTCTATAAATTAAGTTTCAATATATAAAGCAGTTTCTGTGTAATCTCAAGGCTTGATTTCAAACAAATTCTGCATTTTAATTTTCAATAAGATTTACTTAACAATTGCAGAATGTTGTACTTTTCCGATTTTATTTAATGTTATATTTGTAAAGAAATATGAATTCCAAAAGAAGCAAAGAACTGAAATCAATGTATAATAGCTAGCAGTGAGCACGTATTGTAATTGCATTTCATACGTGTTAGTTTTCGGAAACTGATCAAAAATATTCTGTGCCCCCCTTTAAATATGGGTTCATTTCTTTAAGTTAAGAAGTTTTCAGACTAAGTTATTCAGCTCAAAATAAGAATGAAAATACCTGTCTATAAAGAGTTCAGTCAGAGGTAAACTGTCCCTTTCATATGTCTTCTGTGGCATCAAAATTCGGGGTATTCATTCAAATTGTCAACAACGATAGAACAATGGCCAACTGTACTGTTTCTCATGGTACATTCGTATTTACAACAAGTAGAGAATTCAGTTTTTTAACTGGCGTGTCTGTGATATCTTAGACTAGTTTTATGTAAACTATGTATTAAGATCTAAATTCAGTTTCAAAAAATTACTATAAAAAAAATTCTCTGCTTTGAGGTTCTGATGATAATATTTTTTATAATAAAACTAAGATTGTTCTATACAGCTTTTGCGTTCGATAATAAATTTGACTTATACTGAAAATAACTGGAAATTTTAAAACTTGTCTCTTAACGCTATTAAGAAACTTCAAATTGCATTAAAAACGTTTCATTACAAACGCTCATTTTATTTGACTTTTAAAGTGATCAAACTACTCGGATTTGATACGATACTGATATGTTACACAATGAAACGATACTGATATGTTACCCAAATGCACATCATTTAATGAGTAACAGTGTTATTGGATCTGTTATTTGAACACACTCCATTCAATGAGAAACGTTGATCAAGATATAGAATTTATTACTTGAGCACTCAATCAATAAAAAAAAAGTGGTAAAAGATATGTCACTTAAATAAATTTTGCTCAAGAAATTTCACTTTTTATCTATGCGTATCTTCTAAACTAAATTAGCCAAATCAAAAGAAAACTGACAAAATATCCCACAATGACTTTCAGCAGGCATTTGTAACAAATATTTTGCATCGTAGTGTTAACGTGTTTCTATTAGCTGTATAAAGTCTAGAAATATTAAAAAAATAATTGTCTAGCAAAAGCATGAATAAAAGTAAAAATCTAAAAAATAACGGGCTAGCATGGATAAAATAAAATAAACACATAAAGAGATAAACAATGAAATAAAAAGCAGACGATAAAATTAGAAGACCGTTTTAGAACAACAGAGAGTTGGTTTTTTTAGAGATTAGTTTCGTTTTGGAATTTGAGTTTCCTATATATCCCGTTACTGGTTTTTCTAGTTGTTTTATAATATTTTCACTGTCCCGTTACGGGTACTTCATATTTGTTACTGTTTGTGGTGTTTGTGAATAAAATTTTTTCATGAGAAACTGAACTGTTATTTATATAGCTTATGATACGTTACAGCAGTTACGACCCATTTATAATAACAGCCTAGAACAAACTTTTTTTGCCATACTTTTCATATCCCAACATGGTTTTGAATTAGGTTAGATTTACTACAGCCAAATACCATTACCAAATTTTATCAATATAAGAAATGATTAGAAGACCATTTGACATTTAATGACCCTAAAATGCAAAAGTTTCATAGCTACATTGATCGACATATTTTACTTTTCGCTATTCGAAACCTATATTTTATTTTTATTTTTGGCAACCCTTAGAAGTGAGATTGTTCGAAGGTACCCTACTGTTCTAAAGGAGAGAATTTTCCTGTTGCCACTACATAGCATGTAGGTCGGGTGCCGTAAAGTTCCCAGCAAGGGCACACCAGAATAAAAATTAGGATTTCAACTTGGAATGGGATACAATTTCCAAGATTGAGGTCTATGGATGAGCCACGCTGGGAGGTATGAATGCTAGTGTTTGTCTTCATTTGGAATTTATATGGTGAGGTATGTACTCGGCTGGTGATGGTGAATGCAATAAAAAGAATTTTTTTTTCTTCTAGAAAATAAATCTGAATTAAAATTGCTTTTCAATTCTATTGCTGCGGTAAAAGTTTTGAATTGTTATATGAATCATTCTTGAAGAATGTTTGAAATTTTTTTGTTTTAAATATACTTCTGTTCATTTATTTCAATATATTATTGTTTATACAGCTTTTCTAGGGAACACATAACGTAAACATTGAAGAAATATAATTGTTTAGTCAAGTATAGAGACGGGTTTCATTAAATTTATCATACAAAACAGAATTTTGTCTTTCCTTAATCAAAAGTCACACCCTTTCGATGCGATTATTACCTCTCAACATCAGGTGGTATTAATGGTTAGTTTGTCAAAAATTTCGAATGTTATAATTGAATTGAATAACTTCCTACATAGAATTTACATGTAATATTAGGGGGACTAGGATAGGAAGTCATTTCGTTTCGGTGTATTAAATATTCGTTTGTCTTAAAAACAAATTCTTTTTTTTCCCGATCCATTTCGATTCATTTTCGATCCGACATTAAAAGGTTGTTGATAACGAGGGTGAATACATCATTGATTAAAATTAAAATCATGATATCAAATGCACCGAAAAGACATTACTTTCCGGTCCACCTAATATTTATAAATTTGATGCACTTGTCCAAATGATTTAATTCATGCCATGTGTATTTTCTAATTATATGATGACGCTTTGCTCAGAAATTTTTTCATTTTTGCACAACTTGCAGAAAGTTATTTTTACCCATTTTACGATTGATGCTTAAATTAAAACTGAAAGCAAGCACTTTTGAAAGTAACAATAACTACGTGCTTTGTACTACATTTTTCGAGCTTCGAATAAATAATAATAATAATAATGGAAAACAGAGTATTGTATTGAAATAACGGAACGATATGTGTGAACACTCATAGTCAATAATAAGCAATCTTCACAGAGATTGGTTTTGAAAGAAATTGTGTAAGAGATTTATGAGATTGTCTTAAAAGAGATTGTAGAGAAATCTCGATAGAGACTGGAGCTGTCATATAATCTACATTCTTTTTGATGATTAAGGCTATTGTAATGACTCAGGTTTTAATATTTTTCTACCGGTAATTTTACATCTTACCTTTTAGTTCTAGATAGAGTTTCGAAATTTTGTAAATAGATGGATTATATGAATACTTACAAGTTTTAGCACTTCAATGAGAAAAATATGTTAAAAAGTCTCATGGCTGCAAATTAATTTAATTTAATAAAAAAAAAATAATCTTCATAGAATTTGTACTACTAATATAAAATTTTTTTAGAATCTACAAATTTATATATAAATGTGTTTTATATATATTATATAAATATATATTTTTTATGTATTTTTTATATAATTTACATATATTTTTTGTAGTACTACTTTAGGTATATCTCTACTAAGCTTGTTAATCTTACTAAAGCTACATTTAGTAACGTAAAATGCAGGATCAACTATCAGAACCTTTTTCAGCAAAGACAGATTTGCACTAAGGGGAATACCTCGCTTAGTTGCTTTTAAATTGAGCATTGGAAAAATGTAAACAAGAGAGAGTGGATTAAACCGAAGGGGCACTCTGTGGGATGCATCGATTTGGTGACTAACGTATGCCGATGACATAGATATCATTGGAATTGAAAGCGAGATCAGAAAGAACTGTGAGAGAGACCATGCGAATTCTTGAAACTTCTACCACATATATGGGCCTCATCATAAATAAATATAAAACTAAATTTAGGGAATCTTTGCCCTAAACTGTAAATCCTAGAAAATGCGACAGTTAATGCTCCTCTATGCCTAAGCGGTCACATTAAAAAAAACTGAGGAAACACTTAAACTCAAATCCAATTAGACGAAGAACTAAAATAAAAATTTATAAGACTCTTATTCAGTCTGTATTGTACAGAGACGGGGAGGCAAAATTCTAAATATGCTTTTAATCCTCTAATAATCTCTCAAATAAACTGATGATGAATATTTACTCTAGCCGGCCAGGTAGCCGAGCAGTTAGCGTGCCTGACCAACACCTCCTAGAAGTAGAAAGGTCTCAGCACGGATCAATTTAGTAGTCCGATGTGACGAAGTTAACTGCGCAGTAGACGAAAAATAAGAAAGATGTAACAAAGATGTCATTACGTTTGGACTACTAAGGGATATTTATGGTAACCCGTGCAGAGGCCTGTTCTTTCCAGGAGGTGTTGGCCTGACTGCGATGCCAATAGCTGCGGGTTCGAATCCCGCGCTGGGCATGGATGTTTCTCTCTATGTGTTGTCCTCTGCTGTGTGTGATGTGTGAATGTGGCCCATCCTATGAACGGGTATTTGTGGCTTGGGTAATGTTGCTCGCCTCCATGACTTAGGTTCACAGGTGCCCACTAACGTTAAATGAGCAACACTTCCGGCATCTTCCGAGGTGAAGAACGAAAACACTGCCGATATTGAAATTTTTTATTTTATTTACTCTATTTTTGCATTATCTTCCTATGCATGCAAAATATAAGGCCAGCACTCCATCAGAATTTGAGATATAAAGTGTTTTAAATTCTCTTTTAATTTTTTTCTCACAAAATTGTGCAGATACAATTCTGCATTTAGCTGTTTTTGAAAGATATTTAAATAGCGAACAGTTATTAGATTTTTGACAAGCATCTTTATTTTTATGTAATTAACGTTAAAGAAAATTTTTAGCGTAATTCAAATCGCTCTTCATCAATTTAACGTAAGCACGTAGCGTTGTTAGTTCAAAGTAATGTTGAGTGATTTTTTTTCTTCATAAATTTTATGGAAGCCTTATTCTTAATAATCGTTGAAAAATAATTAAGGAAGGAAAAACTGCCAAAACAATTAATTTGAAATAGATGAACTGGCATTCGAGCATTTAAAAAACAAAGAAGAAATTTAGATTATCATCATAAGTAATGATTTTGTCTGTCATTAATCGTATTTTAGTAATGTTTTATTTTTTTAAAATTAAAAACTATTCTTTTTTCTTTTAATTTCACTACCTATTCACGACAGACACGGAACGTGGAGTTTTAATTTCAACTTTGAAACAACCTAAATCCATTTTTTTTTAAAGAAAAAAAAAATGAATGAGTTTTGGAGAAGTGGACATTGCAATTAGAAATATTCATGACATAGGAGGAATTCTATTAGCATCCGAAATAAACCTCCACTTCGTGAAAAAGAAATTAAGTATTTATATCCAGTTTCCTTTATTTCCAATCAATTAGCGCCAAATATCCATTCTTAATTCGCCAAGATGCTTAATTAGATTCGTGAAAAGTTTCCTTAATAGAGCAGATTGTCAATTTGTCTTTATATGAAGGCCGTTCGGCACTCTTTGTGAAACCTTGCCGCCTTTTCCACACCTTTTCTCAAGATGAAAACACGAGAAAAGCAATTTTTTAATAATTTATTTCACCAGAAGCCTCCGGGCTCCATGTTTGGCGTAATTATTGATCGCCTAGAGAACAATCTCGCTTTTGACGGATGCGTCGTCAATATAGTTTGCTGTCATTGGCATTATGATGAAACGTTATAAAGCATGTTGCTTTTCTCATTTTTTTAGTAGAATGCAATAGCTTGAAAAATCATTAAAAGGTCACGAAACAATTGGGCATGAAGAGTAATGAGGCCTATTTTATTATAATACAGTTGGCGATAATTTTATTCATTATTTGTCAATTTTTTAACGAATGCACGATTTTGGTAGTTTTTTTCTTCTAATTCCTTATATATTTAAGTAGGGATTTACAATCCCCGGCTTAATTATTAGACGCGCTATAAGACTCTATGTAAAATCTTAATTATCAGGTATTACTATACAGTTTTATAGTTTTTATGCAACTGAAACCGGTTTGTTCTTGTTTACATTCGTGTATCAATTGGTTAACAATGTAATGCAGTACGTTAAAAATAAATACAAATAGGAAGTGTATAATAAACCCATTGCATGTGTGTTTAAATACAAAAGTATTGCATATAAAGTCGTGCAAAACATGCAATTATTAAAACACGACAGTGAGTCTAATATATTTAGCCTAATTATTATAATATACTAATATAATGCCTGATGTAATAAATATTCTATATTAATATAATATAACGCCTAATTTCAATCAATAGTTTTACAATTATTAAATAGTATCTAAATTTTATTTACTTTCCTAATAAGTATACTTTCCTAATAAGCATAAGCTTTGTATAAACTGTGCACAACCAACATATGCCTGTCCAAAGCTATAAATATCTGACCATTGCTGAATAATCTCATTATGAAAAACTCTTGATAAGCTTAACATATTTTTTTTTTATATATTTTCTTCCTATATCTTAAATTCATACTTATAAGTAGGAATTTAAACAAAAAATAAATAAATAAATAAAATAAATAAATAAAAAAATCAAGATTAACACAGATTAAAACCAAATCTGTGTTAATCTTGTTTCGTTAATACAGATTGGACTCAAGTGATCGAACCAAATCTGTATTATTTCAATATAAAATTAGGTTTCATTCATTGAAAATTTTTAAATGTCGATGAAGGCTTCCTGGAATTTTCTATTTACTGTTAAAAAATAAAAATAATTGCGTAACAATCATAGGACTGTGTAAAACAGACAGATATCTGAGCCATCCTATGTATTTATAAAATACTTTATTGTATTTCCGCTTTCGTTGGTTAAAAAATAGAATGTAAATGTTATACAATGTATTACGAAGTAATAAAACAAAAATTTAAATATACAATTTTAATTTTTAATAATGTTATCCGGGAGATAATTTTGTATCAACTGCAATAATTTCACTGGGTTTGCCATTTGAATTAAAATAGCTGTTTACCTGTAGAAAAAAAGGTTTGTTTATTCTGAAATAAGATTGCGAACTTAAAACATGATTAGCTTTAGATGATTTCAAAATTGTTAAGTTTTTTTTTCCTTCTAAAAAGCAAAAGGTTGTTTGAAAAATTTGATCGTAAAAAATAAACAAAACATCATTTATTCATTTTTTATGATTTGAACATAATAAATAAATAAATACGCGATTACCAGGGCACTGAAAATAAATTGCCCGAAATTCTTGGGGATGTAAAAATTCCAATTGAGCATATATTTTGTATACTTACATGGCTGACAGTGCATGCCCTTATTCAATCAGAAATAACGAAAAAAAAAGTATGAAGCGCTCCTCAAAATTTTTATTAAAATCGTGAATTTGTCAAATAAGACAGAAAAATAGCTCTAAGAGAGGAGGATGAAAATCCAAATATTAAATTTAATTTTGAAAAAAAAAATATAAAATAAATTACGCTTATTCATTTTTTATTCTTCTAATAATGATCATTTTTATTTTTAAAAAAATTTAACCCAATCACTGCACATAAGAATATTAATAGTATGGAAATTCATTATATTGCGTCAACGTAACATGAAGAACATGCGTTTGATGATAGTACTTATTGATTTTGATTACATTGCTACTTTAATAATAATGTTCTGCATTTATTCCATCAATACTTAATACTTACCTGTTAATAAAGCCATATACTTCAAGGTTAATAATACTCAATATACTTTGTAAATAAATAAATAAAAAAAAACTAATAAATGCTAATAATACTTAGTAAATATATCTTGATTTATACTTAAAATATTGTGTTGTTAATATAATGTTGTTATATTATTATAATATTAGATATGTTGTTACAATATTCGATAGAATATTGTTAATGCCATTTTTACCGATAGATTAATAATGGGAGTGTTTGCATGTTTTTATATGCAATAGAAAAAGTTGTAGCGGCATGCAAAAGTTTCATCTAGGCATGTATTTTGTAGACTGGCAACCATGCTTGGCAGTGTATGTTCAAATTATGAGATTTTTCGAGTCCTGGGTCAGATTCAGAAATCTTCCTGTTGAGAATGATGAGGCTAGGTTATGTGATAGAATTGATGATTTGGTTGTAATTTAAATGCTCGAATGAGGAACAAGAAAAAATGATTTTCAATTTTGTTTTTTTTTCGGAATGTACAAGCTTAGAAACGTTATATGTAACAGGGGGATACATAAGGGTTACGACAAACTTCTAGGGGAGTTAGAGCACATGATCTGAATTAAAATCGCATGGGAAGCCAGGCTCTAAAATGTCGTTAGACGCAACTAGAGGTGCTTCCCTTTTATGAATTGCTTATTCGAGTAGTTGTGAACAGGTCATAATAAGTAAGTATCAACAGAAGTGTAGGACGACATTTCCGGTCATGAGTTTTTATGCAATTTTAATTCTGTTGATGTACACTGACTCCCCTAGAAGTTTGTCGCAACCTTTATGTATCCCTCTGTTACATATAACGTTTCTAAGCTTGTACATTTAGACCTATAATTAGACTAAAAATGTCATTTAAAAAAATCTAGCTTTAGGAGCAAAAATAATTTCAAATTTGAAATCCCCACACCCGAATTGGGCAAGATCGAGTATTTGTATAAGTACAACAAAAAATTTGCAAAAACTTCCTAGTACTATAGATAAAAATCTAATGAGGGTGTCTCAGGATTCTATGAAAATGTTGATAATTAATAGTCTTTTAGCTTCAACTGCATCTACCAACCAATCAGAAATCTTTAATAACCCTTTTCAAATAAGAGCAGGATGTAATATAAAAATGGTCTCCCACCGTTTTTTTTTTTCTTTTTTTTGTTTTGTTTTGTTTCCATTGCGATTTTATTAGCTAGAAAATCCCATGTAAGATCCAGTTTTCTCACATTATTTTCTATACATTTTTGTCATCAGGCTAAAATTAATAAAATCATTAGAGTATCCTCTTCCTTTAAAATATTACCTATAATATTTTTATTATTCTACATTGCTATTATTATATTTTTGATTTTTATTGTTTTCTAAATTAAGAGTTTGCCGACCAGGTGGCCGAGTGGTTAGCGCGTCTGACTGCGGAGCCGATGGTTGCGAGTTCGAATCCCGCGCAGGGCATGAGTGTTTCTTTCTCTCTGTGTTCTATGTCCTTTCTCCTTTGTGTGTGTTTGTGACCTGCCCTATAAGCGGGTCTGTGGTTGTGTGACGTAGGTGACGCTGCTCCACCACCGTGGCTTCGCCACAGGTGCCCACTGGGTAACGAGAAGAGAGTAGCAGCTCTGGCATTCCTGGCCAATGGGCACTCCTGGCCACATCCCAAGTGCCCGCCATTAAAAAAAAATGTTTAGTAGAACAAAAATAGAGAAAATGAAATGTCATCAGTACTTTGTGATATACTAAATTCAGTACTAAAATTCTATCAGTATGCCGGGTAAAACCTTTTGGCGGGCCACAGTTAGTCCATCCCTGAGCTAGGTCTACCTGAATTCACTTTTTTTTCTATATTTTATTGTTTTATATACCAATGAAGGTGACACAGAATTTATCATGGAGGGTTTCTCTGACACTATAGCATCCTCTTAATACATTAAGCAGGTGTTTATTAAAATCAGTAAGCCCACAACTGCTTCAGCTATCCATCAAGGAAACTAGTTGAACAGCTTATATAACTTATCATTCTATTGGGTTAATGTATAAGGAATTTGTGATAACTTTTATCAAAACATTTCAAATACAGACCAAATTAAGCTTGACTCAATTTTTTCTTCTTATTATTTCTTTACCGAATGTGTTGACAGGTTCAGGTAATCTTAGAACTCAGGCGTGGCTATTTAATTTATGACCACTTGAACCTGAGCAGGTGAATTCTAAACGTGCAGATAATATTTTGTAGTAAAGAAAAAAATCTTTGTCGAAGATCTATGTTCTGAAAGGAGTATATTAGATGCTATCGTAGTCACCTCATTGCATAAAACTATTAATTAATAATGGCGTTTTTCACAACCTTGTGGTTTCTCAGTTATCAATCTCAAACTTTTTCATCGTTCAAACTTTTTGCGTTCGCGAAATTAATTTGTTATTCTGATAAAATTTTCGCTTAAATACTAAACTTCTATAACTATTTGCATAAACCATTTTATTTTACTTTGTAACAGTCGACAGCGTTGAACAGTCGACCCAATTCTGAGTTTACAACTATCAATGTTCAACTCCGCAGCCTTGCAATTTTGAAACCAAACCAGTAGACTAAGGAACTCTTGGATCAAGCATTGGTACAAACTAATCTTAATGGAGGACTTTCTGTTGGAATTGATCCGTATTTACGTTACAGGGAGAGAGGAAAACCACGAAAACCTTCCATGGGTAGTCCGAATTCAAGGGAACTCTAACCCATGAACTTTCTGCAACTCGGGACATTTTACATCAGCATTGTGGTCGGTGCGAACCGTGTGCAGAAATCATATCAACCACCCATCGCTGTGACTAGAATCTGCGTCACCTCATTGGAATGCGATTGCTCTATTCCCTGAGCCACCACGGCACTGCATAAACTATTTTATTTGCATTTTATGAGCAGCGTTGAACAGCCGACCCATTTCTGAGTTTATGACTATCAATGCCTTGGTAGCCTTGTAATTTCGAACCCAACCCACAAGATAAGGAATAATTGGAATCCTGAATCAAGCATTGGGATAAATTAGTCTTAGTGAAAATGTCTTATCTAGAGAACCGGAGAGCTCTCTTCATTAAAATTTTTCTAGGCAATTGACTCATTAGTGCAGAAGAATAGTGTATTTATTTGACAGCGTTTTGATGGAACTCTCCTACATTAAAGCTGCATGAACTATTTTATTTTATAACCATTGTTGAACAGCCGACCCAATTTTGGGTTTACGACTACTAATGTTCAATTCCGTAGCCTTTTAATTTTGTACCCAATACAGAAGACAAGAGACCACCTGGATCAAGTATTGGGAGATATTTGCATTCGTGGGAGGACATTTTGATGGAACTAATCCGCATTAGCGTTACATTAAGAGGAAAACCATGAAAACATAGTTTACCTGACGGAAAGGGGACTCTAACCCATGATTTTTCAACCACTGAGGATATTTTACGTCATCACTGTGAGTGGGATGAGCCGGGTGTGGAATTCGTATCGACCATTCATCGCTGGGATTCGAACCCGGTTCACCTCGAGACGAATGCGCTATACTCTGAGCCACCACGGCTCTTGCATGAACTATTGTGAGTACTTTTTGAGGTTGGTATCACTTTATACTAAAGCAGAGGTCACTTCGGAATCATGTTTACAGGGTGTCACAAAATTGTCGCAAGAAGTTTGGTGGAAAATGTCAAAATTGTCTTATTTTTAATGTCAATAAATTGCCACCATTTTTATTGTTCAGTAACAAAAAAATTTTGTAATGACATTAAGATATAGCGCATTTAAGAGCTAGTAAAATATTTTTATGATATCTTTTGCAAAAAAAATAATTAATTTCGACCATTAATAAACATATCTTGATATAAAATTAGTTTGTAAATCTACCATACACACCACAGAGGAGCATTAAAACAAATTCGAATTAGGCTTAATATAACAGAAGTGGATGGAATTTTAATGTTACGAAATTATTTATTATAATTGAGAGATTTATGTAAACTACCTTAAGAGTATGTAATTATCTTAATTAAAAATAAAACATACATGCCTCTGCAGTAACAGTGAACTTTTGTAACAGCTGCGTGTGAGACAAAAAATTTACATTCTCTTGTGCTTTATGATAAACAATCTATCATTATCCTTTAAACCTTCAGTGATTCTAATTTATCAAATATTTTAAGCGATTACATCATTGCCTGCTAGCTGAGTAAAGAAAAAAGGATTTTATTGCATGTTCTTTAATATTTCATTATATTTTATTTGCCATGTCAGATAAACTTAACTGGAGGTGAATTTTTGCGGACTACGCCCCTGAATTAGTATTCCTAAAATTATCTGGAAACATGTGCTTAGTGTTTAGCATTTAAATTTTATTTCTATAAAACTAGATAATTTAAAACCAATGGTAAATTTTAAAAAAAGTATAGTGTGCTGAAAAGCGAAATTGATGGAGAAATAGTACTAATTCGTTTCAGAGAGAAACGTAAAAAAGCGCCATACTGTTAGTGACGCTAATGATGCTTGATTAATTTTGAAATAAAATAAAATAAAAAAAGTTATTTACTAAAACTCGAAATTAATGGAGAATTGGCCCTTTTTTGTTTAGACGAAGCATAATCAAACTTTTTTATTATTAACACCAATAATGTTTAATTAATTTTTCTAATAGGATCTACTTGAAATAAAAAATAAGCTTTGTTCTAAAAAGTAAAATTAATGGAGAAAAGGTATTTATTCGTTTAAGGAAATACAAAACATAATCACCACACTATAATTGACAACAATGTAGCTTGAGTAATTTTAGCAATAGATACTACTTAAAATAAAATTTAAAAAAAAAAAAATAGTTTTGTACTTAAAAGTAAAACTAATGAAGAAATGGTACAAAGTCGTTTAAGAGAAGCATTAAAAATTACCATACTCTTATTAAGGTCAGTAATGCTTAGTACTAATTGAAACATAAAAACAAGCTATATTCTAAAAAACTAAATTTATGGAGAAATTATACTAATTCGTTTCGGAGAAAAATAAAAATTCGCACACTGGTTTTTGACGCCAATAATACTTTTTGGTAATAATGATGAATTTTAGTAATAGCTACTAATTTGAATTAAAAAAAATAATAAGCTGTCTACGAAAAAGCAAAGTTAATATATGCTTGGCTCTCATTTGCTTAGGAAAAACGTAAATCTTTCAAACACTTCTAAACAATAACTTTTCAAATGTTCACTTATTTGAAGATATTTAGAATTAAAGAAACAGTTATTTATCATGGAAATTTCTTTAATTTGCAAAATCAGTTATTGATAAATTTTTGAATATGAATGAGAAAAAATTTTTTTTTTCTCAGACTGCTTTTTTTTGTTTTTGATTTTATATTTTAGTACGAATATAATTCCGAAAAATTATCAGATTATTTTAGTTACTAATAGATTGTTTTTTATAATTAAAATATACCAAAATATATTTTTTTCTCGTGCAGGGGTTTTCAACTTACATGAGGCCGGGGGCCACAATTAATAACACAAATCAAATGGCGGGCTGCAACTTTTTCAAAATTTTATATAGGACTCTTTTATGTTTGAAGGAACATTAAATATTACGGTCAGATCTTTACCAAGTTGTACAAAACAAAAGTATTGAATTACAAATTAAAATAATAAGTAAATTTTTTAAAATCCTTAATTGCATATTCAAAAATTCGGGCTACAATAACTTTAATGTGCACCCATGTATTAAACAATTAATGTGCAACAGATATCTAATTGTTACGTGTGCCGATAATTAACTTTAAAAAGGTTGGTATTAAAACTTACACAGTAGCACACAAAATATTCAATGACAAAATTGAGGTTTGTCTGCTGCAACCGCCAGAGAATAGATATTTACATTTTAAATTTAAAATTTACAAATGTGTGTGTAAATATTTTCGTCCAAAATGAGTGGCTTCAAAAAGTTAAATCGGAGAATTTCTTCGAGAAAATTTCTGATACACACGTGCTAAATTTCACTCACGAAATACAAAAAAATGAAATAGAAAAGAGCAACATACATGATCATTTTTGTACTTGAATGAATATTTTCTTGGATGCAAAACCTGAGAAATAATTTTTTTTTGCACCGTTGGTATGATTAATTTCACAGAAACGAAGAAATTAGGTTTTTATTAAAGTGAAAAGTATTTTAAATTCATAAAGATTTTTTACAAAAATTGTCTGCAAAAAAATGACAACTAATATATTTTAGTTCGCGGTCCACAAAAAAAGGCTTCATGGGCCGGTTGCGGCCCACGAGCCGCCAGTTGGAAACCACTGAATTAGAGCGTCAGAAAAAAATATAAAAGGGACTCCGATGTCCCATCTGCGCCAGAAGGATAAACACTTTCTTTCGAAAGAAAACATTTTTACTAAGGAAATGAGGTTTCATCTGTAGAGATTAAAATTCTTTAAAAAAAATACACATATATATATAAAAGAACGAAAATGAATGACGGATTTTCAACTTTTTCTTAAGAAAGTTTCAAGAGAACTAGGAGGAAGAAGAAAAAAAAAGTCTGCTAAAGAATTTTAAAGCTGTAAATATAATTCGGATTATTGAACCCAACTGAAATATCGTCGTCATAGAATATATATATCCTTTATCTAACCTTCACACATGAGATTGTTCTTTCATTGAGAAGAAAATGCCAAAAGGGAAATTAATTCATATGAGAACGTGAGAGGTGGTAAAATACCCGCGACACAAAGGTGGTCTTGAGCCACAAATAACAGCGACAAAACACCATCAGCGTGAAAGAAACCATTTTTTCCTCATTTACCTTTTCCTTCTTTCCGAAGGGTTCCTGAAAATTACTTTAGAGAAGGCGATACTGGCGGCTTTTAAAAAAAGAGGCATTAATTACCTCTGCTAATGATGGTCCGCACGGAACGCTACCTCAGAAGGTTTTGTAATTAAGTGGGAAAATGCTCACCATCCCCTGGCAAGATGGGTGGTCCCTCCCTTTAAATTGAGACCACGCCTCCCTTCTTATAGTTCTCCCACAAACACTATAATTGAAGAAATAAAAAGGGAAGTGGTAATTTGAGGAAGTCCCGGCTGCAGCACGTATAGGTGAGAAACTGAGAAAATCTTTTTGAGATTTGAACTTTGTCCCTTTATTGTCTGACCAGCAAGAGTTCTCGTCTGTTTTCTTATTGAATTGTCTTTTAGCATTACCTTTTATTTGACTCGGACTATTAATTAAATATGACTGTCTATGATTCAGTTTAATTGCAGGTTTGTGGTAAAGTAATGCGAATAACAATGCCTAGTTGCAGTTGACGCTGCTGGTTGCTGTGGTGAACAGTAATACCTGTGGCAAAAATACTGCGTAAAGTGATGCCACTATAGTAATGCAACTATTTTACTAAACAATGGTGATAAATTGATACGTTTTCTACTCGCAGCTCGCACCGACCACAGTACTGACGAAACAATATCCTCAGTGGTTGAAGAATCACGGGTTACAACCTTGTTACAACCCCTTTGCCATCGGGGCTAACCCTCTCCTTGTTAACACAATTGCGGGTTAATGTTCCTTCAAAACGTCCTCCAGGAAGTTCATAATGTTTGATCAAGAAGTTCCCTTGTCTTCTGAATTGTGTTCAAAATTACAAGGCTATGGAGTTTAACAAAGTCGAAAATTCAGAATTGGTTCTGCTGCTCAAGACTGAATATATCCGTTACATAATAAAATAGTGTAAGGAAAAGAAATACTAAATTCTAAAGAAGAACAATTTTCTGAAAAAGCAATCTTTAAAAAACCTTTTCTACCAAAACTATGAAAAACCTGCAAATTTGAGGATAATGCTTTAATTACTTGTACAAGTATGGTAGAAACATAAACTTTGGTTTCATCCTATCTCCGTCCTCTTAATATTTTTCTTTATTCTTATTGTCGTTCATACTAAAGAGGTCAGAAACGATTGAAATAATTTTTCTCCCAGGTAACCTCACCAACTACCCGAAAATCAACCCTTTCCAGGGCTAAGTTTCCAATGAAAAATTAAAAAAAAAAAAAAAAAACTTTCCAATTTTGTTCCAATGTGTTACCTTGTAATGTTTATTTTACATTCCGTATGCTTCAAACTAAATTTAAATTGTGTACAATTAATAATAAAGCAGCATGTAATATATTTCCTCACACAATAAAAATATAGTTTACAAAAGAAATCTCCATAAAGCTAAAAAGGCTTTGGGTCGATGCCATGAAATTCCTTCCTGGCACAGCGAGCAGTGTAATTTATTCATTCTCAGTTCTATCAGATCCTTTTTACTCAAAATTTTAAAAACGTCTATTAAATTAATTTTTATATAAGTACAAATTTCTTTTTAGTACAAAATTATTTTTGGGCAACAAAATATATCGCTGCCAAGCCAGTATTATATGAATAAGTTAATGACAAAAAAACAAAGAAATTCTTTAAGTTATATATTATGTAGAAAGATTCAAAATGCAAGATGGTGAAAAGAAAAGGAAAAAAACTCAGTCTGGTAATCAATCATCTCCAAAAAATTCCAAAATGATCGTCTGCTTTTTTTTTTTTTTTAATCTTGTTCATAAATATATAAACAATATGACATAAAGGTTTTTGAATGTAAATAAAATATATTCATTTTACTAAGAATATGCATGCTATACATTAACAATAACAAAAATAGTTCCAAAAATTCCAAAATTATCATCTGCTTTTTTTTCTTTTTTTTTTGATCGTGTACATAAATATATAAACAATAAGACATAAAGGTTTTTGAATATAAATAAAATATATTCATTTTACTAAGAATATGTATGTTATGCTTTAACAATAACAAAAATAGTTCCAAAATTATCGTCTGCTTTTTTTTTCTTTTTTTTCTTTTGATCTTGTGCATAAATATATAAACAATAAGACATAAAGGTTTTTGAATACAAATAAAATATATTCATTTTACCAAGAATATGCATGTTATACTTTAACAATAAAAAAACGTAAATATGGATGAGGTTAGGCAAAGTTCAACACAGACGGCAAAGGAGACCCAATCAAATGACAAGTTTCACAGATCAGCAATTTTAAGTTATCAGTAATTTCATGGCGTAATGACAGAAAATTTCTAACAATTATCTTTATTTTTGCCATCATTAGAAGACATTTTTCAGCAGAAAACGTAAGTGTTCCAAAGTTACCTTATTTTCATGGTATTATTTTCAAAGCAAAAAACCGTTGACTTACTATATCATTTATTCAAATAACTTTAAGAAAATAATAACATCATCTTTAAAATGTTTATCACCCTCAATCGCAGATGTTAAAATCTCTCAGATGGTGTTGTGAAAAAACAAATGATTTTTATCTCTAACTGTAACGGTAAATATGTTTGAAAATATTGTGCTGAATCCGTTTCCGTAACTGATCGTGACGACGTTTATTTAAATTTTTTCCTTCATCATGCATCAGATGATGGTTTTGTTAAAAGTTGCCACATCTGATAAGAATCGAATGTTTAACAAGGATAAAAACTGTCAACAAATAAATCACCGAACGAGTTTTTTTTTAAATTTTTTTTTTATTTCTAAAATATTGTTGACGTTTCGCTTCGGGAATTTCACTTCTTTATAAGGATACCCAGAATTGAAATTCATGCGTTTCACTGGTTGTAAATATGAGAAATGATTTCTACAATTTTACATTTTTTTTTTCATTTATTTTAACAAGCATCTAATAGAGTTTTCAAGTTTTTTAATGCTAATATGTGCTTTCTGTTGCCCATCTATTTTACAATAAAGCAAAAGGAAAGAAAAAAAGAACGAAATGTAAATATGTAACTTCTGTTGCCCATATGTTTTGCAATAAAGCAAAATAAGACAAAGTGTAAATATATAACTTCTGTTGCAAATTTCTTTTAAAATAATGAAGAAGAAAAAAAGAAATATAGAAGAAAGAGCAACTATATAACTTCTGTTACCCATCTATTTTAAAGTAAAAGAAAAGGAAAAAAAAAAGAATATAACTTACCCATCAATTTTGCAATACAGATAAAGGAAAGAAAAATATTAAAAAAATAATGTAAATTTGAAATTTCTGTTGACCATCTATTTTACAATAAAGAGAAAGAAAAGAAAAATAGAGCAGAATTTAAACATGTAACTTCTGTTGCCCATATATTTTACAGTAAAGCAAAATAAAAGAAAGTGTAATTATATAACTTCTATTGTAAATTTCCTTTAAAATAATGAAGAAGAAGAAAAGAAATATAGAAGAAAGAGCAACTATATAACTTCTGTTACCCATCTATATAAAAGTAAAAGAAAAGTGAAAAAAATAGAATATAATGTACCCATAAATTTTGCAATACAGATAAAGGAAAGAAAAATATAACAAAATAATGTAAATTTGAAATTTCTGTTGACCATCTACTTTACAATAAAGAAAAAGAATAAAAAAATAGAGCAGAATTTAAACATGTAACTTCGGTTGCCCATCTATTTCACAATAAAGCAAAAGGAAAGAAAAATAGAACAAAATATAAGTATGTAACTTCTGTTGCCCACATATTTTACAATAAAGCAAAATAAAAGAAAGTGTAATTATAAAACTTCTGTTGTAAATTTGGTACACATTTTCATTGTAACACATTTTCATTATGGTACACATTTTCATTTGGTTGTAAATTTGGTACATTGGTTAAATGGTACACATTTTCTTGAAAAAATGACACCGGAAGTTTGTCATTTTAATATGGGTTTTGTTAGTAGCACCGTTATCCACTTTGTAGACTCACTGGGCAAAGCAAAGTAACATTCTATAGATACAGATAACAATAAATTGGACAGTAAACAATTACTTTATTCAAAGCTCCAAATGCGTGTTCAAGAAAAGGGATATTGTTTGAAAATATGTGCTTAAAAATGGATTTCACTCACAACGAGTGATTAAGAAAACGGAAAGGTTATTTAAGTCAACAAACATGGCATTTGATTCCATTTCTTAAGTACGCTAAAGTTGTAATATGCAACATAAGCGTTACACAAGCGTTTCGTTTTTTTGAAAACGCTCATTATAAGATATGTTCACTTTTCAAACGCGTGTATCAGGGTATGTTTATTTTCTTAAATACGCTTTTTTTTTACCTCTATCAATTTTTTAAAACGCGCATTTTAAATTCTATCAATTTTCTTAAACACGCATTTCCAATAATATCACTTTTCCTAAATGAATATTTTAAATAATATCTATTTTCCTCTTAAACGCATATTTCAAATAATATAAATTTTCTTAAACGCACGTTTGAATCATAATATCAATCTTTTTAAACGAGCATTTTAAGTAACATCTATTTTCTTACACACGCATTTTTAACTACACCCAAAATATAAATAATAACCCCGCTAATCAAATACCACGCAACCGTAATCTTAGACAAATTTTGAAACGCATAACATTCTTTAGTTAAAAGCGAGTATAAAAAGCGAAAAATTTTTTCAAAGATTAAATAAGCCACAAGAGCCGGTTTATTCTGAATTTCATAGCCTTCGCAAATTTCCGATGTCCCATTGCCTAAGCATATTTTAGTAAAAAAAATCAAGCCACGAAACTTTTTTGAAAATGTTGTAAAATGCTTTTAAATGTCCAATTGTTGTTGTTGTCTTGACTCCTTAAGGCACTAGGGGTGCGATTGTTCTTGCTTCTCAATCGCGCCATCCTTGGCCAAGAATTCAACTTCTGCTACATGCGTAACATTCGTTTAATTGCGGACCCATTCCTACAACCATACATCGTAATTTTGACCTGTACCAGAGGACGATCAATCTCGAATTCAGTACCCCCAGAGGTTTAATTTGTTATAGGAACATGGAGAACTTTGTGACTCAACAGAATCAACGTGCACCAGTCACCAATAGTACACGGGGAATCTTTGGCCTTCTGGATTTGAACGATTTATGATTTGACATCTAGATTCTCACGAACATGAGTCCAGCGTCGTACGAACCAGGTTATCTCGGCGCCAAATGTCCACTTATAATGTATAATAGTTAAAAAATATTTCTATTTTTGAAGGCAAACTTTAATAACTTAATTATTTTATTTATTTATTATAAATTTCTGGAAAAATTTTATGTTTTTGAAGAAAAAATCTATCGTTTGAACTTTTAGAACCACATTTTTTTTTTAATTTCTTTATTTTTGTGGCAAGTTCTATAGTTTAGGCATCGTAAATGGTTTTTTTTATTGTAATCTTATTTATTCCTTATCCCCTAAAAGACGTGTTTTTATATTAATAATCTAAAAATTATTTCACTTTTTAAATTTTTAACTCTTTTACATGGGTGTGTGAATTTGCAAAGGAAGTGAAAATTTTCAAATCCGGTGAATTTCTGATATTTCTACACTTCTTAATTTATTAATCTTCATATAAATATCCTCTTGGATTAGTATAATTTACTGTTGGGTTCCTTTGATTACTTGTTAAAGGGGGGCCCTAGGACTTCCTGATGTTTTTGAAAGGATGGACAAATCGAAGTAAGAAAAGACAGGACAGTGTTCATACGCACTTGGAACAAATTAAAAACTGGTGTCATAAAAAAGTTTATGCTAACATTACTACCACTTTTTAATTTTTTTGTAGGAGCCTATTAACCCTTTCAGGTTCAAATTGAGCAGGGAGTAAGAGTTGAGTACCTAAAAACTTCATTGAAAAGCAAAAAAAAATAGACTTTTGGTTGCCTTTTTAAGTTTTTCTGGTCATTAACTATTCAAATGATTGGTGTTTTCATTTTAACCAATCACTATTTGTGAGAAAAAAATGTATATACACGCTTTATACAATAGAATATATTTATTTTAAACAAATATATGAAGCAATATTGTTTATTCTTATTTTTTTTAAATATAATTTATAAAAACTAAGATTCCCAAGGGCCCTCTAAGTGCCTGGGGTACACGGGCACTATCTGGGTGTGCCTATGCGTAAAGACGGTACTGGTTGTCGGTACTGGCGGATGTACTTTGATTTTAATTTTAACTATTTTCGAGAGATGTGCGCGATATTGTCAAAGTTTTTTACGCATTGAATTTTAGAAATTATTTAAAATTTGTCCGGCAGCCATTAAATCTCACAAACAACTATAAGTGTAAGCACGGGATATTTCAGAATAGTAGGCAGCTGAAATATTATAATTATTTCCATTTCTGTTGATAGATAAGATAGAAAACTCCTCACGATTCTTCATTATGCGTCGTACTACTTCCTCGCGCACCTCTCGAACCATAACTTGAGTATCATATAAAATATATTACGCTATTGCTCGAAAAAGGCAAGCTACTTCACCAATAATTGGTATGACAGTATGCTTCACCACAGCAACGTTTATGCTTAAAATTACTACAGTCATGATTTCTACAGAAAGGATAAAAAATAAATCTAATTAATTACTTTATAACTAAGTTTTTATTTCTATAGAAATATAAAATTATTTTAAATAAATTCTTAGCATATAACTAAGTATTCAGCACAACTTAATCCATCACTTAAGACTACCTAACNCAATGCTACGTGCTACATTAACGACGTCTCTAGAGTAACTGAATGACTGTTCATATAGAAATTGCAGGTATTAGTCTCATAGAACAACGCCCCCTATAGTTCGTTGCGATCGCGAATACTATTAAAATTAACACTATTTAAATGAATACTTAAGACAGCCTGATAAAATTATGAAATCGGAGGTTTTTCAAGCAATCTTTCAACTCCTTTTTAACCCCCTCAGGAGTGGAATATCTAAAAACCCTTCCTTAGTAGGTGTTTATTCAATGGTATTACGTGTATTAAATGGTCATTCCAGTGTGGAAGTGATAATAAACGGTGAATGGAGCACGTTAAATCTGTCGGGATCACAAGTCCTCAAAGTTTCCATAACAAATCAATACCTCTGGGGGTACTGATCCAGGAGTTCCCTTATCTTCTGGTTTGGGCTCAAAATTACAAGACTACGGTGTTGAACATTGGTGGCCGTAACATTTTAGGCCAGCTGTTCAACAACGGTTATAAAATAAAAGAAGGAGGTCGTTGTCTAAATTTCATGAACTCTGCGATGATGAATCAGTCAATCAGGGCAAGTCATTTTTTTATGCAGAGATTTCCTTTCTTTCTCTTATCAAATTTAAAGATTTCGCTGTCTAAACTGTAGGAAAAACCTGCAGCAGTTTTTATAATTAAGAAATATGCTTTTTATTATGCTATTTGTGAAAAATAAAATTATCAGAAATCTTAAAATGAAATTTCTAGTTTCTTACATCATTGTGAATTATTAAAATTTAGATGAATCATTGCCAAGTTTCTCTGTCAAAAAGAAATAAAAATGGATAATAATCTGTGGCGGATCATTATAATAAATTTTGTTACGCTTAGATAAACATCTTCACGCATATCAAATGAAAAAACTAGACATAGACAATATTTTTTAATGTCAATTTTCGAAATAATTTTTATTTTATGCGAAATAAATAATTCAGATAAATATTTAAAAATATTACTTTTTTTATGATGACATTGCAGCCTGCAGAAAAAAATTTCATGTTTATATTTCATTGCTTTATGCGTACTGTATTATTTTCTATTTTTGTAGCGTTTAATTTCAAAATCAGCATAATTTAGTTCAAATTTTATTTTATTTATTCTTTTGTTAATGAGATTAAATTCCAGGATTTTTTCTTACATACATTTTCAATTACAAATTATTAAAGTTTTATTTAAATATTAAGTAAATTTGACAACATTTTAAGATTTATAAAAGAAAAAAAAAATTAGAATTTCATCTCCCCGAAAGAAAGGCCAACTACACAAATAGTAGTAGTATTTCTAAAAAAATTAGCATTATCACAATTTTATGAATGCATTGGATCATAATACGTAACATTCGCGTAACACGTAATGTTAATTTTAGTAATTCTTGCTGATTCTACATTATTTAGGTTAGCACATTAAAACACGTTCTAAAAGCATACGTGTACAAAAGAAACAACTGTGATTTCATTTATTTATCAATCAATAAATAAATTTATTATTGAAAACCAAACATAAATGATTTTATTTTTAATTTATAACCGTCGTTGAACAGCCGAACCAATTTTTTGGGTTTGCGACTACTAATGTTCAACCCTGTAATTTTGAGCTCAATCCAGAAGACACGTGAACTCCTGGTTCAAGTATTGGGAGAGATTTAGCCCTCCACGGAGGCAACACCTATAAAACCAAAGGCCGAAGGAAACCAAGAAAAGCCAAAACAAATTCCCTCAGTTAACCTGATGGCAAGGGGACTCTAGCAGATGATCCGTCTACCACTGAACATATTTTATGTCACCACTGTAGTTAATAGTAGCAGGATGCGGAATTCGTATTGACCAGCCATTGCTGGGATTTGAACCTGGTTCAACTTATTTGAAAACGAGCCCTCTATACTCTGAGTCACTCCGTCTCAAAGATAATTGATTAATGAAAACGTGCGATAAAACCCTAATGAACTACTTTTTGATTTAATAGAGTCTGGAAATCGCCGCGATTCATATATTATTTTATACAATTATAGATGTGACTAACATCCCCCAACCTCACTTTCACAGTTTGAGCTAGTTTGAATTATTTTAGTTATTTATTTTTTGAAGCCACTACGTTTTGCTTGAAACTACATTCTCTTATTTATGGTATCAATTTAATTTTAAAAAGATATTCAGAAAGTGTATATTTACATAAAATAGGGGTCAACTAAAGGACATTTTGTTTATTTTATTTAGACATTAATATTATTTATTTTTAATTTTTCAGTCGGTAAAAAATATTTCATTTATAATTATTTTTTTAAACATTTAATAGTTTCCAATCACAAATACCATAATAAATAGTTAGTTGGCATTACAGTTGATCATACCAGGAAGAAAAATAAATGGTAGTCCCTGGAACAAATTCCATGGGGGAAAAATAATTGGATAAAAATAGTGGCGTCATCGCGCGGCAATAAAATGAAATAAATACATGTTAATAATTATTTGTTTGATAAATTTCAATTTCTGTTTTCAGTTAGTGTGTTTTTTTAATCCCGTTGTGAAATAAATATTTCTGCCTTTCATTACTTTTAACCGTGATAAAAAATACTCCATATAACAACAGGGGGATAAAAAGACTGAAGCCTCACATTACCATTTACTTTAATGTATGTTAAAACTGTTTTTCTTATTTACAAATTTTTTTTTTATTCCTGCTGTCAGTTTGCAGAATTCAATGATTGATTAAAAAATTTAACATAAAGAAAGTTTTTTATTTTAAGTACTATAAATAAACGGAAGGAAAAATTTTTATGAGTATAAGTTAAATTTAATTTTCTTAAAAACTAAGTAAATTTTATTAATAGAAGTATTTACGCAAATATTTAAAGCTTATATTCTTTGAAAAAAATTCCAAATTTTATACACAGAATTTCATAACATTTTTGCTGTAGACGTTTATTTTCAGAGATGCAGTGCATATGTTAATTAAATATTGCTTGTATTTTATATTATTTGAGAAACCTATATTATTAATTACACCTATATTTATTACTCTATTATTTCTATTAACACCAGTAGATTAGATGTTTCCCTAAAAATTACTTTTTGTAATTATAGCATTTCCATTTAGTTTGATATATATTTTTTTAGTATTTGAAAGGCACAGGTTTACTGCAGGTTTTTGTTTCCATAGAACAATTTTAATTATTTTCCCTATTTCAACTGTATATTCAACAACTTGATCTTATTATTTGAATACGAAATTGCATAAACATTTAAGATCTTTATGTCCTTATTTTAAAGCGAAAAACACATAAAATAAAATTTAACCAAATATCTGTAGAGAAAACTACTTATTAATTTTCCTAGATGGCAGCACTAAAAAAAACCATTAAAAAAAACATTTTATAAACGTAGCTTTATAAAAGATATTTTTAGACTACAAAAAATTTATTTCAAATCTTAAAATTTGCTACCTTTAAAAAAATTAATAGTAATATTTAGCTATTTAATATAAAATTTAAAAGTTTAAAACAATTATTTTACAAAACGTTTTACACATATTAAACAGTAAATTAGTTTAATTAAAATTTTCGTAAAACTGTATCCAATCAACATGCGCATTTCAAATTTATTAAGAAATTACAAAACATAATAAATTATTTACATTTTACACCATTACTTAATAATCTAATGGAATTTACTGGGTTTTAATAGTAATCAGAAATTAAAATGGAATTTAAGCCATATTGCAGCAGGAAGAAGAAAAAAAATCAAAATTAGTGGATATTAAATTTTAACCCTTTTACCACCGCTACTATAAAAATGTAACACTTAAACCACATTTTGTAGATTCTGCCTCCACTGCTGTATTCATGTTTAATTTCAGGAACTTAAAGCGCTTAAAAGAATAAATAATTTGATTGTAAGGGTAAATACCAATATGATTTAAAAACAAAGTTTTCTAATATTTTATTATTCCTTACTGATAAGGGAAAAAAATAAGTTTAGATGGTATATTAATTTTTATATTGAAATAATTTGGTATATTTATAGGCATTATTTCTAAGGCAAAATTGGGGTAAAATATAAGCTGATTGTATTAAAATTTTGTTGACAAGATATTCGTAAATTCACTATCCTCTATAAAAATTATTGAATGACAGTACTCTAAATAAATTCATATTTCATGATAAAATTTCTTAAAAAATATTTCTAGTTTAGAAGTTTTTAAAAATCATTCACTATCGAAGAAATTTCAAAAAATTAAACACTTAAAATTCATATGCGCAAAATTTTTTTGTTAGAAACTGTATGTTAACTGTTTAGTATGTTAAAACAACGTATTGTTCACATTTGCAGCAAATTGAACACGGTGCAAAGTTAAACTAAACCACCCCGTGCAAACAAAACCTTATCATTAAATGGATAATCTCAATAAACTGACGAAAAATGATATACTTGATTAAGCACTTCATTGATTTCCAGAAATATTTAAATGGTAAAAAAAATCAACGTGTTTCAAGCACTCAAAAATAGACACTCATTTATTTCAATTAAGACATTTTAATTAACCAATAATTGCAAACGGAGGGCTGTTCGATTGGATCGGGGTGTTGTGGTTGTCCCGCCGCTGTGGGCCCGGTTTTGCTCGTCGTCTGCTCGAGGATTGGTGCTGCAGCCCTGCATGTTTTTGAGCTCGTCGCTTTGAGCTCGATTGTCCTCCTCTACTCATGAAAGTTTCGTTGTGGTGCTCTCCATCATGCGTGACTCGGGGCCTTGTACTTGAGAGCGACTGAGTTTTCAAATGAATCTGGTCTGGGGTATGGGCCTTCGGGCTTGGATCGCCATAACAATAATAATTGCATAAAATTTTGCAAACCTAGCTTAAATATTTACGAAGATATATGCATATTTTACAAAAAAACTAACTCTTAATAACAAAATTATTATTTCTAAATTTGAAAAAAATTCATTAAGAATTTTGCAAAAAGTTAGCCTTTAAATTAGTTTTTTCATAGTGCGCATACATGGAAAAATTAAAAAAATAAGATTATAATTTTGTAGTGAATCATATTTGGTAGCCAATAAAATAAAAAATAGAAAATCCAATTTGAATATCGTGAAAATTTAAGAATTTTCCAGCAATTTTCTAACTAGATATTGTAAATTTTAAATGAAAGCTCTGAATGATGAGGGTTTTTCCACAAATTCCATTTTGTATTGTAAGACGAAATTAAATAACAAATAATACCTTACATTAAACGCCTGTGTACACAAATGTGATAGTAGTACAGGAAAAGATAACATGTGAAAGAAAATATACTTTAGCGGGAGATGATCCCTCACAATGCCGGTGACATTTTTAATAAATCTTGTTTAATAGTATAAAATAAAATTTGTGAAAAAACCCTTATCATTCAGAGCTTTCTTTACAAAAGTACAAAAAACAACTTTTATTATTAGTTACTAAATACAAAATCGCTTCAAAATTACGAAGAAAAAAAATTTTCAATTTTTTCCGCTCATGCATAGTATAAGAAAACTACTTTAAATGCTCCTCATATCTTCCGCAATTTTAAACGATACTTCTTTAAATTTTAAAATAATAATAATTTAATTATTAATTTAATACTGCTTCCAAAATTTTTGTTGAATATTTNAAAAAAAAAAAAAAAAAAAAAAAAAAAAAAAAAAAAAAAAAAAAAAAAAAAAAAAATGGTAAGACTAATAAACTAGATTTTTAAAGAAATGTCTTAAGAAAAATGTCTTAAGCTACTTTAAAGATATGCTACAAAGTTAGTGCAAATGACAACCAACGTAATCAATTCAAGTTACAAGCTTATTGTTACATTTTCTGGCATAGGACGTTCAAAAATACTTGTTTTCGTTCATAATTTGTTGCCGGTCAATCAAACTTTTGAAAGCTTTAAAATCTATTGATAAGTATGAGATATGTTCTAAATATCTCTAAAGTTGGTACTATGTATAAGGATAACATGATATAAAAAATGACTACCCCGCTATTAAGTTAAGTACTAAAACAATGCACAGCAACTGATCAACCTTAAACAGGTTACAATTCTATTATGATTCAATGTTAAACTAATTTTTCTAAGAGTACAGCGCGCAAGCAATGTAGCGTTGTTAATCCATAAACAGAAATAGGAAGTGTAAGTTTGCGTTATTTGTTTTGTGTCAATTGATTCGAAATCAAATTAAGAGTCGATCTTTATGCTGCTCAGCATTGGGTCGTTCATCAGAAATTGTTACAGCGTAAAATCTGTAACGTTTTAAAAATCCTGAGCAAATAACGAATAAAGGAAGACATAAAATTTTGGCGAATCAGCTGTCAATTACTTAAAAACAAATCGAATCATTTAGAACTTGCGTTCTTTATGAACAAAATGCCACTTTATACTTAAACCATCTAGATAGAAAAAAAGTTAGGACGTTCTTATCTGAATTAATTATGTGGAAATTTTTGGTGTTATCTTTAATAGCATCTAGTGGTCTAATGGCCTATGAGGATGCTTATTTATCGTCAGAAGATTCATATGTTCTAAAGGAACGGATGCTTGTGTATGTGCAAATAGTAAGACTATTTTTTATATTTATTCCAAATCAAAACAACATTCTACCTTTATTGAGTAATCCAAATATATTGATAGTAATCGAAATTAGGATATCTTTCATTATGTAATCCAAATATGTTCATAACAATCTAAATCTTTCATTACTTTTTATTTTGTAATTAAAATATATTGATTGCAATCATAATTAGGATATTTTTCATTATATAATCCAAATATATTGTTAGCAATCGATATTAAGATATCTTTCATTATATTTCATCATGGAATCCAAATATATTACTTGCAATCAAAATTAGGATATCTTTTTTTATCTTTCATTATGGAATCCAAATATATTGATAATAATGAAAGCTAAGATAGTATATATTTTTGGGTATATTGAGGCAAAATGATGATATCTTTCATTATATATTATATAATCAAAACTTTTTGATAACAATAAAAATTAAAATATCTTCCGTTTCCTGAGAAATATATATTAAAAGATTGTTTTCAACGTTTGCGCTATTGGCGGAAGATTACTTTTTATTATATGATTATAAATTTTACATATTTAGTAAAATTCATACTTTTTTCCTAAACGTCAATATTTTCCATGAAAACACAAATAATTTTGTTTTCAAAATATATAAGTTCTGTAGCTTTAATATACACATATATATATTTTTTAAAAACTCGAGTTAAGCTCTTAAACAAACTGGTTAAACTAATAATTCTCAATCTAACTATGGAACATTAACTTTCGTATTCCATCGTACTTTACATTTTATTTACAATCCATCGTAATTATAAGTTTTTAAGTCTTTTAATTACTGAACGACCAAAGCAACGGTCCTTAATATTTTTTTAATATAAAGAGGAATAGTGAATANTATATATATATATATAGGAACAAATCAACAAATAAATAAGCTAGAGAATAAGTAAAAAGTGAAATTAGTAATATTAAATGTATGATCAAAGAGTATCATAATTAAGTTTTTGTTTTGTTTGCTTAGTGACCCTATTAAGATTAATTTCTAATTTTACATAAAGTTTTTTTATTTCTTGGCAGCCATTGTTTTTATTTGTTTTTGTTTTTTTTTTACTCTTAATAATATTACAAATAAGTTTTTTTTTATATCTGGACTCACTTCTTGCAGCTGAAACCCTAGAGATGGATGTTCCATTAGTTTTTTTGAGTGGCTAATGACCGAATAAAACGGGACATATGTATCCCAAGTTCGAAAAAGAAGTTTGTTTTGATTGTTTTCATACAATAAATTTTCAAAATCTTACAAATTATGATTCAAATAAACATAAAATGATATAAATAACCCTTATATTATGACACGCACTTTTGCTTAGTTCTTGTTCAGTGTTTTTCCTCTCGAAATTATCCTTAAATTTTCACAAGCATGTCATTTATTCAGAACTATGCCGCCATGACAGTTTTTCAAATGCTGTGCCAAATATCTTCTTAAATGGAAGTCTAACTAGACATTAATGTGCAAATCTAGTGTTAAAATCTAGTGTTAATCTAGTGGAAATCTAGTGTTAAAATAAATCCTATTTTTGCCCAACAGGTCAATCTGCGACATATATGTCCCATAAGGCTCGAAAGGGATAAAAAAGACACTAAAAAAACATAGCATAAAACTTAAGTTTTGGGGGGTACATAGAGTATTGTAGTTCACAGTTTTCCTAATAGTTCATAACTTTATAACTTATAAATAAACTATAATGTTAAAAATCGACTTCTTTTTAATTACTGAAATAATTTGGGCCTATATTTTATAACTCTCAAAATTTTTTCAACGCTATTGAAGCTATAATTAATTCTCATTTATGGAAAAGAGAGTGTACGGCGGCAATTATATTAAACCACTTAATTCACACTAATAGGAGTGTACACATTTATCCATTGTAGTTAGACAACATTCTACTACGGCTTTAGAAGTCCGTGATTGGATCCTTGCCGGTGGTCAAGGAACAGTCCTTAAATGTATTGCGCATGTGTGAAAAGCGCAACTTTGTGATAAAAAGAAATTTAAAAGTTAACACAAATATTTTAAATTTTGTTTAATAATAACGAAAAATAGGTTAAAGTATTTGGTTTGATTTATGATGTTCGATTTTTGATGTACAATGTTTTTTGTTGAATCTCGAGAAAACGTTTCACCGTGTGCAGATATATAATTCTTCGCCAATATAATTTTAATTCCGGGGTAGAATCAACGAAACTATTCATCTATTTTAATTTGTATATTCATTATTGCTATCGCTATCAATACTGGAGTCATTAGCTTTTTCGAAGCAAAATAAATAATTTAATTACATTTATTTTCTCATGGGGACCGAGCATGGGGATTTCTACATTTAATATTCATAGTCAATCTAGTGGGAGCACTTTGTGTGAAGCGTGTAAAAAAGATGGCTTTAAAACATCAATATGAAATATTCTACAAAATATTAAATAGTATTTTTAGGAGGCCTCATACCTACCGACTGAATAGAATCGTGAAAAGAATGATGAGAGAGGGAGACAACTTAGTCACTATCTCTTTATGCGATTTTATTGCATGCGAACGAGAACCTGATTGGTGGAAAATATTTACCTGCAAAAAACTCGCCAATCAGATTCTCGTTCATATGCAACTTTTTTGGATCACAAAAAATTCACATTCAGTGAAAATGCCCCTTAAATTTGCTCATATCACCCAATCAAAATTTGATGACTTTAGATAGATTTGATGACTTAGCTTTAGATACTATGCTACTTTTACTATCAAAATTGCAGTAATGAAATTTTTTTTATCAGCATTTTTAGAAATATAGTTTAGTGCAGTACATTTATTTGCTTTTAGTTCATTGTGAATATTACTAATTAGTGTTAGATTAATTATTGTAATCATGTTAAAATAATTATTCAGCATCATCAAGTTCGGTTTTCAGTAATTCATACAATAATTGAGAGCTATTTATCAGGTTTTTGACAGGTTTATTGATGTCATATAATACTCAATCACCAAAAGTTTTGCTAATGATCAAATACGCGTTTGAATTTCTCAATGTCCAAAATATGTACTGAAACATAACAGATATGTTATTTATTTTATTGCTTAAATGTTTTTTTAATTTAAAGATGATATTATTATTTAAATATCTTGTCATATAAATAAAAAGTTTAGAATTTATAAAATTTATTACTGAACAAAATATTTTTTTAATGATTTTTCAAATTAAAAATAAAATAAGCTTTAAAGCATGCCCTTTTTTTCCCATTATATTTCAGTTAACAACCAATGGAATTTATACACCTTTAGAAACTTACCCAAACAGTCAAAATTCAGCCAATACCTGGAAAGATGGATTTGGAACATTAACAAGAGTAAGTTTTTTGAACAATTAATAATTAAAACTTCTATGCAGAATGTCTCGTAATCACCGCTCTTTATATATAATTTCCAATAGCCCATTGTGCAGCTCTAGTGTGACGTAAATGAACAACAACTACTACTACTACTTATATATAATTTTGGAGATGGTTCAAATGGAAATCGGAGATGGTTTTTAACAATCGATTTTAACCCCTACAGAACCAATCATTAAAATTTATTATGTGCTAGTATCTTGTATTGATCATGTTTTAAAAATTTTACTTTTCTGGTTGTTTTAATGATTGGTTCAGTAGGGGTTAAAATCGACATATATATAATA
>NC_092207.1:85463366-85505724 GCF_043381705.1 Parasteatoda tepidariorum
ATACTTTTCTCCACTCTTATAAATGTATGCTAATGCGAACCTTACAATTGAAATATTAATTTTCGACAACTTAAACCAATAATATACGAAGGAATTAATAATTTAATTGTAAGGTTCGCATTAGTTTACATTTATCAAAGTGGAGAAAAGTTTAACTTTTGTATTAAAGATGTGGCAACATATTCGATACGTAAATAGAACGCTTCGCTTTGATATATTTGTCGCTGTTCATAATTGTTATAATAAGTTTTTCTTCTTCTTTACACGCTCTATTTTTTTTTTCTTAAGCGAAGACGATAATTTTTGTAGCGATATAGATATAGAAATTGATACAATAAAAAATTATATAGAAATAGAAATTGATACCATAAAAAATTAATTCGTTTTCGTGTTCTTTTCATGTATTTAGCATTTTAGTTTTTTTTTCTTAAGCATTGTAGCTATATAATATATAAAATAGGAATTTAAGACAAAATTGCAGGACAGGAACACTTTAATTGTCCACTAATCTTCAGATTTCCTGCTATGTTTCAAAAAACTTTATTTGTGAAAATCTTTAGCATGGCGGACAGCTGGCCGCCTCAGGCGGCTAGTATTCAATAAACTACACAAATTAGCATAACCATGGTACATAAACATATTCCAATCTAAAATTTACAACGATTGAATAAAAGCTGTAGGTACACATAATGAGAAAATTACCATGCATCCTTTTTAATTGTCCAACGGCAAAATCACAATTTACTAATGCTACGTTTAAGAATTCTGACTTGTTTTAATCTCCGCTACTCTGACCTTTCCATCCGTTCCAGGAAATAGCTTTAAAATTCGTCCCAAGCTCCACTGATTTACAGGAAGATTATCCTCCTTTATTAAAACCATCACACTTAAATTTATGTTGGTTTTCTCTACTTTCCATTTTGTTCTTTGTTGCAAATTGTTCAGATAGTCGCGAGACCATATAGACCAATTGTTTTGTCAACCTTTGCCATCGAGAAAATCGGGTTTCTGATTTATACAACAAACTTGACTCAGCTATGGCAGTTATAGACTATTACAAAACAATAACTGACAGAATTACTACGTTTAGTATCACAGCAAAATCCAAGTGTCATGATCGAAAAAAAATCAATCCTTTGCTACTTAAACAAATATTAATAAAGGTTAAAAGTTGTACGAAAAACATACATTAAAGTAACGAAAAGGAAACAAAATTCTAACAAATTTTATTGAAATAAAACCTTTGTTTAATAAACAGCGGATTTTTCGTATTATAATATGTCAAGGCGAAACCAGGATTCTTTTAACTTTCTCCAGATTTTAATATTAGCTCAGTTGCTTGAAATGCAATCTTAGAAAATCAATTCAGCGTTGTACCCTATAATCTGTACTTTGAAATTTATCAAAGTACAATTCAAGGTACTTTATTAGAGCTGAAACTTTAACTAAGGGTAAAAATGAATCATATTATCTCTACCTTGAACCTTTTTGCGGTTCAAGGTACAAAGTACGGTTTAAGGTACCTTGCTATGGCAGAAACTTCAATCAAAGTGCTAAAATGAAGGTTTCTATTTATGTGCAATCACGTGTCAGAAGTACGATGCTATGGTTCAAATTAGAACCACATTAAAAATTACGGTTGCGATTAAAAATTCTAAGACATTAAAAATTCTAAGAAGTCTCGCCTATTTATGGATCAGTATAGATAAATTGACAACATCAAAATTTGATTTTAGTTTACTTTATTTTAACAGCCGTTTTGGAACAGCTGATCCTTTTTAAATTTGTCAATATTCCACTTCACAGCCTTGTAATTTTGAATCCAATCCAGAAAACTTGCGAACTTCTAAATCAATTTCTGGGTTTAATTCTCTTTCTCAGTTGACGTTCTGATGAAACTAACCCATTTCTGCATTAAATGGAGAGGAAAACGACGAAAACATTGTTAATCTGACATTCGAGGGATTCTAACCCACGATACGCCTAATGCTGAGGTTATTTTGCGTTAGACAATTGAGATATTTTTTAGCGGAATTAAAAAAAGTAAAATTTTTGGCGAAAAGAAAAAAAAAGAAAACAAAATTATATATATATATATATATATGTATGGTTCCTTAAATACATCAAAAAGATCGTAATAATTTTAATAAAATTAACAGCAAAATATATNTATATATATATATATAACTCAAGCAAATAAGACGAGCACGTTGCCAGTTGTGTTATTCAATGGTTAAAATTATAAAACTGAAGTACAAATTTTATGCAATAAATCAACAAATTATACAATTGATTCTGTCTGTAATTTGTAATATTTATTTAACACCATGCCATTTTCTATAATTTTTGAACGTATACTATAAATTGTCATGAATTTTTCTTTCTTAAATAGTTGGGTAAGTTGCAGCATTATGAGCTGGGTAAAGTGCTTCGAGATTATTACAAAAATTTCATTACTTCTTCACCAGTTGAGGTGAGTTCATATATTCAAATTATTATTGTTTAAAAAGCATAATTTTTGTCTTGACTTTGGATCACAATTTAAACAGTGCACTTTATTAATGGCATACATTTGTATAATTTTAATTATGCTTCATAATTAGTGCAGGAAACAGAAAGATAGAGCTATGCATTTTATCGACAAAGATTGTCAAACTATGCTTCTTTTGTTTACTAATTTAAAAAATTTTCATTGACTTTGATATATAGATATTTCACAAATTTACATTCGAAAAAAAAAGCATTTCAACATAGAAAAATTTATAACGGGATTCTCTCAACCTGGTAAGAGGACCTCTGATACACAACCACCTGATCTATGACCTCAGCACCAGCTATTTGTTCATAAACAAGATGGCGTGTTTATATTCTTGATATTGCTGGCTAAAGGTCGAGCTAAGTTTCTCCGCATAAGTTAGAATGTTAATTAACTTGAATTTAACACCAGACTGTATCGAATATAGAATTTGTTAAAATATAATTATTTCTCGTCTACATTTTGTACTTAAGCTAGGCTCATTATTTGTTTACGTATTTTATTGTGACCGTGATTAGTTTTGTTTTGTATATCTGGCAACTTTGTAGCATAATAAGTATGTTCATGTTCAACACGGCTTCGTGACTGGATTTCTAAAAAATAAACCAAATCTTTCTTCATTAAAGAATACAGAATGTATCACTTAAGAGAATTCATATTTGAAAGAGTAGGCTTACTCGAAATAAATAGGAAAGATCAGTTGCAAACCTAAGCAAATGCAACATTTCAATAGCCAATCAGGATCCATACCCACGATGACGTCCTTTGCAGGTATGCAATTGCGTTCGTAAGGAAATTCTGTGAATTATTTGTTTCAAATGAAATTTCCAAGCAGCATTGAAATATTTCTCAATCAAAAGTTACGCAGAATGCATAAGTTGCGTAATTTTAAGACTTCATTTTTAAAAAAGAATAGCAGCATGAGCGCAGAGCTAAACTAAGGCACATAAGTGTCCTGAACAAGTGAAAAAGAGCTCGAATTGCGAAGCGATCCGAAAGGAACTACGAAAGCAGTTACGGGAAGTTAGCGAATCAGAGGATGGGTCTCCTAGTAATAATAATAATAATTCAGTAGAACTCTGGATAAGGTAGGCTATGATTATTAGTTTTCAGTGTTTAGAGGAAGAAATAGTGTGAGCAATTCCTTCATGGTAAATTCTCCTTTACCTACAAAAATAACTTAAAGTTTAAAATAAAGAAAAGTGAATACAGGTAAACCTAGAGTTGAACCATTAAGTTTTAAATGATGAGGAAATGTCTTAAAATATTAAAATGCAAACAAATTCAAAGCAGCCTTACTCTAGTTTACGCAATAGAATGCAATAATTTGTTTTAATTTTAATATTTTGAAAACAGCTCATAAGCCTTTGAAATACACGGTTTACTCTAAGTTAACCTGAACTTACTTTTCGCTTAACCTTAAATTTTAAAAAGAACCAAAACAGAGGAGACAGAATTTGAAATGAAAATTTCCTCAATATATAGTCTCTTTAATAAGCTTAATTCTCCAAAAGTTAGTTCAAACTTATTTCTAATGTACTGGGAGACTCAAAAATGACTGATGGATTTAGAAAACCAATAAAATAAAAGAACGCCACTCGGTTAGATGTATGGTTTGTGGCATTATGCTTGGGAAACGTAAAAATTTCATCCCACGAAATTGCACATTTAGTAAAATTTAATAGATGGCGTTGCAGGCATGCGAGAGCTGCAGAGAAATTGAATGTATGTCTTCCCATAGTGCGGCTTTCAGATGAACTCCTCCAGACATCAGTCTCGTGTCCAGACATCAGTCTCGGTGGTGTTGGTCGTGGCGGGTACCATGGCTGCAAGAAAAAGTCACTCCGAATAGGGGTGTAGGGTGAATAGCTTTGTCTTGATCTTGGCATAGGTCAGCGTGAGTAAACCAATCGACAGCCTCGTTCCTCCATTGTAAGCCTCACCAGAAATGTACTCTCGCTTGTTACCATAGCAACAGACAGCCTCAGACTCTTAGAATTCTCCTCAAAGCCCCACAATAGTTGGTATTTCCCCAAGCAATCAGTTAGGGAACGCTTGTGTATTATTATTATTGTGTAGTATTTGGAACACAGATGTGTACAGACCCTGAGAAGTTTCTATAGCTCCATCTATTGCCAGGAAGTTTAACTAAATGTGCTATTTGGTTCAGATAAAAACCTAATTTCCCAAGTGTAATGCTGTAAATTAATCATTTTTATCGCGTTCCGTTCTTTTCCTTTTTAGAGATTTTTCAAAATCCATCAGTCAATTTTGGAACACCCGATACCATCAGCACATTATTCTTAAAATATTTTAGATGTTATTGGGTCTCATTTTCAGATCTCATTTACTTGTGTTTTATTTTAAGATCGATGCGTTTAGTTCTGCTGAGGATCGATCGACGCACAGCTTGTTGTGTATGTTAGCCTCCTTGTATGCACCCACAGATGAATGGCAGTTTCTGCCTGGATTCAAATGGCAACCCATTCCTGTTTCTTATCTGGATAGTGATGACATTGTAAGTTAATTTTTTTATTACCCGTTTATTATTTTGTTACAAAACTTAAGGTGTTCTGTAATGATTATCTCGAATCTATATTTCTAGAATTCGTGTCAAAAATTTGGCTAAATTGCATGTACATTAGGAGTCGCAAATCAATATTTAAATAAAAGAAGAAAAAAATCTAAAATCTAAAAATCGAAATTTATTATAGATTGTTCTTTATCCACCCCCATAATAAATATTTTAATGAATATTCCCAAATAGAAAATTTAAAAAAAAAATTGGAAATGACCTATTAATATCTTTAAAAAAATATTACAAAAATATGAAGAAATCTTATCGAAGTCAATCCTAATGAAAAGACGATTAAATGCTTAAAAACAAGTTTATTTGTTGGGTGAAATTTGATTATTAGTTGATCAGCTGTTATTTGATTATTAGAAACTTCTTTTAATTTCACCCATCAAATAAATTAGTTAAGCTTTTAATTCTCCCTCTAGTGTTAATGACCTTAATTAAAATTTGTCGGTTTTTGATAATGGTTTGTTAAATTTAAATACTAATTAGAAAGCACACATTTTTAAATGTATTTAAGAAATAAATATTAACCTTTTAGACGACAAAATTTACAACGTCAATTTAGGAAAGCGACTTTTTTCCCCCAAAGAGATAAAGTGTGGTCATTTAATTACTCCACTTCTTGATCAAAAAGAGCTATAAACTAGAAAATATCACTGATGTTATCTTTAAAATACTTGAAATTTTTTTTTTTTACATGAAGTTTAATTTCAAACAATGGATAACGCTTAATCAATCAGAAAATTCCATTTCGTTTTTCAACATCCCGCGTGAACGGTTCATAGTAGAATGTTCTAATTACGACAATGACTTTCTCGTGCTTCGAACTATCCGTGTGCCAAATTTCATTTCTCTCGGTCTGATGGTATAGGAGCCTATAAGGGACACACGGACAGATATTTATTTTTATACATAATGATTATTTTCAAATTTTGGTCATAAAATAAAGTCCTCAAGAGTAAAAAATTAAGATATTTAAATGCCACAAGGCTTTAAAAAAAACTTTTTGTATTAAATATCTTATCTTGTTTTTAAAAAAAAGTTTTATTGCAATTAAAAATATCTTCCATCTAAGGTAAATTTTATTTTATTTTTACATAGACAATTGGTTTTTAAAGGCGTAAAAACAGAAAAAAAGTCTTAAAATATAAAATTTTTAGTGATAAGATAGCGCCAAATGTTGCCCAATACATATAATGGGTTCCAGAAGCATATTTCATACTACTTATAAATAAAAAATTCAATATTTTATTTTGCTTCACCTTTATATTTTAGACTACATTTGGAAAAAGTAAAAGAAAGTTATTTAATTTTTTTTGTTTCTTATCTATCAAATTTCATAAATGGATTTTTCTACGTTTTGTGCAATTTTGATTTTATACTTAGAATATTTCGTTTTTAGTTTTTTAGGTACCCGGAAAATTGCGAAACTCAGCTAATCGATCTTGAAAAACTTTACACTACTTCGCCAGGAAAAGACTTCATAGAGAAGGATAAGGTATGAGAATAAATATTATTCCTCTTGACCAAAATGAACCACCCAAGGGAGGTAGATTAAACATCGGATAAAGCTCCAAATGTAATTGTTAAATTTAAGTTTTTTTTTCTTTGGTGTAGACTAGGTATGAATAAAATTTTCGGCATTCGTGAAATCTGTACAGATCATTTTATGGAGTTAAAATCAGGAATAAATAAGAGGGATTTTTTCTATATAAATAGGGATGTTTTTGTTTCTTAACACGTTGAGCGCCACGCTAATTTTACATGACTTGCCCATCTGGTCAAGGTAAATAACTACAGACTAAATTTGCAAATATTAGACGGATTTCGCTATTTTTTTAGATGGTTTATCATGACATATCTGACAAAAATGGTGAATTATATAAGTCTACGAATTGTTTAAAATTAGCGGTGGAAAAAAATCTACTAAATTGAATTTATTAAACCAAGAATCACAATAATTAAGTAAATTTTGAATAAATTTTCTGCAATTCCATAAAAGAGTGTAAATTTTATAGTTCTATATTATGTTATACGCAGTTAGCCAGCTGTTTTTCGCGGCCTATGTGAAAGGTCAGTGTCAGCAAGCGGTGGCAGACTCAGCCTAAATGTAATTTCAGTGTCGGCCACCGGTGGTTGACGTGGTCTAAATGTAATTTCAGTGTCAGCCACCTGTGGTTGAGGCGGACTAAATGTAATTTCAGTATCAGTCACCAAAGGCTGACGCTGCGCCCAACGTGTTAATTGCACTTCGGTTAACCTTTCAGTGCCTGCTGTATTTCAGCTCTTGTATTGAAATGTTTTTTCTTTCTAGTTCCATTATTCCCTCTGGTCAAATCACAGTGGCATGTTAATAGAAAACTGGAACGACGTGGCTTATCTTTTCGACATTTTAGAGAAAGAAGTAAGTTTCCTTTTCTTACATAAATGATACTTCTTTCCAATATTCCTTATTTGGTCACTCGTTTCGAATCATGGATAAACGAAGTCAGATTTCATATAACAGTACATATTTATATGCCTTTCAACTATAAAAATCAATATTTACATATACTTCTCTGAGAAAAATCGGCTCCACAGTACACAAAATAAAAAATGCATCTAAGTAATTTTTGATTCAATAATGAGATTACCAAATACTAAAATTCAACCTTAATGGCTCAAAGGGGTAACTTTATTCGTAGTTATTCTCTTGCTTCTCAGTTATACTTTAACAGGTTTTCAAAGTAATCACCAACATTATCCAAAATAATAACTCGCTGCCAGCGACGTGCTAAATCTTAGTTAGAAACTATATGTAAAACGAACTGCTCGCATATGCACTTTTCGTGTCAACGCACCATTGCATATTCGAGTTGCATGCAGTGAGAATGCTTCATAAGACAATGGAGATTCACCACAAACTTGTTGAAAATTTTTAAGGTATTTAATTATCTATAATGATACTTAATTATCTAGAATAGAAGTTTGTTGAATATAGTAATAAATATAAGTATGTCTATAAATGTAAATTTTTAAGAACTTTTTGCTCGTCATTCATCCGTCTTTTTTCGCAACTCAAAAATTGTAAACGTTATTCGACAACTTGACTGATGCATGTCTGGCACATTTTGGCACCGCTAGTTAAAGAAGTTTACACACCATCTCACTACTGTTCTATCAGGGTGCACATCCACCACTATACGCATTTGCTCTAGACGTAAGTGCGAATGTTTAGAAACTATATGTAAAACGAACTGCTCGCATATGCACTTATCGTGTCAAAGTACCATTGCATATTCGAGTTGCATGCAGTGAGAATGCTTCATAAGACAATGAAGATTCACCACAAACTTGTTGAAAATCTTAATGATACTATTGTGCTTTACGATCTCTGGCCCATTTATTTTAATATTTAACTCTATTAATCTTCTTTAGAAAATAACGTGACAACAGCGTCTGTTGACAGGATGTTGTTTTTGTTGTTAATTTACGTCACACTAGAGCTGCACAATGGGCTATTGGCGACGATCTGGGAAACATCCCGGAGGATGATCCGAAGACATGCCATCACAATTTTGATCCTCTGCGGAGGGGATGGCACCCCCGCTTCGGTAGCCCGACGACCTGCGCGCGAAGTCGAGCACTTTACGGTAGCACAGTTTAACGAGGACCAATACCGCACACCCTCGGTCCCTACGCAGACTGATCCAAGTGGTCACCCACCCGCACACTGACCGCAGCCAGTGATGCTTGACTTCGGTGATCTGCTGGGAACCGTGTCTTAACGATCAGTCCACTGCGGGACCTGTTGACAGGAGGCTTTGTTCTTTTCACGAGGACGCATGCGCATGATGTTGAAGAGTTCATATACGCTCTGAGGTGAAGTGGGTATTTCTGTAACAAACGTGAGGTATCATTTGGTGACGTCTTTACGGCACTGTAACCACTATTAAAGTTACAATCCCTAGTTAATTCTGTTAACCGGGTATGACAAAATATTTCGTCATACACGAACTACTTCTGCGATGGGCGACATTAGGCATAGAAATTACTTGAACTTGCTAGTATTGCTTAAAGCTACGAGGAAAATAGTCTTGATTGAGGAAATGAGTTTAACAAAGGTTTTTTCTCCCGTTAACAGGTTAAAGAAGTTTTTAAAAATGGGATAAAAACGGCAAAATGCAACCTAACAAAAATAATCAAATAACAGCATGCAGAATATTTAAACACTTCACACTTGATAATAGATAAACATATGCATACACACGTAATAATAATATTCATTACATAAAATAATGACATTTATTAAGAGAGCCTAAGCTTTTTATAATAAAGATTATTTCATAATCCTCAAATGCTGTCTTAGGTGTGAAAGAGTTAGGTCTGAATTTTTTTTAATTCTATTCATTATCATATTCATTTTATTTTCTAAATGTTTGCAATTACAAATATGTTGACTCCAATAGAGGACGCTGGGTCTCAAAGTACCAGCATGGGCTAGTAAGTATTGGCATCACTTAGAAAGGTTGACAGATGCTGCGCACGGCTGGAATTACCAAACTGTGAGAAGTCTTCAACTGAAAATTGGTAAGCAAAACAATAAATAAATTTGACAGAAATATGTGTTGTTTAAATTGTTTTAAAGTATCATTCATATTAATGATGAATTTCAATTAATAGTTGGTTCATGAAACTTCTTTCAATAAATAAAAGCTAAAAGAAATTTTCAAGAACATGCCAATTAAAATGTGAAGCTCTTGTTCCATTTCCACAAAATCTTATCATGAATAAATAATCTTATCATGTATAAATAATTCTTCAGATAACTAATAAAGAATTAAAAACTAAATGGAAACCCGTTCTTTGCTCTTGATGAAAAGAAAAGTAAACAGTCAATGAATATTTATAAATGAACACTGAGCAATCATACACAAAACTGAAAAGCATACAGAGACATAATTAAGGAAGTTAAAAGAATTCCATTTTTTAATTTTGGTATGTTGCCCTTCTCGGTGACTTTACGTTATTAGAATGAATCAAACTCGTTTTTAGAAGTTCAACTCAGCAAACTACTCAGAATCAAACTACTCAGATTGACTTTACTCAGAATCAATGACTACTCAGAAGTTAATGATTACAGTCAAGTCATGATGTCCCAATTTACCGCAATCAAGCAATTTTTCCGATGAACTTGCGCTTGACTTACCGTTGCTACTACATCAGATTGTATTTGCATCAGTGCAGATATTATATCGGTATGTCAGATGGCTTCAAAAATATAATTCGGTAACTTTGCTTGAGCAACAGCATTCATATTTTTTTTTATCTTGAACTTACTTGAGGCTGAGATGACCATGGAGAAAAATTGAAATTAGCGCCATGAGAATTGTCCCCTTTAAGAACCCTGAGGTAGACCCAAACTATATGGCTCAACGACAAGGAAAATGACCTGAAAACTCTAACGACTAGAAATTGGAAGGGAGTTGCCATGGACAGGAGGCGCTGGCTTTTCTCAGCTGTTGAGGCAGCCAAGGCCTACAACGGGGCTGTTGCACTGACAAAGAAGAAGAAGAACTTACTTGAGGCAACAAAGAAAAGACATTTACTGTTAAAAAAAACTTGCGCTAAACTCCCAGTGTGACTCGTTTTTGTATAAATAAAGCTGCATAGGTTATCAAACAATATTGATGGTCCTTTAAGAATTTGAAGGAAAAAAAAGGACTGCAGTTTTGGTAATCTTTTGAGAAAAATTCATTATTTGCACACTCCCCAGAATGTTCTATCTGAAATTTAAAAAAGAAAAATTAATTATTTATTTATTTTTGATTGGAGATAAAATTGTTTCTTGTGCCCTCTGTCCGATTTTAGGGACCGAAACATCAATTGTTCTTGGGCTAAAAGAAATAAAAGAAGCACACACGAACTGTTTCTGTTAACGCCACGGACATGTTCAAAACAGAGGCTGAACTATATCACTTGACTCTAATTGGGTATAATATGAAAAAAACACAACTACTTCGATTTAGTAGGAACAACATATGACGCAATGCTAAACGAATGGAATTTAGTTGTTGTTTATTTTGTACACAGAAACTTCTTGGGTTATAACGNCAAACAATATTGATGGTCCTTTAAGAATTTGAAGGAAAAAAAAGGACTGCAGTTTTGGTAATCTTTTGAGAAAAATTCATTTTTTGCACACTCCCCAGAATGTTCTATCTGAAATTTAAAAAAGAAAAATTAATTATTTATTTATTTTTGATTGGAGATAAAATTGTTTCTTGTGCCCGCTGTCCGATTTTAGGGACCAAAACATCAATTGTTCTTGGGCAGACAATAAAAGAAGAACACACGAACTGTTTCTTTTAACGCCACAGACATGTCCAAAACAGAGGCTGAACTATATCACTTGACCCTAATAGTGTGGTTGTTATTGGCAACCAGCTATTTACACTATTTTACTTTGAAATGAACATATTCCAATTTGCTGCTATAACCTAACTAACTGATCACTGTTAAATATTCAGCAGGCAAGTAAATGAAGTGACGCTAGCTTAGCCATCTTGATATATAATAATTGCTTTATAAGAAATCACCATCTTCTTCGAACCACGTGAAAAAAAACGAATCTCATTACCTTAAAAATCAATCTATGTAACTCGGAAAAAGATTTTGAATTGATTAAAAACTGCCATAAAACTCATCTAAAAAATAAAACTATTAAATACACATAAAATATAAAAAATAGAAAGAAATTAAACATTATATTAAAATATAATATTTATTGAAAAAATTATACATATAAGTTTCAAAAATAGCAATGTTTCTACGTTGAAGTACAACCAGTGAACCAGAAGTGAAAAAAATACATCACGAGTTTAAAATTATATTTAATAAGGGTTTTTTTTCCTAATTTGTAAATAATGTCTACCTTAGCTCTCCTCTTTCCGACAAAGTGTTCTCCAATCACCACCCAATATGTATATCTTCAGAAGCTTCCATAAAATTGAGTATTAAGGGTACATATGCATCGAGAAAACGTACAAAAGTACATGTATGACGTGATTCCTTTAAGAGAAATCACGAGGTGATATGTCCGGTGATCTCTGTGGCTATGTGATTAAGGAAAATCCACTTATCGTTCACAAACCCTAGATGCTGTTTATGAACCACCAATGCTTAAAACGCTGCAAGAACTTTAAAAGCGTATTTGTATAGCATTAGGAATCATTGATTGTGAAATTACGGAATGAATGCAGCGAACTTGCTTACAGATTAGATGTTTGTCACGTTACGGAAGAGTTTCATTTGGAACAGAAACAAAAAATTATAATATATTTTTATTTCTGATTTTTTTTTTTTTTTTNAATTTAAAAAAAAATTTTTTTTTTTTTTTTTTTTGCTTCTGAGTAATTCAGAAATATCATTTCATATCCAATCATTCTAAATAATTCTGATAAAATAAGCATACTGAATTCGACTAATAACTTTTTTTAGGTCCTCTTCTGCAATTCATGACTGTCCGAATGAGAGCTAAGAAAATAGTGGATGACCCTACAAAAGTCAGCGTTTACATGACAGTAAGAAATGAACCGATTTTTCTTAAAAAAATCAACCTCTTTCTTAGTTGTGATCGTTTTACTCTAAGAAAAAATGCATAATCAAAACTATGGTGAAATTAACGGTGCTTCTCTGGCTCTATAGGAACACCGAAATGCACGTTAATTTTTACGATTTTGCTGAAATTGACTAGAAAATATGACTCCATAATGCTTGTTAAAATTTGGTAAATGTGGTAAAACTTGGTAATTTGATCATGATACTTTAGAGCATGGTATGAAAAACATTTATTCGGTTAAATTTACTTTTCACAAAAATTTATTTTTTACTTTTTGGTTAAAGCTGCTTACGTTCACTTTCGGTTAAATTTACTTTAAAATATTTTTTACTAAATGTGTGATAATAAGAACTATAATTTTGAAAACTAGAATTTCCGGTAAACCTCCTGTATGCCTCATTCTTACCGCTTGCTTCTTCCTGCCTAATACTTAATTTAAATCTGTTCAATCTAATTCAATTTTCTTTTCTAGCATGACTGGAACCTATCAGCTTTCTTATCTGCTATTAGAAGTTACAACGGACGCCGACCACCGCCTGGTGCAACTGTGACTATAGAACTATACAAAGAATCTACATCACGTTTCTCCGTTCGAATGCTATTCTTTAATGCTACTCATCCTGAATTGGGTCGCCAAGAACCTCACCTTCTCACACTTCAGAATTGTGAAGAATATTGTCCGATCGAGACATTCGCCAAGCATTTAGAGCCACTCATTCCAGAGAACTTTTATTCCACTTGTGGTCAAATGCTGGAAGTGGACTCTGCTTACGGAAGTAGACTTTGAACGTAATGGAAGTAGAAGGGAAGTAGAGAACTGGAAGTAGACTCTGCTTACGGAACATGATTTTTAATGATTGCAATCAATTAATGGATTTGTATAGTGAACGTATTTACTAGTGTATAAAATTATGTACTAGATTAAATAAAATAAAAAAATTATGAGTGAACAGCATATTTATTAAACTTATTGAAGCACATAAAACATACGAGAGAAAAACAGAATCTCAAGGTTTTGTGGCGTAACTACCACTATAAATATTGAATACCAATTGACTAGTATATAACACATGTTAACTTGATCCTATTTGGAAATACCTTTTGATAGATGATGGTTGACATAGTCGATAATTAAATCCCCAAAATCTAAGTTCAGCTTCTGGCTTGGACATCTCTATTGATGTCTTTTGATAAAGGTCATATTTTTAAAGGTTTGCATAATTAAGGGTTTTATTTACATCGTTCATTAAAGGATTATCTGTTTGGGATGATGTTTAAAGCCCGAAATGTGGAATGTAGTTTTTTGTTATTCAGTATTTTATACTCTTTATTTACTTGTGGGCGGCGCTGTCTTTTTAATGTTTGATGGAGTACAACCATTGCAAACAACTGCTCCTGTGTTTAGCAATCAATCTCTTCACTTCAAAGGTCAATCTTTTCATTGCAAATTTAAGTGGCTGTTACTTTTAACTTAAATAGTAAAATAGTTGGCTTGCAAATTACTTTTAGATACATAGATTAACCAAATCATATATTTCCTAAAAGTAATAGAACAATAAATATTTGTTATTTATCCGTTTCAGAGGGGGTTAAAAAATTGATGTTGTCATAATTGATGTTGGCGCCAATGATACTTAATTAATTTTGGTAATAAGTGCTACTGATATTATTTTAACGAATATTTAATACATCAATGTAAGTACCAGATATCTAATATTATTGTGGTAATTGATTTTTTATGCCCCTCCCAGACGACTAAGTACTAAAAATAATTTTCGATAACTGACTTGCTTCATAACTTTATATTTACTATTATATACTCGGTAGAAAAGAAACCTATTTTTTTCATTCATACAAAATACCTTACGTGTTAATGGTGTTTTTTTAATTAAACATAAATAGAATTATTATTTCAAACCTTTTTCTTTCAAACCTTTTTCAATTTTTTAAAAAAAACTAATTTCATTTGTCTTTTAAATTTTGAGGGGCGTTAAAGAGGAAAAAAAAAGCCAAATTGCAGTAAGCGAATATTGGACCACAAAAACAATCCTTCACCTCAACGGGCAGTATTAGGGTATACCGGTAGCAACGGTTCTTAACATTTAAAATATCAGTGTAGGGTATACCGGGGGATAGCACTGCCATCTCATCATTTCATTTTATTTTATAACCATCTTTGAACAGCTGACCCAATTTTGGGTTTAGGATTACCGATGTTCAACTCCGTAGCCCTGCAATTTTGAACCCAATCTAGAAGACAGGGGAACTCCTGGATCAAGTATTGAAAGAAATTTACCTTCGTAGAGGACTTTTTGATATTTACTAATCCGCATTTGCGTTACATGGAGAAGAAAACCTCCCATGGTTAGTCTAACGGCAAGGGGACTCCAACCCATGATCCGTCTACCACTGAGGATATTTTACATCAGCACTGTTGTAGGTGCAAGCCAGGTGCGGAATTCGTATCAACTAGCCATCACTGGGATTCGAACCCGGTTCACCTCATTGGAAGGCGAACACTATATTCCCTGAGTCACCACGACTCAAATACCAGATTAATACCAGCAAGTCAGTCATCAAATTCCAGCAATTATTATTGTTTGATTATTATATGTGGTGTTTGATATGCCAAAAGAAATTTAATTATTGCCAACTGCCTCCTTTAACGGAAAAATACCACTTTTAGTCACAAATTAGGTTTAAAACAAATATTACATGAAAGGATTTCGAAATTTTTAGTTTAAATTGCAAATTATTTGAATAATATAGTACCATCAGATGGGGTGACTTCGTGCAAACTGCCATTTTTTCAATTTTTGCATCGTGCCATCCAGGGGTATTTTTTTTAAGCTCGGTATCAACTGATTTGAGTTGTCAACATAACAAATTAACGGTTTACCAAGAACTGGCAATGTAAACATCATCGTTCTTGGAAAATTGTGAGCTCAAGTTGCAAGCAGTTTCAAATTTTTTAACGTCGCAAAATCGGAGGCTGGAAAGTTTGCTCGGTTGAAGAAGTTCTAGTTCTCCTGACCAGGAAGGTAGGTTATACTTCAAAAGTCTTATCAATTGAGATAACAAATCATGCATAATTTTTTGCTTTTAATTATTATAATGTTGGTAATGACAGTTTGCTCAAAGTCACCCCTCGTTGCACAAAGTTACACCCTCTGACGGTACAGTAGATCTTGGAACTTTTTTCTAATACCAAACCATACTGTGAAATTGTAAGTTAATGTAGGTAACCGAACTATCATCCAGAGATTGAGGAGTGACCTTGTTTTCGTTTTAAATTTATGGATATAAAATTAGCGTTCTTCAAATAACATTTTTAATTTTTTTTCCCTTAAAAAGATATTATAAAACTGGAAACAGCTTAAAATATTCAAGAAGAAAAAAAACTACTGAAAAAGACTAACTAGGTGTAAATCGGACTATTAAAAAAATAAAATAGATTTTATTAAACAATATCAATGAACTAGGCAGTATGTAATGATTCATAATTATGTTCACTAAACCACCAAAATCTAATCGATTCGTTTATTTTAAAGAAATGAAGCAAGTGCTGTTAGCGGGCAACTATACAGCAGCTCAAATAAAAGAAGCCGTCTTGAATTTTTATCCAAAAAGTCCATTTGGTTACTTTACTTATCCATTATACGAAGACAATCTCTGGTGGACCTTCTTTAATTGTGTTTTCTTCTGTTATCAAATGTTGGCAACCATAGGTGAGTCTATTACCAATTGGTAGATCAAGATATTTTTACTAAACACAAATTGGATCCGAACTCGAGAAGAAGAAAACGTGATTAGGCCTACCTTAGGCTTGTTTATTCTTACGTTGAATCAATTTTCAGATCAAATTTATTTAAATACCTGTAAGCGACGTCACGTTTGTGTGTCGAATATGATTGGCTCCTGAATCGCAGCAAAAACGAATGTCTCGATTTGCATACGTGGACGTCACTTACAGGTATCCGATTGGAGAGCTTAGTGAAAGATGGTTTTAAGTCACATTTTTTCATTTGAGATTTCTTGTGGACAGGTTTTATTTCAGTCTTATTTCACACTACAACATTCAGGCAATTTGTACCGTTCTATGAGTGTTCCGGTGTTGACGAAAGCTCCAATTGCATTTTAATATAAATAGTTGGCGAATAACTTTAAAAAATCTGTTCTACGGCAAAAAAATTAATATGAGAAGGGGCGTGATGTGAACAGTTTATGACGTGAACTGTTTGAATAGGTATAAGGGATTTACAGTTTTTGCCAATTGTATTTGCCAATTGGATTCGGTTCATCACATAAGGACCTAGTATATTAATTTCCAAATGCTAGAGAAAAAACTTTTGAACATATTCACTTAAATTCCCTAAAATGTAACTTACAACACTCAGCTACTCGCCTCTTCAATTTGTTTAATTATTCACTAATAGTCCCTTAGTGTAGTTCTAGTGTGACGTTAATAGACTAACAAATTTAATTACATCTTTTTTCTAACGTTAATAAACAGTTTTTAGACATTGAGGTAATAAAACTTCAGATCTGTATCCTTTCAATTTTGAATACAACTAAAAAGACTAATATTTCCATAGAAAAAGTGTCAAAACAAACCTCTCCGCCGATAAGTTCATGATTGAAACTAATCAATAAACTAATGTTTTTTGAAATAAAAGATAATAACGAGCTATTTGGAATTTTTCTTCTCACTCTAAGACGAAATTAAAACAAAAACTAAAGCTAATTAATATCCGAATCACCGATGCTTTTTTAATTACAAAAAATAGACATGTAAGCAGAGTAGAAATTGAACTCAATAATTTAAATTGTCGCAACTTGTTAGTTTAAACATAGTCCTTTTTTCATAGACATTGAAAGTAATCACTTACGCTAGTCGTAGTAATCACTTGCGCTAGTTTTACATCGTAAAAGTAGATAGCTGGAACGTTATCACTTACGCTAGTTTTACATCGTAGTCATCTTGGCACCAGTTTAGGATTCTTTCAAATTAACCACAGTAATATGGTTCTACTAGGCGCAATGTAAAGATTGTTACAAATGTGCAGAATTATTTGGTTCCATTTGGCACCATATTTAGGTCTATTATACAAATGGGCATGATACTTTGGTTCAACTTGGCATAGTATAAACGTTACTATAAATGCGCAAGATAATTTGGTTCCACTTGGCAGAGTAAAAAATTTTCTAAAAATGCAGTTCTACTTGGAATCACATTAAATTTGCTATAAACGTGTATGATAATTTGGTGCTACCTAGCACCGTATAAAGGTTGCCGCAAATGTGCATAGCAATGTGGTTCAATTTGGTAACGTATAAGAGTTGCAATAAATGTACACGATATGTGGTTCAACGCACACCAAAATTTCTAGCAGTGCTTATTCTAAGCGGAAAAAAAAACGTACACGATTTTAAATACAACACGCCGTTAATTGCAGTGACATTTAAAAAAACGCCTTTGCGTAATTTATGAACATCTCCTACTTGTATTATGTTATAATTTAAATTTTGACATTTTATGATCATTTTATTTCGTAGGTTATGGTGGCATCACTCCCCATAGTCCCTCAAGTCAAATGTTCGCCATATTTTATGTCATACTTGGTGTACCGCTATGCACGCTATTCAATAAAGTCCTTGGACAGTCTTATGCTGAATCTCAAAACGAGATGATTTACATCTTGAGGGACAAAGTACGAAGCAAGTACTTTATGATTTTCTTGTTCTACGCCTTCTGGGCCCTTATCTTTTATTTTCTTCCCTCTGCCGTATTCCTGCACACAGAGCACTGGAGTTTCCTTGATGGTGTGTATTATACAACAACAACAGCAGCTACTAGCGGACTAGGAGATTTTCTTGTAGGTAAGTAGGCATAAAATGGGTTTTAATAAAGAAAACAATGAAAATAATAAATATATAAAAATGACAATCGAAACTGACGTCGATAGGGGGTACTAGCTCCGGAAGTCATGAAAACACAAGACCTTTTCTATCGAGAGAGCACTACAAATGTCCAAAAATTGCTCTCTCGGTAACCCAATGATTTTGTAAAAAGTCTAGGAAAAGAGAAAAGAAATACATAAAACAAAATTACTTGCTTTTTTCTTTTTCTTTTTTTCTTTCTTCTCATTAAATGTGGGCGTAATTTGTTTTCAAATTTCAGTTTGGTTAAAGATTTTCAGAAAGCTCCGCGCTTTGGTTTGAAATAAGACTATTTTTAAGTAGATTTTTTCAACAATGCTTTCCTTTCTGTAATTAGTTTATGCAATTTGCTTTTGTATTTTTTTTTTGTATTTTGTATTACGTATTTATTTTCTCTTTCCCTGGACTTTTCAGAAAACCTTTGGGGTACAGAGAAAGCAATTTTTATACATTTGTCGTGGTTTTGTGTCTTTATGACTTCCGGAGCTGGTATCCTTTGAGGACGTCAGCTTCGGTTATCATTTATACATTTCATTGTTTCTTCTTTAAAATTTTCTATTGGTTTCAATTTTCTTATGGATTTTCTGCTGCATTGCCCAACTCTCCTTTGGAATTATAGTATTTAACTGCTTTATACATGATTTTTGCTTTCTCCTTTTATTAGACATAAAATGGAGATTACGCACTTTTGCGTTATATTCCGTATGCTCCTGTATGTAAGATTTGAAGTGATTGCGCATGAGTACTTGAAGCACGCTTGCACTAATTCTGGTAAAATACGCATGCATACGTCTAAAAGTATCGAACTAACGTGTATGAAAATAAGAGATTTTACAAATATCCATAAGTGAATAAAGATAAGTAGTGAAATATCATTTTAACTTCGACCACAGAATCAAAACAAATATTGGACGTGGATATTATGGAAAATAAACTTCTCCATACTAAATTATATAATTAAAGTAAAGCATATTCTATAATTTTAAATAATGAAATAATATTTTGTTTCTTATGGGCATATTACAATTAGACAATCATAATTTTGAACTGAAACTCATAAAATTTATTTTTGTGATTAAATCAACCAATTGTTGAAGCATCACACGATTCATTTTTACATTTTGTAATAACGTATAGTTTTATCTTCATTTTCAGTTCGTGTTCTTGATTTATTTGTAACACGTCCATGTTGTTAATTCGATGATAGGCTTAAGCAAGAAACAACATTAAACAGCAATGATTAGTTAACTTGTAGCTTTGTAAAACCAGACCAACAATACGTAAAGGTACGTAAGTTCTAAAAAAAAGCGACCACGTGCGCAGTTGCTTCAGATCTTGCAGATGGAAGTGTACGCTATCTAACTTAAATTTGTGAAATCTCTCTAAAAGAACGATATACACGGTTTCTTAAGTATGCTCCATACGGATTTATATGTTTTTCTTAGTGTGAGTGATTAAAAAAAAGAATTATTTTCTCTCTTTCAGTATACTTGGAGAACATATTATTCGAAGTTTTATTTTATTATTGTCTTATTAATTTTCTGTTTGTTAATTTCGTAGAGGTGAAAATTTCGATTGCCGAAAACGTTTGCTTGCATCATTCAAAAAATATTTGTAATTTGCAATGAATTGAGATACAAAACTTCAGTTGAAATGTAAGCGCTTTAATTGATCAGAAAGATGATGAATTCTGGTTTGGCAGTAAATTAGTTTTGGAAATGATATGACGACAAGTTCTGGTTGAAGAGATGAAAAAACGATTGAAACTTCTATTGTCATTAGACACTGAGCTATATTAAATATTTCAATGCTCTATAAAATGGAGAAGTGGTCAAAATTTTAATTGCAAATTTATTTCTTATCAGACAAGAAAGCAAGATAATAAAAACTAAGGTAGCACCACTATTCCTCGAAAAGACTTTCTCTTAAACACCGTAAAGTTTCCCCTTTTAGAAAAACAATTACTTCAGAGCACCGTAGATTTTTCTCAATCAAAATAGAAAATTTCTCCTAACCACCCAAAAAAATTTTTGATTTGATAGAAAAGTAATTTTCCTTAACTTTTTCAGAACCATGATAACACAAAGCGCGATTCTCCCTTCACTATACCACAGATAGCAAAATAAGGTTTACTTTCACTCAGCAAAAACTTTTCAATGTTAACCTAAAAAGGTTTGCAATGTGGTTCACGCGTAAACCTTCTAACCTTAAAACAAGATCTGTGACAATCTGCTCTATTCTAACCACATTACCCTTATCAAAAACCTTGGAAAACAACCTTCTATATAAAAACCTTTAATCGAGGTTGAGTCAGGGTTTTTCTGTGTGAAAAAAACCTTTAATAAAGCTAGTCTCAAGGTGAAAATAATCTTAAATCTAGGTAATTATAAGGTTTCTTTTCGCAACGTCTTGCATGCTCAGCTAAAATCCACCTTGTCATGAAATTTTAATGGACAATGCAATTTGATCCTATCGCTAAGTGTGACGTCAGCCAAAACGTCAAACGGATCTAAGTGACAATACTTTTTAAAAAAGCTTTAAAAAATAATTTCTTATTCTCTTAGAATGAAAGGTTTAAAACTGAAATATTTTTGCTTCATTGAAAAAAGGTTTTAAGTACAAACATTTTCGTGATAATAAAAAGAAAATTTCGGCGCCAGGTTGCCGTTAGGTTATATGCTTTCTAAGTATATGGTAAGAGTCTTTCCGACACCAGCAGCCTATGATAACACGAATGCGATTGCAATATGAAACGTTTTATTTCAATTTTTAAACAAAAAATGAAAGCAAAATGACTCATCTTAAATTCTGTCTTAATGGAATTGAGAATTAGATATGAATAAAACAGTCATATCGAAAAAAACATTTCGAAATTTTACATGGAATGCCCTTTAATTATGATTTTTAAATCTATTGAACGCTATGAAACTAAAACAACACTTCAAATCAATCATGGAGGTGGGTGAAAACAACAAAAATTTAATGACGTGACTGTTTGAACTCAAGCTTGTCCGTGTAAATCAATAAATATCAGTTTAAGTACTAACTATTGAATAATAATGTACTATATTTCTATTTTGCTTAAATACTCAAGCATGCATCATATTGCAGGTCAATTTTTGAAAAGAAATACGTACTTTGCTGTCTATCGATTGCTGCTACTGGCCTGGATGGTGCACGCTGTAGCATTTTTCGCTTTCACATCTGATGCATTATCCAGAGTTTTCAGTCGATATCTCCTTTATGAACTCCACATAGACATCGAAGAGCATATATTCGAGTTTCGACCAGTATATGTGAACCCTGAGAGCTTGGATGTCCACTTTAGACTTATGAGAGCTGAAAAGGTGACCATTTTATGAGATATCTAATTATTATTGGGTACTTGCAACTCGGGAAGAAGGGAAGTGATTATGCCTGACCACGTGATGTAAATCAGATTTAATTGGATGTCTGTAAGCGACGTCATGCGTGTGTGCTGGACATGATTGGCTCTTGAATAGACAAACACCACGATTTACTCACGATGACGTCACTTGCAGGTATCCAACTATCGGTGCATTAAGGTTTTAAACATTAGGAACACGAAGAGAAGCATGGTGTTTTTCTCAAGTGTATTCAAAATTTGTTAGTTTTGAAAAAGTAATGATGAGTACTAATGAGTTGTATATTCAAAAAGTTCCAATCCTTATTGTAAGTAGTTTTTAGTTTGAAACTCAACTTGGTGGACAGCGTGATATTTCCATATCTTAGATCATAAGTGTTTTATAGGTTAAATTGGAAGAATTGGATTGTATGGCTATTACATAAGTAAGATATCTTACTCAGAACAAAAGCCACACCCAACATCGCGCGATGAGAATTATTTATGACGTTTTAGACAGTAAAAAAAATTAAGATACTGATAATTAACTGTTTTCAAGCTCAAAAGAACAGAAAATCAGGTAAATTATTTTAAGCTCTGTCTAACGAAAAACTAGATGTAGGTTTCTAGCTCAATAGAACAGAAAATCAGGTCTATGATTTTAAGTTCATTCTAAGGAAAAATCAGACATATGTTTCAAGCTTAATAGAAACAGAAAATCAGGTAAATGATTTCAAGTCCAGTCATTAGAAAATCGCTTTATAAAAAAAGAAGTAGATTTATGTTCATTTCATAATCGGGATCTTAAAAAGACCAGCATGATTAAATAATATCTCATTAAAATTGGAAAAAAAATGTTTTCGAAAAACAGAGTGAACATAAAAGTTATGTTCATGTCATAATCGGGATCTTAAAAAGACCAGCATGATTAAATAATATCTCATTAAAAATGAAAAAAAAATGTTTTCGAAAAACAGAGTGATCATAAAAGTTATGTTCATTTCATAATCGGGATCTTAAAAAGATCAGCATGATTAAATAATATCTCATTAAAAATGAAAAAAAAAATGTTTTCGAAAATCAGAGTGATCATAAAAGTTATGTTCATTTCATAATAGGGATCTTAAAAAGACCAGCATGATTAAATAATATCTCATTAAAAATGAAAAAAAAAAATGTTTTCGAAAAACAGAGTGATCATAAAAGTTATGTTCATTTCATAATCGGGATCTTAAAAAGACCAGCATGATTAAATAATATCTCATTAAAATTGAAAAAAAAATGTTTTCGAAAAACAGAGTGATCATAAAAGTTATTAAAAATTAAAAAATTCTTTTTTCCGAACAAAAACGCTTTATTTTAATGTTTGAGAGAATAAATGAGTTGCCCAAGTCACATATTGCGAGTGCTTCCGCAAGATTTTTCCATTCTGAAGCCTGTGAGTCTTGCCTGAATTTTGAAAAAGACCTTGACAGATCTGTCAATTTCTCGAAAGAGATTAATATTACTTAACCATCACGAGTTGGCTAGAAAACTTAACCGAAGAATCCATCGTTTCCTCGGTTAAAAGAGGTGAAAGCGAAATATGTGCACTTTTCGTTTGACCAAAAATTCCGCGTTCACTACGGGGATCACATTTTCAAGATTGCAACCATTTCTTATATTTTGAGGGTTAAAAATGTATTTTAAAAAAAAGTATGTTCTAAAGTATGCTAAAGTACGTTTCAGTGTCTTATTTTATAACTTAAAATATCGACTGTGGGAGTTATTTAGCATATTTAAGATTAGACTGAAATAAGATTGCATCTCAGTTACCGATTATTAGATCAACACTTATTAAGGTGTATCGTTTTTTATATTTAGCATTAAACATTAATTTTGAAATTAGATTTAACACTTTCACGCAGCATCATGGTCGTTTATGTACGTATATGATGTGCAATATCTGCCGAGACATGAGATAGTTCAATAGATAATACATAAGTGAACTTGCGGAATGCTACCTGAAAATACTAATTCTCTATATTAGGCAGATTTCGCTCTCTCAGGTTCTGCGCAAACTCTGCAGCGAACCGAATTAAAAGAAAGATTTTATACAATCTTTTCTAATCATCTCAGTATCATCTCATTACAGCTAACCAAAAAAAAAATAATAATAACTACAATACACTTTTAACTTAGTAAAGACTCACTAAAAAAAGAGTAAAAATTACTGTCAAAAAATATATGTATTATAAATAATAGATTCACTATTTGCATGTACAGCAAATGGCGTCGCGTATGTAAATTGAAAGAGAAAAATACCAGCTGCCATCACAGGACCGAAATTTAACTATGTGCGGTTAGTTCAATATGTTACTTGGTGTAACATACCATTCCAACAGATTGTTTTGTGGTAACTGCGTAAACTCTGTAAAGATCAGAGGCTGTTTAGTGGTAACAGCTCTGCGCAGATCTAACGTACGTGAACGTTGCGAGATCAAAGAGATTTCACACTTTTATATTCCGTTCATCTCAGAAGTAAGATTTGAGGTATTATGTTATTAAAGTATTATGAAGTATTATATATAAAGTTTACGTGAATGAAAATAAGAGATTATAGAGATAAGAAAAATACTAACGTATCGTATTGGCGTAGCGTAATCATCTTCACGTTATCATCTTTGACCATAAAATCAAAACATTTATAAGATTTTATGGAAATTAAACTTCTTCCAATTGAATTGTATAATTAAAATAAATATATTCTGCAATTTTAAATAATGAAATAAATATTTAGTTTATTAAGGACCAAGTGCAATTAGACAACCATTATTTAAAACTAAAACCAATAAAGTTTATTTTTTATTAAATCAACCAATTGTTGTAAAATCACATAATTTCTTTCAACACTTCATAATAAAGAATCTTCAATCCTCATTTTGTGTTGTCGTTTTTTTTTGTTCTTTTTTTTTATCTATCTGTAACTTGCTTGCGTTGTTAATTCGGAGATAAACAAGAAGAAAAAAACTTTCAACAGCTATTAAATTTTTTTATTTAGCTGTATAAAACCATACTAGCAAAACGTAAAGATACGCAATATCTTTTTTAAAAAATCATAAGCACACACACAGCAGGGCTAAAGAGAATAGAAGGGCTGGTTCACTCCTTTGAAGTATATCTCGCCGCGNAAACCATACTAGCAAAACGTAAAGATACGCAATATCTTTTTTAAAAAATCATAAGCACACACACAGACACATGCGCAGTTTCCTCAAATCTTACGTACGAGAGCGTCCAAAATCTAACGTAAATTTACGAAATCTCCCTATTAAATCTTGATATTAGCGTTTAAGGCAATGATATATAGCTCAAATTTACTACTCTATACAATATTTTTGTTATAGGGAGTTCAAAAAGACATTGATATTTGGAGAGCAGATCAAGTGGCAAGCGACAAAACAGTTTATTTAGAAAATCACTTCAAAGGTTTAATATTGGCAACTGAGAACTTGAAAAGTGCCACTGAAAGTGAAATGAGGAAAAAAGGTTACTCCGTGGAGGATCTTACAGACGAATTTAAATTGGAATGACTCAAAATTTATCATGTTTCGTGTTTACATTATTAACCTCTTTGTAAATAAATTAATTTGGAAACGGCAAAAAAAAAAACTGTTTAGAAGTTTGATAGCCTAGCTTAAAGGGATACCTGAAAGTGACGTAGTGTCTCGATCCTGATTTGTTGTTGTAGCGTGGAATTTGGTTACGTTAGCAACTGTTCCTTCCATTCCATTTCGAGTAAGCCAAGCCCGTCAAATATCAATTCGATTAAGTGGCATATTCTGTATGATTACGCAAGAATTCTTTTACAAAGTTTTTAATTCTTCTGCTATATATTTCTTAAGGTCTGGTTTCTTAGGACAAGAGCCTTATCTGGGCGTCAGCGGGACGTCAACGTCCCGCNGCTAATAACCAGAAAAAGTCTAACTTATTTTTACAAAGAGAAAGATGCAAAGTTATCATATCTTTGCTTGCGATCTCCGAGATCTGTGGACACAGTGACGTCATGAGGAGGGAAATCGTAGCTTCAGCTCTAAGAGCGGAGTGAACTAGCCCTTGTATTCTCTTTAGCCCTGCACACACAGACACATGCGCAGTTTCCTCAAATCTTACTTACAGGCGCGTCCGAAATCTAACGTAAATTTACGAAATCTCCCCATTAAATCCTGATATTAGCGTTCAAGGCAATGATATATATCTCAAATTTACTGTTCTATAGAATATTTTTGTTATAGGGAGTTCAAAAAGACATTGATATCTGGAGAGCAGATCAAGTGGCAAGCGACAAAACAGTTTATTTAGAAAATCACTTCAAAGGTTTAATATTGGCAACTGAGAACTTGAAAAGTGCCACTGAAAGCGAAATGAGGAAAAAAGGCTACTCCGTGGAGGATCTTACAGATGAATTTAAATTGGAATGACTCAAAATTTATCTCGTTTTGTGCTTATTCATTTTTAACCTCTTTGTAAATAAATTAATTTGGAAACGGCAAAAAAAAAAAAATTGTTTAGAAGAATAAGTTTGATAGCCTAGCATAATGAGATACCTGAAAGTGACGTAGTGTCTCAATACTGATTTGTTGTTGAAGCATGGCATTTGGTTACGTTAGCAACTGTTCTTTTCATTCTATTTGAAGTAAGCCAAGCCCTTCAAATATCAATCCGATTAAGTGGCATATTCTATATGATTACACAAAAATTCTTTTACAAAGTTTCTTAATTCTTTTGCTATATATTTCTTACTTAGCACAAGAATAGGCTTGAAGCCATGTAGCCCACAAGCGAACTAATTAACCTAATTAACCAGGTACACAAAACAAAAATATATCACGGTTGCACTGAAATAGAGAATCATAAATCTAAGCTAAGTAACAGTCGTGGATGATAAGGAATTATATTTCAACACATTCGAAGAGAGATACTGCGCTGTATTTTATTAATTTCGCGTTAATTAACATTATAACTTATGTGGAGAAACTTAGCTCAACTTTAAATCTCGGTCAAATTTATCACAATGTGCAAAATCAAGGGACATTACGTTATTTAAATAGAAGTAGAAACAAAATAGCGGGCATTAGTCCAGATTTAAAAATTAAAAAAAATCAGTACTATGTTAACATATTTCAACATATTTAACATATATTCAACATATTTTAAAATATTATGAACATAGTTTTGCAATCAGCATTTTCAGAAAGGTATTTTAGTACTTTATCTTCAACTGAGTTTAAACTTTTGAAAATTGTGTTTTTTTGCGTAACTTACGTGGAAAAAAATTTCAGCATCAGTTTTTATCAGTATAAACAATAAAAATTAAAGTAACATAGAAATAGATAAATGTATATGCAACATAAATTACAGATCCAAAATCAGTTATCGCATAATTTTATTGTTTTAAGTTCTTGAGAATGCATGCAAAGAATTTTTTTCAAACTTTTCTCCTTACCACAGTCCTGTTTCATTTCTATTCCTTTTTGAAAGGTTTTGTAATATCAAATGATACTCTATCATTATTAGATGGTTAATAAAATATAAAACAGAAAAAAAAACTAAAAAATTAAGATAGTGAAGAAAGATGGACATTTAAATTAGCTGTAATTACGAAGTAAAGCTGTAATTAGCAATTTTTACGATGAGGAAAGGTATTATAATGTAATTTAGCTCCAGAAAGAATAAGCCCATAAAAATATCTTTCCAGAAACATCAAGCATAGTAAAAAAAAAATTGAATGTAATCTTATTAAAATATTGTTATACTGTCGTCTTTATTTCAGGTTAAAGATAAATACTTTAGTATTATTGGGAGTACAAATTAGTCCGGTGAGTTTTTAAGAGATGGCTCTGCTGTTATGAATGTTTCACAGTGACAGCTGGTTTCGGTGGTTTCAGAGAGGTTAAACATCTGTCAGTAATATTCAGTTTATATCACTTTGAGGTTCATACAAAAACCTTGTTTTTCACTCTATTGAATATGTCCAATTTTGTGGTAACTAAGCACCATTTGCGGGAGTTTTTATGTTTCTGCTTTAATTGCAAGAAAAGTGCAGCTGAAGCACATCGAATGCTTGTAGAAGTTTATGGTGACAATGCTCCGACTGATAAATCATGTAGGGAATGTTTTCGTGGTTTTAAGAATGGTGAATGGTGTGTGATGAATGGTGAATAGCGTTGTATACAATGAGCTGCTAGAACCTGGTGATTCCATTACGGGATATCGGTATGGGCTACAATTGATTCGTTTGAGACTTGCATTACGAGAAAAACAGCCGGAATACGAGCAAAGACTTGACAAAGTTATTCATCTGCATAATAACGGTCGGCCTGATGTCGCGAAAGTCGTAAAAAATAATTTGGAAACGCTCAAGTGGGATGTTTTACCGCACCCGCTGTATTCACTGGATATTGCTCCTTTTGATTACTGGCTGTTCCGACGGATGCAGCATGATTTGGAAGGTCACCAGTTCACTTCTTTCGCAGAAATCAAAAATTGGCATCTGACTTGGATCGCCTCAAACGACGAGACATTTTTTCGAGATGGAATTCGAAAATTGCTTGAGAGGTGGGAAAAAGTAGTAGCCAGCTATGGACAATACTTTTATTAATCTGTTCATTCATTTTGTTCTGAAATAAATGCATTTTTGATCACACAAAAAATGGATCGAACTAATTTGTACTTCCAATAGAAAAAGTGCATTCCGAACGACTTTAACATGTTTTATAAAATACTATTAGCCGCCAGAAAATTATCCTTTGAAAATTATCCTTTTCAAAATTATCATTTGAAGAGTATCAATTTTAATAGCAACCAAGCCAAATGCCCAGCACAACTGTATTAAAATAATCTAGTTCTTTAACTCCTCCTCCTATTCTAACACCTTAATTAGCTTTAAATAATACATTAACTAAATTTTTTCACTGTCTAGCTGTTGAACTACTTTTATTTCAACTTATAACTATTTCCAAGAAACGTCCGTGATGTTGTAAAAGTTCTTTATGCATTGAATTTTAGTAATAATTTTAAAATCTGTCTGACAGCCATTAAATCACACAAACTTGCATTAGTATGAGTTCGGGACATTTCAGCTTAGTAGGAAGCAGAAATATTAAAACTTTTTCCCACTCTGTCGTGAGATAAGATAGAAAACTCAACCCGATGATCCATTACGTGCTATACTACTTCCTCAAGCACCTCTCGAGCCATAACTGGAATATCGATTATTATGTATGCTTTAGATTGAAAAAGGCAAGCTCCGTCACCAATTAATGGTATGACAGAGTGCCGCACCATGGCAATGTTTGGGCATTTTAGAAAGGATCAAAAATAAATCTAAATAATTGCTTCAACTAAGTTTTCATTTCTAAAACAATACAAAATTATTCTAAATAAGTACCTAACGTGCAACTAACTATTCAACACTGCTTAAACTATTTCCTAAGACAACCCAGCAAAATGAATCTAAACAAATGCTTAACGTATTGGAGTTATCGACCATGCCAACCGTCATCTATCAAAAGGTACCTCGTGATTGAATCGAGTTAGCATGTCTTATATACCAGTGAATTGATGTTTAATATTCGTAGTGGTAGTTAAGCCACAAAACTCCCCCACCAGAATTATATCAGGGATAGAATTCGATGAATGGATACCACTGGTACTTGTGAAAGACCGGGAGAGAGAGTCACCGGGTGTTTGAGTGCTGTAAGTGAGAGGTGTATTAACTTCACAGTCGTAGTCGCTCCTGCGTTGCCATTAGCAGTTGTGTGTATGCAGGCTGACGTTGTGCTAAATCGAGACGAGACTGAGTAGCAACAGCGTGAGGAGGATTGGATAATGTCGCATTCACAAGTAGCAAGTCAATTGTTTACTGTGGTCTATCCATCGAAGTAGGCGTTACCGTCAAGTTATTTTGCGAAGTGGGCGTTACTGTGAGTACAAATCACGTCCGGGTCACCAATGTGGAGGCGGAGTTATCGACCATGCCAACCGTCATCTATCAAAAGGTACCTCGTCATGGAATCGAATTAGCATGTCTTATATACGAGTGAATTGATGTTTATTCGTAGTGGTAGTTAGGCCACAGTATAATTAATTACTTAAGTTCTTACTTAAGACAACCTAATAAATTGAATAATTATAGATGACTAAAGAGTGGCCAATTTCAAAAAAATTATAAAAAATTACTATGGATGCTTTTTTTAACAGTTTTTTTCGTTATTTAATATTTTTTTGACGTAATTTTTTTTTATGGTTCAAATTTTTTTTTCAAAGTTGTTATTGGGAATACCGGAAGTTATTCTCAACAAATTTTAATAGTTTTTCTTAAAACAAACCAACCAAAATATTACAGCGAACATCAGTAAATTCAACGAAATATAATAAAAGAAAGCGATAAATTTCACTGTTTAACTAGTAGTTAAGGGTTTTACCGTAGCGTGATTTTATTTAGCTCGTAGTTTAAAAACTCATTTTTATATACTCTAGTATTAAAATGGAATACATATGCTAGATTTATATCGAGATGTTCTAGCCAGTTGCCGAAGTATATCACTTGAGTACATCTCTATAATATTTTTTATGTTTAAATCACATGGATGCCCCAGCTAGATACGTATTCCTATTGGTTGCATCTGCAACTGCTTGATCATTGATGGATTTCCAGTATATTTGCTCCAAAGAGCTAATATAAGCACAATTCTAACATAACGTTAACTTGTGAACTTTTTTGCTCAGATAAGTCGATCCACGTGTTTTAATTGCGGTCCCATCTTTGAAGGTTTGCACTATTATGTGTTTCAATTAGAAAAGATAGTGTATTACACATTCGAAGTTTCACAAATGTTTATTTTGGTATAGATCAAAGCATATTAAAACCGGGGAGTTTATAATAATGCAATTCATACAAAAACGCTTGCAGCCACGAATGTGGAATGTTATTTTATGCTATACAGTTATTTATATGATTTATTTGCTCATTGGCGGAGCTATTATATTTGCCTTAGATCCTTTTGAAGCAATGAAAACAACAGTTTCAATATTTGGTAATTCATCTAATCATTTCCCAGGTCAGTAATTGACTCTTCTTTAAATGGTGAACAGCAGCGTACTTATTGACCCAATCAAGACAAAAAAACTGCTTCTTAAGAATATTAATATTTTTTTTCCTTAATTAATACTCCCCGCCCCCAATCAGTTGTTACTTTTAGGTTGAAAATTTTGCCCCAAAATAGGTGCTACATTTTAAGTAGGTGGAGTCATACATAACTTCCGATGAGGTTTAGTAGATCGACACTAGTAAAAGCATACTATCAATGAATTAAAAGACGGTTTTATGCTATTACTGGTGAAAGAGTTCTTTCAAATGGGGCCTGGATTTTTGAAATAAATTTGGCATTGATTTGAGGAAGGGAGGGGGAATGGATGTCTAGAATCATTAGTATCAATAATTAAGTNGTGTAGGATAAAGTCAAATTTAAATTTGGTGTATGTTTATAAAGTACGTACTTTGTATAATACCTCCCCCCCTCCCCATCGTACAAAACCGTACATAATAGCAAATCCCCTCCCCCCCCTTCGGGATGTACGTACTTTTTGAACGGCCCCTAAGTAGGTGGAGTCATAAATAACTTCCGATGAGGTTTAGTAGATTGACACTAGTAAAATTATACTATCAATGAATTAAAAGACGGTTTTATGCTATTACTGGTGAAAGAGTCCTTTCAAATGGGGTCTGGATTTTTGAAATAAATTTGGCATTGATTTGAGGAAGGGAGGGGGAATGGATGTCTAGAATCATTAGTTTCAATAATTAAGTATTCAAATGTAGCAAATAATTTGGGGAAGAGTGAAGATTTAGTATACCTTCCCTTCTATTTCATTAATACACTTATGGGGGGAAAATCCCACCATGAAGAAAACATTTTTGCAAAGTAATGAAATTTTGGCAATGCGTTTGTCTGAGTGACAAATTTTATTTATTAATGTTAATAAATGTTTTATTTATTAAAAAAACATTTTCAAATATGAAATGCTGATACATTAATAACCGGTGTAACAACCAGAGTTTTGAATGAAAACAGGCAATGCATTGTATCATACAGATGCCGTATGTCATCTTTAGGATGGAATTCTTTTGCCTGTTGCACTTGATCAGTCAATAACGCTTGTGGATGACAATTAACGCTTGTGGGGGAAGCTGAAGTTGTGTTTTAATAATGTCCCATACGTTCAAGACGGGTAAAAAACCTGGTGATCTAGCAGGCCAATGCAACAAGTCAAAATTCTGTAGAACATATTGGATAACAACAGCAGTATGAGGGCGGGCATTGTCCTGTTAGAAAATACCTCCTTGAATGCTGGTCATGCCGGCAACAAAACAGGTTGAAACACCAGGTTGAAGTACAAATTTGCAGTCAAGATATTCGAGGAATAATCACGAAAATGCTCCTGCTGTCATAGGAAATTGCTCCCCAGACTATAACTTTAGTTTTAAGTCCAGTGTGTCTAGGCCGGAGATATATTGGTAACAGACGCTCACTTGGCCTCCTTCTAACCAATATACGGCCATCACTATCACGGAGGCTGAACCGACTTTCTTCAGAAAGCATAATAGATCTTCACTCTGTCCTCCAGTAAGCTCAAACTCAACACCACTCACGCCGTAAACGGCAGTAGTTTGGAGTGAGTGGAATACAAGATACAGAGCATCTCATTTGGATCTGTACTTGAAGTAGATGATTTAAATACAGTCCGTTGTGTCAATGTAGTGCTAACTACAGCTCGAATTTGAAAAGCAGACGCAATGCGGTGCACCACAGGCATACATCGTAGATAGTGATCTTCCATCTGAGTAGTGCCACGTGGCCGCGCAGAGCCCGGTCTTCGGGAAGCAATACCTTCTCTTGACCACTGCTGCCAACAATCATTCACAGAGCTATGATGGGTCAGGAGATAGAGCGTTCTCCTTCCAATGAAGTGAACCTGATTCGAATCCCAGCGATGGCTGATCGATACAAATTCCGCATCCGGCTAGCCCCGACCACAGTGCTGATGTAACCTATCCTCAACGGTAGACCGATTATGGGTTAGAGTCCTCTTGCCATCAGGCTAACCGTGGGTGATTTTCTTGGTTTTCTTCTCAATGTAACGCAAATACGGATTAGTTCCATCAAAAAATCCTCCACGAAGGCAAATTTCTCCCAATACTTGGTGCAGAAGTTCTCTTGTCTTCTGGATCGAGTTTAAAATTACAAGGTTACGGAGTTGAACATTCATAGTCGTAAAAACATAAATTGGGTCGGCTGTTCAACAACGGTTATAATATAAAATAAAATAATTATCAGCTCGCTGTATTGGGCTCTAAATTTTTCCAAGTGTTTTTCGTTCAAAAATTAATAAATCATAATGTGTCAAACTCCAAGTCTCAGTGCCATATGTAACCATGGGATAGATGATCGTTATGTACATTTTCAGTATAAGTGCTCCCGGAAACAATTTAATTTTTAGCAGATGCTGACAAGAAAAAATAGCTTTAATTCCGTTTCAGGATTCTGCAATTAATTTCTTCTGCAATTGTATTTGATGTGCTTATATTGAGCCTAGATATGTAAGGTTACACACGGTTTCAAATTTTAAGCTATAATCAACTTTTTCCTTTCCTCCAGATGTGGACACGTACCTAGGTTTGCAAAACCCTTACCCGTATAGTCCACGTCTGGCTACCAGTCCAGCTCGCCACAACCCGGTGAACTGGCCTGATCAAAGGGAATTTATTATGAAAAATTGCATATTGCATAATACATATAAAAATTTTTATAATAAAATTTAGTAAACAACAGACTATAATCAACTTTTTTCTTTTTCTTTTCTTCTAGACGTGGACACGTACCTAGGTTTACAAAACCCTTAACCGTATAGTCCACGTCTGGTCACAGGTCTGGCTCACATAACACATAGGTGCATCAAAAGTTAAAAAAAGATTTTAAAAAAAACAGTTTAAAAAAAAAGATGAAATTAAAAAAAACGAATAAAGAAAGTGTACAAAAACAAAATTTTGAAGAAAGTTACAATAGATGACAGTAATTAAAAACATAATGGATAAGGAACATTGAAACGTAAAAAGATCAGAGTTGCTACATGCATGGTATGAAACGCTCTCTAAGAGGCTGTAAAATAGGAATTTTGAAATACTTGGGGGAAAAAAAGGTAATTGAATCTTGTAGAAGAAAAGAAAAGGAGTTTTTAGAGTTTCTCTTTAAGGGGATCAATTCAACTAGAGTTTGTGAATAAGAGAGTTTTGAGCATTTTTCATGGAGAATTGTGAATTCAACTGAAAGTTTGTAAATTCAAGAAGAATAAATTAAAGTTTTGAAGTAGTCACTGACTATAAGAATGTAGGAGTCACTGAAACTGCCGGGGTGGAGGCGTAGAGTTTTGAATCGATTCAGAGCTCTGTGTGCTAAAATCGCACAGGAGGATAAGTTAATATGGATGAGAATTTGATCGAAGTGCGGAGAGTGCAGTCTTGTAGCTTGGGCAATCTGCAGCATAAGCTGGGTGATGGGGATTGTGTGAAGTACCAAAGTACGTATTAGAGTGCCAGCAGTTGATGCAGTGATGGGTGTTTGAATTGCATTCGCTGGAGTGATGTTGTCTACCACAGGTCACGCATGTTGCGAATTCCTGTTGACATAAGAGCTGGCCGGTTACTATGTCTAATTTTTTTTCCTGCAAATACGTTTCTTTTATTTTTGAGGAAAAAATAGGGGTTTTTTTCAACAAAAAAAAGAACTATTGTTGTGATTTTTGTCAAACTTTCGTCACCATTTTTCAAATAATTAAACCAGCCCAAATCTTATTCATAATGAAGTTGATTATCACGTGCCCTTACAAGAAAATTAGGTGCTTTTGAGGTTGACAGATCTAAAAAACATACCCGGGGTAGAAAAAGAGGAGAAAACCTCCTTAATAAACCTCAATTTCAACCTCATTTGCACCTTATAAAATCAACCTGATATATAGCTCAGAGACACTTCTAGTTGAGATGGAGTGAGATTATTCACACCTCAAATATACTTATTTGCTAAAGGTGCAGAAAAAATAACCAGTGCTCCTAAAAAACAACTTTCCTAAGCTGGTTGCTCTACTGCAGAATTCTATAAACCTCTAAACTGTCTCAAATATGAATAAAACAGCTTCATGCACCTTAATTATACTTCATGGAAGGTTAATTTTTTTAAGGTTGTTTTTGAATTCAATTTCAAAGGAACCTCAAGCAAGCATTAATACCCCAAAACAACCTCAAATAAACCTCAAAAACAGCTCAAGGTTTTGTAAGGGTGTTTAGATGTGTATTGCCGATAATTTTTTTTAAAATTATCTATTCCATGAACTGAAACAAATTTTGTTGCCGTTTGACTTTTCCTGAGAAGGCAGTTTTTTTTATATATATATATTTTTTCCTTTCAAAGAAATGAAGAAAATGTTGTTAGCAAACAATTACACACAGGCAGAAATAAAAAAAGCTATTTCAGAGTTTTATCCAAAGTCTGCTTTCATCTTCGCCTCGCTACCGCTGTTTGAAGTCAATATATGGTGGACCTTCTTTAATACTTTTTTCTTCTGTTATAACATGGTAGCTACCATAGGTAAGTACACATAGTATATAAAAGTTATAACTTGTAAGTTCTCGTTATTTTATTTGCAGGTAAAATTTCANTTTATATGATTTATTTGCTCATTGGCGGAGCTATTATATTTGCCTTAGATCCTTTTGAAGCAATGAAAACAACAGTTTCAATATTTGGTAATTCATCTCATCATTTCCCAGGTCAGTAATTGACTCTTCTTTAAATGGTGAACAGCAGCGTACTTATTGACCCAATCAAGACAAAAAAACTGCTTCTTAAGAATATTAATATTTTTTTTCCTTAATTAATACTCCCCGCCCCCAATCAGTTGTTACTTTTAGGTTGAAAATTTTGCCCCAAAATAGGTGCTACATTTTAAGTAGGTGGAGTCATACATAACTTCCGATGAGGTTTAGTAGATCGACACTAGTAAAAGCATACTATCAATGAATTAAAAGACGGTTTTATGCTATTACTGGTGAAAGAGTTCTTTCAAATGGGGCCTGGATTTTTGAAATAAATTTGGCATTGATTTGAGGAAGGGAGGGGGAATGGATGTCTAGAATCATTAGTATCAATAATTAAGTATTCAAATGGAGCAAATAATTTGGGACAGAGTGAAGATTTAGTATGCCTTCCCTTCAATTTCATTAATACACTGAAGGGAAAAAAATCCCACCACGAAGAAAAAGTTTTTGTAAAATAATGGAATTTTGGCAATGTGTTTGTCTGAGTAACAAATTTTATTTATTAATGTTCCAAGATCATAGAGTAATGGAATTAAAAAAAACTTTTTCAAATGTGAAATGCTGATACATTAATAATCGGTGTAACAACCAGAATTTTGAATGAAAACAGGCAAGTATTTTATCATACAGATAACGTATGTCATTTTTTGGGATGGAATTCCTTGCCTTTTGCACTTGATCAGTCAATAACGCTTGTGGGTGACGCTGAAGTTGTGTTTTAATAATGTCCCATACGTTCAAGACGGGTAAAAAACCTGGTGATCTAGCAGGTCAAAGCAACAAGTCAAAATTCTGTAGAACATATTGGATAACAACAGCAGTATGAGGGCGGGCATTGTCCTGTTAGGAAATACCTTCTTGAATGCTGGTCATGTTGGCAACAAAACAGGTTGAAACACCAGGTTGAAGTACAAATTTTCAGTCAAGATATTCGAGGAAATATAGCTGCCATAGGAAATTGCTCCCCAGACTATAACTTTAGGTGTAAATCCAACAAGTCGAAGCCGGAGATAGGTTGGTAGCAGACGCTTACTTAGCCTCTTCTAGCCAATATACGGCTATCACTGTCACCAAGGCAGAACCGATCTTTCTTCAGAAAACACAATAGATCTTCACTCTGTTCTCCAGTGACCTCTAACCTAACACCACTCACGCCGTAAACGGCAGTAGTTTGGAGTGAGTGGAATGCAAGCTACAGAGCATCTCATTCGGAGCTGTACTTGAAGTAGCTGATTTAAATACAGTTCGTTGTGACAATGTAGTGCTAACTGCAGCTAGAATTTGAAAAGCAGACGCAGTACGGTGCGCCAAAGGCATACGTCGCAGACAGTGGTCTTCCCTCTGAGTAGTGCCACGTGGCCGCCCAGAACCCGGTCTTCTTGAGGCAGTACCTTCCCTTGACCACTGTTGCCAACAATCATTCACGGCGCCGTGATGAGTCAGAGGATAGAGTGTTTGCCTTCCAATGAAGTGAACCGGGTTCGAATCCCAGCGATGGCAGATCTGTACAAATTTCGTTGAACATTAGCAGTCATAAACCCAAAAAAATCTGGTCGGCTGCTCAACGATGGTTAAGAAATAATCATGCACAATGGAGTCGTAGTGGCTCAGGGGATTGAGCGTTCGCTTTCCAAGTAGATGAAACGGGTTCAAATCCCAACGCAGGCTGGTCGAAACGAGTTCCGCCTCCGCCTTGCACCGACCACAGTGCTGACATTAAATATTCTCAATCGTAGTCGGATCATGGGTTAGAGTCTCCTTGCCATCAAGCTAACCGTGGGAGGTTTTCTCGGTTTTCATCTCCATGTAACGTAAATGCGGGTTAGTTCCATCAAGAAAGTCCCCCTCCAAGGCAAATTTCACCCAATACTTTGCCCAAAAATTTTGGGTCGGCTGTTCAACGACGGTTATAATATAAAATAAAATAATTATCAGTTAGCTGTATTGGGTCCTAAATTTTTCTAAGTATTTTTCGTTCAAAAATTAATAAATTATTTATATCTTAATGTGTCAAACTCCAAGTCTCGTAGCCAATTGTCACCACGGGATGGATGATCGTTATGTAAATTTTTAGTATAAGTGCTCTCGGAAACAATTTAATTTTTAACAGATGCTGACATGAAAAATAGCTTTGATTCCGTTTCAGGATTCTGCAATTAATTTCTTCTGCAATTGTATTTGAAGTGTTTATATTGAGCCTAGATATGTAAGGCTACCCACGGTTTCAAATTTTAAGTTATCAACTATCAAATAATCACTGCACTTGCTGGTAAGTTCAGTTTTTTGCATGCATTTTTTTGTTAGTAAAGTAACTGTCCTATAAATATGACGCTAAGAGCTGGCCGGTTATAATAAGGTGTTTTTGAGAAATAAGGTGTTTTTGAGGTTGGCAGATGTAAAAAACATACCCGGGATAGAAAATGAGGAGAAAACCTCATTAATAAACCTCAATTTCAACGTCATTTACACCTTACAAAATCAACCTAATACACAGCTCAGAGATACTTTTAGGTGAGATGGAGTGAAATTATTCACACCTCAAATATACTTATTTGCTAAAAGTGTAGAAAATAACCAGTACACCTAAAAAACAACTTTCCTCTAGGCTGGTTGCTCTACTGCAGATTTCCATCAACCTCTAAACTACCTCAAATACCAATAGAACAGCTTCATGCACCTTGATTATACTTCATGAAAAGTTGATTTTTTAAGGTTGTTTTTGAAATCAACTTCAAATGAACCTCAAACAAACATTAATACCCAAAAACAACCTCAAATAAACCTCAAAAACACCTCAAAGTTTTGTAAGGGTGTTTAAATTTCTGTATTGACGAGAAATTTTTTTAAAATTATCTATTCCATGAACTGAAACAAATTTTGTTGCCATTTGACTTTTCCTGAGAAGGCAGTTTTTAATATAAATATTTTTTTTTCTTTCGAAGAAATGAAGAAAATGTTGTTAGCAAGCAATTACACAGAGGCTGAAATAAAAAAAGCAATCTCAGAGTTTTATCCAAAGTCTGCTTTCGTTTTCGCCTCGCTACCGTTGTTTGAAGTCAATATATGGTGGACCTTCTTTAATACTTTTTTCTTCTGTTATAACATGGTAGCTACCATAGGTAAGTACAGATAGTATATAAAAGTTATAACTTGTAAGTTCTCGTTATTTTATTTGCAGGTAAAATTTCAAGAGAGACGAAAACTACAGCTTTGTCATTTATTTATTCTCAAGATAATGCCACAATTATTTTAAGAACTATGATTTTTAAGTTAACTAAAAAGAAGAAAATAATTTTATTTTAGCTGTTCTAAAACGGGAGACGATAGGCACATTACTTTTCGCAAAAAATTTCGATCATTGCTGGGAATTACTTTTAAGCTTATTTTTTTATTTTGAAAGTGAAGTCTGACAAAAATAAAATTGTTTTTTGCCTTTTAGACAACTTTAAAAACGTAGCTGACAGAATTTTTATTCTATTTCATTATTTTCTCTTTCTTATTTTTGTACATGCTACCTTGTTTAGATCAGTAAGTGGAATTTATTTAAAAACAAGAAAAAACATAGTACTATTTTGGCAACAGCCCGGAGGTAATCTGGCAAAAATACAAAAGTTACAAATTTACCTCAAGAATTAAAACTTTTCACTTGTATAATAGTTGTGATTATTCCGACTATTAACTAGCAGGTGAAGTTAAACATTTAGAGTGATGTTTACAATAAAATATATGAAAAATTCATGGAAAAAAATTTAATTAAAGTTTATAAATTGGCCAGCGGACCCTTATAAGTATTTGAAAATGAATAAAATTTACTATATCTGCCATGTGAGACCCAGAATTTACCATGTGAGAGCTGTCAAAATATAATTATAAGCTATTAACTATTAGCAATAAAATGGTGATAACGATTTAAAAAAATCTAACATGTATTGGCAACAGGCAAAGAGAAAAATGGTAAGTTTTCATAAATTCTATTTTCGATTAAAGGGCACACTGTGAACTCGTTTTAAGTTTTTATTTAAGTTAAAATCGGGTTTACAGATCTTCAATGTAACTTTTGACCGTCCTGTTAAAGGATTTAGCAGAACTAAAGTAATGTACAAATTATTTAAAACAACATATAATAATTCTGTTATGTCTAACTTGTTTCTTTGCTAGCTGGTTTATTTGAGGCTTGTTACAATACTTTGTTTATAACATTACGTAGTTGCCTAAATCGTATCTCATGTGCATTCCTAAATCGTACCAATACGATTTAGATGCAACGCACCAACTTCGACCACCCTTAAACAGGTTGAGGTTCAAGCTATTTAAACTGTACTTCACACAAACTGTGAAGAACTATTTCTGAATTAATTTGCAACCAATTATTAAATTTTTCATCTCGTGAGTGAGGCTTATAACAAAACTGCAACAACTGAGAACAATGTTTAAAAGGATTTAACTATTCTTATGTGCCAATTTTTAACGAAACTGAATTTTTTACAGCAGACGCGAATCAATAGGAAAGAAACGAAACTATTTCTGTAAATTTAATGAGATTTAAGATCCTCGTGATAAAATTTGTTTTCCTGAGTCCAAGGAAATAAAATGTGATTGAAAACATTTAAGTGATATCCCAGATAGCAAAATAAGGTTTATTTTAACTCAGCAAAAGCCCTTTAATGTAAACCTAAAAAAGGTTTGCTATGCGGTTTTCGTGTAAACCTTCTAACCTTAAAACAAGATCTGTGAAAATATGCTGCATTCTACATACGTTTCCCTAATCCAAAACCTTGGAAAACAACCTTCTATATAAAAACCTTAAATAGAGCTTGACTTAGAGTTTTCAAGCGGGAAAAAATCCTTTAATTAAGCTACCCAGAAAGCCTGTAACCTTATGGCAACCTTGCGTTGAAAATGTTTGCGCTAAAAACCTTTTTTCAATAAAGCAAAAATATTGTAGTTTCAAACCTTTCATCTTAAAAGGATTGTCAAAATGGTCACTTAAGTCCATAATGACGTTTTAACTGAAGTCCCACTAGCGATAAGATTGCTTTGTCCATTGAAATTTCATGACAAGGTGAATTTTAGCTGAGCATACAAAACGTTGTGGAAAAAAGAAACTGACAATTACCTAGCGTTAAGATTATTTTTACCTTCAGGCTAGCTTTGTTAAAGGATTTTTTAAAGCTTCAAAACTCTAAGTCATCCTCGATTTAAGGTTTTTATATAGAAGGTTGTTTTCCACGGTTTTGGTTTAGGGTAATGTACGTAGAATAGAGCTGATTCTCACAGATCTCGTTTTAAGGTTAGAAGGTTTACACGTAAACCGCTTATCTAACCTTTTTAGGTTTACAAATTCAGAAACACCACCGCAAACTAGTGAATCGGTATTGATAAGCGGGGGGTCAAAAATATCGAAAGCAGTTTGATTGCCGATTAAAATTTAAAGGTGTTTCAAACATTCAACAATCAAACGAGTTTTAATGTTTTATACACCCACCTTTCTTGAAACTGATTCAGCAGATTTTGACAGTGTTTTTGTTTTTCTCTCACTTATGATTACCGCCGTTGACCCAGTACAACGTTGCATTGTTGACACAGGTAGCAAAAAACCATGTTGTACCACAGCAAATGCTACAGATTATTATTACACTAGTAGATTACTTTATCATCTCAGATTTTCAAATTTTTACAATTAAATTTTCTGTATGATTTCGTTTTACAAATGACGTTGAATCTCTGAAGATTGTGTAGCAGAACAGGCCTAATAAACTCTGTTCTTGACAAGGATTCTTAAAATGTATATATTAACGGAGGTTAGTGTGAAATATCTTGTATTCTAAAAAAAAGGATCGTAATTGTTCTTTTTTTAAAAAAATAATTATAATTTCATTTCAAAGGTTACACTGGTTATACACCATTTAGTATAACGAGTCAAATGTTCTGCTCAGTGTATGTTTTATTCGGAATACCATTAGCGATGTTGTTCAACAAAGTCCTTGGACAGTATTACGCTGAATCTCAGAATGAGATGGTGTACCTTTTGAGAGACAAAGTACCGTACAGCAAGTACTTTTCAAACTGCATATTTTTTGCCTCCTGGAGCTTTCTTTACTATTTTGTTCCAACATTCGTTTTCTTATACACGGAGGATTGGAACTTTTTCAATGGTCTATATTTCTCAACAACAGTTGCTGCTGCCTGCGGAATGGGAGACTTCTTTGTCGGTAAGTAGAGAATTTGATTGGGAAAAAAAATTATGAGAGAATGTGATGCCATTATGTGGCTGAATGCAATAAGTTTATAAGTCTTTTCTCAACGTTTGATTTTTAAAAAAAAGAGTGTATAAAGTGCGTGACTACTCAAAATATCATTAAGTAAGAATCTCTCTCTCTCTCTCTCTCTCTCTCTCTCTCTCTATATCTCTCTCTTCTGAGACA
>NC_092207.1:85506748-85785744 GCF_043381705.1 Parasteatoda tepidariorum
AATAGCTGCTCGCCAGATTTTATTGCATTATAAAGAAAAGTTATTGAAACTAAATACAACTAAATAAACAACAACAACTAAAACAAATAACAACAACTACTAATAACAATAACTAAATAAACAACAACTAAATTCCATTCGTTTAGCATTGCGTCATATGTTGTTCCTACTAAATCGAAGTAGTTGTGTTTTTTTCATATTATACCCAATTGAAGAATAGAAATATTGTAAAAATTATCGTTTGCATTTTTGGCAGTAGTTAAAACTATGCTCACCACAAAGGGTCTTGTTGCATACGTATTTTGTCATTCTGCGTTTCTTAGATAGACGGAAAGTACAAATTTTGAGTTCATTCATCGCACGTCTAGTCATGTCCTCTGTGGGCTCTTATTATGCGACATATCTTCAATGTGAAATTAAACATTTGACTGTTAGACGACGATTATAGTAAATCTGGAAAAGCATCAAATGTAACCTTTGTTAACCTTTAGACGCAGAATTTTTATTAAACATATTTTTAATACTTCTTCCTTGTTTTGTATTAATTTAGGCCAAAATAAGTGAAAAATATTACATTTAGCTTTTTAATAACGTATGGTTATGAAATACAGCATGAAACGACTTTTGTGTCTTTTTCTGCGTTAAGGTAAAACCTTTCAAACACGCCTCAATTCCAAACAATAATTCTTCAAATTTGTAATTTTTTGCAGTTTTTAAATCTAAGAAAAACATTTATTCGTCAATGAAATTTCTTTAATTTATAAAATTACAAGTACTGATAAATATTTAAATAAGGAATGAAAAAAAAATTCAAACTCATTTTTTTTTTTTTTTTTTNAACATATTTTTTTTTTTTTTGGATTTTATGTTTTAGTACAAATATAATTCCGATAATCTGAAAGATTTTTTTGTGACTATAAAATCCTTTTCTCTAATTCAAAAAATACGAAAATATACTTTTCACTTGCAATTAGAGCGCCAGAAAAAAATATATAAAAGGTACATCGGTTTCTCATTTGCCTCAAAGGCTTAATTAATTTTTCAAGGTTCCGCAGTGGACTGATCGTAAAGACTTTGATCAGCCTGCGTAGGGACCGAGGGTGGCCGGTATCGGCCCTCGTTAAACTGTTCTACCGAAAAGTGCTCTACTTCGCGTGCAGGTCGTCGGGCTACCAAAGCAGGGGAGCCCTCCCCTCTGCAGAGGATCAAAATTGTGATAGTATGTCTTCGGATCATCCTCAGGAATGTTTCCCAGACTGTAGCCGATAGCCCATTGTGCAGCTCTAGTGCGATGTAAATAAACTACAACAACAACAATCATTTTTTAAGTAACGAAGATACTGTGAGTGAGGTAATATGAATGTAATGGATGCACCTCGAATTCACAAAAGAGGCAGGAGTCAGTGAGACGAATGTTCAGTGTAAGTGGGTTAAGTGAAACCAGTATCTGCGAATGGGAGGGGTATCAGAAGGAGTAAGTTAAGAATGGGTAACTTCGTGTGTGGTATATTTTATTTTTTATTGAGAGTATAACTACTAAGTGCTATATTACAGGTCAAAATTTGAAAAGGAATACGTACTTTGTTGTCTACAGATTGCTTCTGCTGTCTTGGTTGCTGCACGCAATCGCGTTCTTTATCTACACAGCTGAACTCCTATCTAAAGTTTTCAGTCGGTACCTTCTCTTTGAACTAGTAGTAGATATGAAAGAGAATGTATTCGAATTTCATCGAGTGTTTGTACATCCTGAGTGCTTAGACATTCACTTTAGACTTCTGAGAGCTGAAATGGTAAGCATAAGATGAAATGAAAGAATATTATCATTATTGGTATTTCATTTACCTACTTGTTTGACAAACTGTTATTCGGAATGCTTGATCTGGTAACCATACCCAGAATTGATTTGGAAGCAAATAAACCAGCATAAAGATTATAAAAACTACATTTTTCAAGTACACTTGAAGAAAGAAATTATATAATTTTTTTGTCAAACCAAAAGCTAAAAACGTAAGACACTTTGGCGAATTTTCGTTGGTTATATAACTTTTCATAAAAGTTGATGTGTCAAATGTTTTTCATTTTAGATCTGTCATTTCATTTCTCTTAGTCTGCTGTAAAAACGTAGTTTTTTAGTTTTTATTTTACTTTATTATTTTCTTTTTTCTAGTTTTGATTTTGCTTGTTTATTTATTTTGGCCAGGTTATTTAAAGTATTTATGTGGGTCGAAATGTTGGGTTTACAATAAATTCTCTTTTCTAATAATATGGGGATAAATTCTGATTGTAGCTATCAGGAAACGGTTGAATCTTTTGTAACCATCCATCACAAGAGTTCGTCCAGTTAAAATTAGAGCATACCAGATGAAGAAACAGGACAAGTTGTAATATGTGATGATAAATTATGTTTGTATAAGCCAGAGAAAAGATTGGAACTTGTGTAGTTATTAGGCCTGTAGCCGCATCAGAGAGTTTAGTACTCTAGCTAATCGAACAGATCGGGTTAAAAAAAATTTCGCTAGATTTCATCTCTATTGGACGCAAAAGTAGGTGAATAAAAATGTATTTATACAAATTGGTACCTGCAACTCGAGATAAAGTAAACTGATTATACCCAACCATCTGATTTTGAACAGATATAATTGAATGCTTATAAACGATGCCTCACGTATGGGTCGAACCTGATTGGCTTCCGAATCGATAAATGCCACGATTTACCTACAACTACGTCACTTATTAGGTATCCAATTACTTTGTGATCAAAATTACACGAGGCCAGGATAAATTATATTCAAAGTTATTAGCGTAGTTAAAGATTAAACGTATCCGTAGTTACTTGTATTTGTAATTTAATATATGTTGCAATTTAAATTGAAAAGAGCGGATAAAAATTGTAAGTTGCATTTTGTGGTTTGAGTTGTTTATGTTACTCGTTGATATTATCTGTGAGAGGTTTTATTCACAATGACATTATTTTCACGAAATTTCGTCAGTCTTGAAACCATCTCATGAGATTTTATTTACTAAAGATTTGGGAATTCATTAACGTTCATACCATAGATTATCCACAATATCTTCAAGATATTTTGGCTACGTTGCTATTTCCCAAGGGAGATTTTATCCGCATTGAGTTTCAAGATTTTGTCAACGTTGATACTATACCTGTAATAGAATGCTCAATAGATTTCGTCACTGTTGATATTTCTACCAGGAGAGGCTTAAATCATTATGCTGAAATTTATCCGCTTTTTGACCGCTTTGACCTCGCGAAACAACCACATTAAGATTTGAGATTGATGTTGATACTAAACCAGCGATATCTAATCCACTATACCAGCAATATAATCCTCCAGAGATTTCGTCACCGTTGATATTATTCAGGAGAGGCTTAAATCATTGTGCTGAAATTTTATCCACTTTTGACCGCTTTGACCTAGTAAAACGATATCCACAGTAAGGTTTGAGATTGATGTTGACACTAAACCAGCGATATCTAATCCACTATTCCAGCAATATAATCCTCCAGAGATTTCGTCCTTGTTGATATTATTCAGGAGTGGCTTTTTTCGTCACATCATTATGCTAAAATTTTATCCACTTGGAATGCGCGAGAAAATATCCACATTAGGATTTCAGATTTTGATATCGTTGACGTTGATACAGTCAGAGATTAAAATTTTGTACCCATTATACAGTGAGCACAAAAAGTAAATTAAACATCTGAATAAATTTTGATCAAATAATCGGATGTTGTTGTTGTTGTTAATTTACGTCGCACTAGAGCTGCACAATGGGCTATTGGCGACGGTCTGGGAAACATAACGGAGGATGATCCGAAGACATGCCATCACAATTCCTCTGCGGAGGGGATGGCACCCCCGCTTCGGTAGCCCGACGACCTGCACGCGAAGTCGAGCACTTTACGGTAGCACAGTTTAACTTAATATTATTCCNATTCCTGATATGCCAAGTGCACACTGACTGCAGCCAGTGATGCTTGACTTCTGTGATCTGCTGGGAACCGTGTCTTAACGATCAGTCCACTGCGGGACATTAAATAATCGGAGAAATTACCTCAAATGGGCTAAGTAGTTAGTGCAGACGATATTTGAAATAACGAAATCAGACAGAAAACATACTTTTCTGAATAAACATGCCCTTTTATTCAACGGTTTCAAATTCCTGACCCCTACAATATAGAGGATAGCAGCTATCTAGGAAATGTGGTCCTAATAATTTGGCCAGGATTCGATCTAATAGTTCTTAAAAAATCGAATATTAAATATCTGGCATTTTAAAAATGCGATTTCTCGGGAGCTATTTAACCGATTATTGTTCAAATTTTAAATTGCGCTATAAAAACTGCATTGTTTAAAATTATGTGAAAATTTTTATACCTCGCTATTTAAAAAAATTTCTACTATTATTAAACAAAATATTAAAAGTAATGAATAATTATTAAAAATTAATTTTTGGGTGGAATTACCTTTGGATAAACAGATTTTGAAACTGTGTGAGAAATTTTTCAATTCACTTTAAAAGCTCGCGCTATTTCGCGTTATCGGCAAAAAGTAAAATCAACATTAAGCGGTCCAAATTTTCGACCACTCTCCTGTCCAGACTATTGAGACCATACTTCCCAGATTGCAGCTGCCCCTTTCATTTTGGGAGTCAGAAATTATAATGTCACGAAAAAAAAGGTGCGTTTATTCAGAGAAAGTACGTTTTTCAACGTAACTTAACATTTCGTCAGCAAATTAGCATATTTGAAACTACCCCCTTGAACTCTTAAGATTGAGTCCAGGTACGCGAAAGTCCGATCTTTAGATCAAAAGTTATCCTGGGTGCTTCGTTTATTTTTTGTGCAATGTACAAATTATTATTTAGAGATATTGTGACATGAGATACTGCACAGAAATGTTAGTACTATTGTACGTAACAAAGTTGTTCTCAAACATTTGTTTTAGGGTGTCAAGAAAGAGATTGATATTTGGAGAGCTGATAAAGCTTTAAGCTCGGAAGCGGATTATTTAAAAATGCAACTCAACAGTTTAGTGCTAGCAGCTGATGACTTAGATATTGTTACCGTAAATGAGATGAGGAAAAAAGGTTATTCTTTGAAAACAGAGGCATCAGATGAATTTACTTTGGAATAACGTTACAAGAATTTAGTTTTCAGAATTGTAATAGAAAAAGATATTTTGGTTGATGTTTTTTTCATTTATTCTTTTTTTGTATTCTTTGTAGATAAAGTCCGAGTAATAAATAAAAAATATTAAGCAGTTTATACAGTTACATTTTTGGGTGATAGAAAACTGCGGCTTTTTGAAAATATTGTATGCATTTTATTACATGACAGACTAATTGGAAAAGTGTCCAGAGTTTTCTAATCAGCTTGAAATTTTTTAAACTTAATACAATCAGCCCACATTATCTTATTGGGTTGTTCAGAAAATGATTTCGTTTTTTTTTTGTTGAAAATAAAAGACTATTTTCTTATAGTGAATAAATATTTTATTGCGTCATATGTTGTCCATTCTAGTCCCATACCTTTTGCCATCTTTCTGACTGTAGCATGATTTCGCACTCCTCAAAGTTTATATATTTAATTCCCGAATTTTTATTGCGTTTCTTATTACCCCTTTCTTTATTGCTCTGTAATTTTTTCCATGTTTTCTCTACATTTTGAACTAATGGCGCACGCATCAGTTTTGGTGAAATGCGCCCGCACCCGTGAAAAAATATCAAACTTACGTAAGTGAAAATAAGAGATTTTGCAGAAATCCGTAAGTTCAAAACGCTAACATTGTGAAACATCATTTTAACTATTACCACAAAACCAAAACAAACATTTACAATTTATGTAGACTATTTCTTTAAAGCTGTGGCGTACGGTTCAAGTTCTTTGCTCTATCTAAAACTACAGATCCATGAGCAGAAAAATTTGGTAGATTATAGATTTTAATTCATTCAGCTGTAAAAAATACAGCTTATTATTATTATTATTAATAATAATATTTAGAAAATATTATTGAACTTCTATTGATAATTTGCAAATGGCTCTTCGGTAGTTAACATTGCAAACTACATCAAGTAAAATAATACTTTATTTTAGTTCACAGAATATGCATCAGTACGTTAAATATTTTTCCATTGGTTAGAATGAGCATTTATTAAAGTTAATTTATGTGAGAACTTCACGACAGTTAAATTTTCAAAACATGTTAATATTTTTCAGTAAATAAATAAAAAGCTCTATCCGAAACAAGCAAGTTAGAATGAGACGAACTTGTTTTAACTTACTTAAAATAGTCTGCCGCCTCATATTTTTAGGTGAGTTTTAAATTCCTGTTATGATTTTAAACGGTGATTCAAAAAACACGACAGAGTTTTAGTCTTAATATTTTTAAGTAGTGATTAGTGATTAATTTATTTTGCTTATTGATGGAAATATCTCAAAATGCTTAAAACATTTACCTATCTTCTTCACCTTAACCTTAATAGATATGAACGGCTTGAGGCACGGAATGATAAAACACATTTTTAAATTGTTCGGTAAAGCTTCTGTGGTGAAGAACAACGTAAATTTTATTTAATCAGTAAGATGTTTGTGTATTGTGTTGTCATATTGTGGAAATTCTGAAAACTGGTAAAGTAGCTAAATGGAAACATTACTAAGGAACAGTTAAGTGTTTTTTTAAAAAATGACACCTTTGAAAAAGTGTTATTTACCATTATTTTTTAAGAAGTCTTCTCGGCTATACATAAAAGAATTTTTTTCCCTAAGAGATTAGCCTGGACATTTTTAGGGTCGTATAGCATAATTTTTAAACAATATTTTTGATTTCATTTCAATTCTTGAAATAATTATAAAAGTATAATCACGAGCCTTGTTACACAATTTTCAAAATGTTGTGCAAAAACTTTTTGTTTCATTTTTTTAAGCATTTTCAGCATTTATATTTTAAACTCATAAATGAAACAATATAGAAACCCCAACTCATCATGAAGTGATATTTACCTCAGATAACCTTCATAATTAAATATCACTTTAAATAACTTTTGTTCTAATAATCGAATTATAACGTACTAAAAACTAATCAAATAAGCTGAAAAATTAGATTTAAAACAGCTAAAAAATTAGTTCTAACTATGAATTAAATTACGAAATTAGACATAAAAACGTACTTTCTCTGAATAAACAATTTTTTTTTCCAGCGAATTTCTGATTATCAACGTATGGAGGGGGCGGTAGTCGGAATCTGGAACATATGGTTCCAATAGTTTAGTCAAGTAAGCGCTCAATAGTTTAGGCCCCTTAAGGCTTATTTAACTTTTTACATATTTCACTATATCTCACGAACAATTTAATCGAGTCAGAAACTTTTTGCTCGCAATTATAAAACCTATTTATTCAACTATAATTCCAAGTTTAAAAAAAAAAACTTTTTAACAATTATTGCCCATTGGCAAAATGGGTGTTGTTTTGGGATTAATGGCGTGCGCACCTTGTTTGGACGTCATCACACTTTTCAACTGTGTTAAACAGTAATAGTAAACAGTGCGCATGCGTCGTCATTGCATGTGCTGCAGTTTGATAATTTTTGTAAATTTCTTTTTTTTTTTTTCACTTTTAATTTTGTTATGCTTTAAGTTGTTGAGTTTATTTTTGAGATATGGGACCAGAGAGATCCCACAAATACTTCTTGAGTTGTGAATAAAAGAGAATTTCCTCATTTGAATGATATTTTTTTATCCATTGACAAAATAGATGCAATTTTTGTAAGATATGACTTGAAATGTTGCGGCGTTTATGAGATATTTTCAGCTACCATGTTTCTTTATACGGTAGAATGTATAAAAAATAAAAATAAATAAATAAAAAAACTAGGCAACAACCATTTTGCCAATGGGTAACCTGTGATCGCCTTTCGGTGATCACAATTTTTTTATTATTATTACTTTATTTAAAAACGGTTGAAATAATTTAGAATTGTGACGCATACAAATTTTAACGTTGCTTTAAACTAAATAATTTTAAAAAGCAAAATACGAAATCTCCGCAAAATCTGTCGAATAGTGGTAAAATAATATCTGAATTATAAAATTTCAAAAAAGTCTTTTATTCACAACTATGAGATAAATTTCGTTCAAATTTTGTAATTTATCAGTTAAAATTAAGTAATTTACCCACCTTGCAGATCAAATATTTTTGGACAACTACTGATTAAAACAATAAAATTAATAAATATTTATTAATCAATTATAATTTTTAATAATTATTACTAAACTGTAATTTTCATTATAATTTTTTGCAAGGAGTTGTCTTTGGATAAACGTGTTTTATAATTGTGAGCAAAACTATTTTGATTCTCTTAAATAATTTACGAAGCAATGGCAAAATACAAAAATATTAAAATTAAGTTTAAGGGATATAAACTTTCGTCCACTCCCCAATCAAAACTGCAGAGACATATTTTCCAGATTGGGGTTACCGTTCATACTTTGAGAGTTATAAACCCGGATCAGTTACGAAAAAAGTAAATCTATTCAAAAGAAATACGTTCTAATGTCTGACTTTATGACTTAATAGTTAGCACTAATTAATTCATTTACTTTAAATCAGACTGCTTTACCAGTAAGATTGGCACTTAGGACTGAAAATCCGCTCATTATAACTAAAGTTGTTCAAAGTCAGACTTTTTAGAATTTTTTTATCCAGTGTTCACAGTTGCTTCATCTTCTTTATTATCATAATAAGGTTTTTCAAGGGGAAAGTGGCCACTCTAAGGCTTGGTGATTTTTTGACGATACCTATTCCATCAATTAGATTATTAAATAGTTTATGGTTTATTGTAATAACTTTGGCAATGCAGGACTTGAGGTAAGTCAAATTCTTTACATCAAACTATTCGCGCTTCCAAGTAAATATTGTTAAAGTCACCAACAACAAAAGCTTATTTAAGCATTGACAACGTGCAGTACAACGATGTAAATTAAAAAAAGTAAACGACATTTTAGGAACTGGTTTGGAGTGGACTGATTCATGCCAAATTATCCTGGGGCCCTATTACCAGCGTCACGGAATCTAATTCCGATCGAAATGAAGCTCTCGTGACGTCATAAATCCGTGAATGTCAGTTAAGTCGTATTATGAGCTCTTGATTCCGCTCGGAACTAAATTCCGATGCGAAATTATTACGAATCCCATTCCGGCAAGTTTAAGAGTAAGCGAAATCTAGATTCCGGTAAGAGTTTGTTTATTTTAGTGAACAAAATGGCGCTGTTTTCCGTCATACAGCTAGCTATTGCTGAAGAGAGTGATTGAAACACTATTAAGAGAAAGATCTATCGGCCTAAAAGATTTTGGGTATTCCAATATCCCGACAACAAAATTTAGATGTTAATTTATATTGGAAATTAGTTTTTTTTAAATGGTGTTACTCATAGGCGAAATTCAGTAGTGGAAATGAATAATATCGGATTGTGGAAATTAATGACAGGAGCTACATAAAAAAAGTGTACAAAAAAGAATAGAATCTTAGCTAAAAAAAGGAATTACCAAAGTTAGCAATTAGAATTTCCTATATTGTTTAAAATATGCATGTGTAGGGATTTAACTATCGACTATGTTAACCTTCTACTATCTAAAAATACTTTAAGATGGATGCAAGTTAATATGTCTAATATAGTAGTGATTTGGTATTTAATATTTATAGTGGTAATTACGCCAGATATGCCGGTAAGGCTTCCTTTATTTTAATCTGGATTNACCCGTAACGGGAAAAGATAAGACATAGTTTGGAATGTGGAGGAATTAGTTGCTAAGTTGCCTACTTTTCCTTACTTCCTCCTTTTTTGTGTTATTATGATAAGTGTTCGATTAATTATTGATCTGATTTCAATAATCAAGATAATAACCATCTATTAAGATGCTTCAGTTTTTACACGTTAATGTTCTGTTTAATCTTGTCTTGTATTTCAGGTTGGAATAAACAAGTTTTATGCATGTTCATAATGTATTTTATATATTTATTATCTGGCGGGATTTTGTTCTATTTCTTGGAGAAGGAGAACGAAAAACAACGTAGACAGAGTGCTTTTACCTCTTCAAAGCTGATTCAAAGTATGTGAAAGGTGATGCCTCAAAAATATATCGACAATTCTTTTTTTACGGAGGTAGCGTGTTTCATAAGAATTGTGAATTGCATAGCAATCCATGATCGTCAAAGTAACATTGACTATGACACTGCCTTTGTGAAAAGCTTCATAGCATGATGACTTTTTACACATCCCCGTAATGAATATGTACATTTTCTTCATTAATTTCACTTTTTAGCTCTTAGCCTATTTTTTTCATTTAAGTCAGAACTTATTACTATAATTAATTTAGCATATTTAACAACAATAATAGTTTGCCAGTTTCTTAAGATATCTTAAACGAATTTATAACATTCCACCATTAAATTTTGCCTTTTAGTGCATTGCTTATTATTTTATTTTAATTAATAACTATTACTAAAAATCTATTATCATTGGTATCAATAATAATATTAGTGATTTTTTAGGCTTATTTTTAACGAAATTATACCATTTCTTTATTAATTTTGCTTTTCAGTACAAAACTTTTTTTATTACAATTACCGTTGATTTAAATTATTTTTTTAGTAACACGTTTTAAAAACATAACTAGGAATAAAATATACACGTAGTTTCAAATAACTTTGCAAATACTTCCTTGGTGTCGTAGCCCGCTTATACTATCACGATCATTCAGATAACATGGTACAACGAAAAATAATAATTATGTAATTACAGAACGCGCAATAAATAACTTTTTTCATTAGAGCTATAAGCTAGCAAACATTAATGATGTTATCTTTAAAATATTTGACAAAATTGAATGGGCTTTTAATTTAATTCAAAACAATGATTTCCTCTAAACCAGTGCTTCCCAAAGTGGTTTACATAGACCCCCAGGGGTCGACGACAGCCAGAAAGGGGTCCATGTCAAGTGAAAAAAAAAATTGGGGGCCATGAAATGAAAATGGGGGAATGAAATGAAATGAAAACTTTTAATTTTGGCCTTTCATGAATGGAATAATCAACATACACTGATACTATCTATTTACTTTCATTATACTACCTTATAATATAAAGACATATCTATCTACATTCTACATAATTTATAAAAGTAGCTATGAAGTAAAAATTTTATTAAAATGTAAGTTATTAGGATTATTTTCTTAAATATATAAAACTGAATTATTATAAACTAGCAGTTGACTACAGCTCCGTCCGCGTACGTTTTTATTTTCTCTGCGTGTAAGGTTTTATTTTGCAACAAAAAAGCATTTTTCCGCTGTAAATTGTAGCCTATCCTGTGTCAACTCTTTAGCTAGCTAGACGTCCAATTTAATTTGCGCACAAAATCACGGAGATTTATTGCTTAGTTTTTATGTGAAAACGTAATAAACAGACTGACAATACACTACTAAGGTTTTGTTTACAAACTTATTTCCGCAATTATAATATTAGTAGCGGAGTACGGGTTATATAGTGCACTATTTTATTCCATTTATATATTAATTGAATTAAATTCGTAATTAAATTAGTTTGAATTTAATTAATAAATGTATGAAATTAACATGAGTTTTTTTCTAAAGTTTTTCACACTACACTTCATTACAGTTAGAAATTTAAATCTTTCACAGTGAGTAGCACTATACCAGTCAAAAATACATTTGAAGTTGATGAATCTACAAAAAATCAATATCAGGTGAGCAGGGGGTCTACCCAAGACCAAAAAACATGGCAAGGGGTCAACAAGACAAAAAAGTTCAAGAACCGATGCCTTTGAAAATTCCTTTCTTAAATGTCTGTGAATTTCAAAATATCATTGAAAATTGGGCTACGTCATTTGCTTACAATTGTACTTATTATCTTCATGTTGAATTTCACATTTTTAGAGTCTAACGTTTGCACACAATCCGGTATACAGACTCACATATACACACACACAATAAATTCTTTATTTTATTATATGTATAGATAGATTATATTTTTAAGTTTGTTATTTATTTTAACATTTTCTTATCTTTCTATGTCTTGAAATTAAAAATTCAGGTTAATGGCCCGTTACTGCTATAGTATATTACATTACATGTGAAGAAACACGTGTGTGTCCGATTTGAGCAATGCTAAATGGGGAGCTCCCACAAAAGTTTCGTAGATATTACGGGATCCTCAAAACAAAAATTTTAAGAAACCCTGAAAATCAACTTAGAATCTAATTAATCAAACTTCTGTCTTAAATTAAAATTTTATTTATTATAGATATGATAGAGATTTTGAAGAAAAATAATATAAGTGAAGAAAGCATTTTAGCAAGTTTTGACCAAGAACATAATAAAAGTATAGAGAAGAAGTATCCAGACACGTCTTGGAGTCATGATTATGGCAAAAAAGTTTCATTCTCCCTGAGTTTAATAACTACTATAGGTGAGAAGCAGAATTTATAAAGAATTACATGGTCGTACATAAGAATTACACTGTAGAATTACATATAAAAATTACATCGTAATACATACAGAATTATTCAGTTCAGCGGTTTCAAAGTCAGAGTTGTGATAATGCACATCGTGAGGACTGAGAACTGCCTAGAGACCCGTGACCGGAAATGCCATCGTATGCCGATTAGGTTTTAAATCATGTGTAACTATGGAATCAAACTATTCTTAAGAATTTTTCCAGACAGGCATTTCCAGAATTTTCTCGAGAAAATATTAAATCACACAGAAACATGTTGGTTCATGACATTTCGGCCCCTCCCTTTCCATGTTTATTATTCTTCCATCAGTTTCTTTAAGTGCGAACAGAAACACGCATATTTGTTACGATTTTTAGAATTTTTTTTAATTAATTCTTATAACTTGTTAATTGGTTATTGTTGTAAATAAGGAAGCAAACAAAAGGGAGGCTGTGCAACATCGCTTCAAGAGTTAGCTATGTTGATATACGCTCGCGCTGAGAACTTGGCATCCATTTGGCGTGCACTTAGATGCAAACAGGATCTCTCCATAGGAATAATGGTTTTTTTCTTAATTTGCAACAGAGTATCTAACTATAGTAGAGAGATATGACAAACAATTTCAAAATTGTCTGAAAGAGAAAGATGGCGGAGTCTGCTACCACACATGGCGAATTTCCTTTCTAATTTCGCCTTTAACTTAGTGTTGGAAGTTTTTCGCTATTTTCACTTTAATTTAAACTTTATTGTTAATATATTACTTATTGTTAATNAAATTTTTGAAAAAGAAAAAAAATACTTCTTCATTATGTCAAAACACAATTATGTGCCGTGTTTCGTGCCTGGGCGAGGCTTCTGGGGCGATATATTGTGATTACAGACACACACACACACACACACACAGCCGCTTTTATTATTATGTATAGATTGTTAATACATTATCATTTTCATTTCTTTAAATATGATAATATTACTGGTTTTTTTAGCACGTTTGAAAATTCTTTGACTAGAAATATCTTCTCAGTAAGAAAATTAACGTTTTATCAACAACAACAAAAATTAGTGTTTATCTGGCTTATAATAACATAAATGAATAATTTGATAAAAGTATAAAAATATATCTATCATAGTTAAAATATCTAATTAATTCATAAGATATATGAATATTTAAAACTTTATTTGTATATAATGGATACTTTAGTGAATAGAAATAATTTTAGGAGCAAAAAATACAAAAAAAAACATAGCAAAATACATTTTGCATAAATTTGCATAAAATAAAAACATTTGCATACATAGCAAAAAAAAAAAAAAAAACAAATACAGACCAATTATTTTAAAATAAAATACAATACTTATGACTTTGTTAAGTCTACGAGCAGTTGTAAGTTCCGTTTCTTTTCGATAAATTTTGATTCTCAACAAATGTTATTCATACGTCTAACTCAATAATTGCGTTAGATACAGGAACTCTAGATTCGGTACAAGTTTATATTTCAACTTTCCTGTCATTTATGTTAAAAGAAAAATACATATTTGTATGTAATAAAATCATCTATATTATATTATATATGATGAATATATATGATATATTCATCATATATCTAATTCTTCGAATTATTGTTCTAATATTAATATTTTTAACGTATTAGGTTATGGTCGTATTATTCCAAGAACTTCCTGGGCAAAGATATTCTGTATTGTTTACATTCTTCTGGGAGTGCCTTTGAACTTGTGTTTGGTCCTAATGCTTAGCTTGAAATTGAAAGATGCTCTTGTGTTTCTTCTAGAATACACCGACAGAATCTACGAGAATGTATTTCCGAATATAATGTTAGGAACTGAAGTAATCCACTTCCTCATCAGCAGTTCTTTCTTCATCTTCCTTGCAGCTCTACTCATCTTTGTTCCAGCGTATTTATTTGGATACATCGAAGGATGGACATACGGCGAGGCGATATACTTCTGTTTTATCTCATTGTCCACCATCGGTCTCGGTGATTATGTAGCTGGTATCAATTTTATTTACTTTGTTAAATACACGATATGGGTTTTCCCCTCCTTTGTTAAAAGTTCGAACAACTTATAACTACAGAGTTTTAAATATCGGCTTAAGATTGAACTATTATAGAAGCATTTTACCCTCTCAGCGGCATCATAATTCAAATTTAAATCAATCAAATGGCAATTAAATCAATCTAATGGAATCATTCAAATTTAAATCAAATGAAAAAGACAGAAATCGCAAGTTGGTGTATCATTAAACTAAGAGCCTGTCGACTTTACTAAGGTGGTAATCAATTTGAAACTTTGGTTTAAGTTTGCACCAGACTTTGCAACTTACAACCTTACTAAGATTGCACCAAATTTCAAACTTCAGTTCACCCTTGCAACTTACGATCTTAGTCAGTTGGCAGCTTATGTAAAATTGTGGCTCAATTCTGTAACTTAAGACTTTAATGAGATGGCATAAAATTTGAAATTATTAACCAATTTTGTTGTATCCAATCTTACTAAGGCTATTGCAAATGTTAAATATACAAGCTGACCTATAAGTTCTCATACATTTGTTAAATTTTTATTTCAATAAAATAACATAAACCATTCAAAAACCTTTTGTATTAAACTAAAGTATCAATCATTAAATATCTTCACGATAAATGCTTTGAAAAATACCGCCTTTTACTTTCTTAACGAGCTTAATTTTCGCCTCAAATGCACCAAATGCGACACGTACGTCTTCTATCGGCATTTCCTACCATACCTTTTGAATTACATTTTTGAATTTACTCAGACTGGTGATTTTATAATTATTAAGTTGTGAGGCTATTCATTCTGCGATAAAAAGTCAGCTAAATGTTTGCTACACCCCTCCTGAACAACACGTGCGGTAAGAGAAGAAGCACCATCTTTTTGGAAGCAGAAATATCCCCCCCCCCCTAAATACTTTGGACTCTTGGGAGTAAAACTTTTTCCAAAACCCTAATTTTACAATATTAGGCTTTGATTTTTAATCCCGTTTTTACGAAAACTAATTGGAGTTCGCCTCTTTTTGAAATAATCCCCTAAACCATCCCAGACGAAGAATTTTGATAACGTGGAACATCAGGTAGGGGATGTTATCAATAGAAATTGATAACCATTTTGGGGATTGAAACAATTTGTTTCTCGTCTGTAAGGACAAACGCATCTCCAGCGTGCCAAGCAAGAATTTCTTCTACCCTCTGCTTCCTTTTCATTTTAGCAGACACTGAAGAAATTAAAAGTAGTATAGCTCATGACTTGCAATAGCTTATCTATACCTTAGACTAAAATGTCTGGAAGGAATTGGGTATACAGTAACACTTATATAATTTTTAATCTGCTTCAAAAGTTGTATGAGAACTTTTTAGTCACGGTGTAAAAAATAATTGAATTGGCGTTATCTTTCTTAGTGTAAAGTGAGGCACATAACATCATAGAAATCAGGCACATCACAAAGAAGAGCACGAATAATAACAGTTGAAAACATGCAGTTGTTTTAATTACAATATGCTACTTACCATCAAAAGATATAATGAAGAGAAATGTATAAAAAAAAATTATCAGATCACTTTTATATGTGATTGTTGCCTAGGTTTTTTTTAAATTTTATTTTAAGATAACGCTCATTTTTTCATGAAATAAAAAGATCCTTCCTAAAGTAGGATTGAATAAAAATTGCCTGGTTACCTAATGTTACAAAAATTTGAATTTGATAAAAAAAAAATTTTTGAATAAAATAAGTTAGACTAAATTTCCCATAGCATTAGTATAGGATAATGAACGTTGAACGATAAACTGTATCTTAGTTTTATTATTTGCAGGCGTTGTAAACAGACATCTATATTATGTCTACCTCGATCAAACCATTATTCAAATATCTCATAAAAAAATAACAATATCTATCTATATATTCAAACGTTTGACTACCAAACGTAAAAATGTTTTTCTACAAAATAATTCGGTGAAGGACGGTGGTAGCCCAGTAGTAGTTGAAGAAGCGGGTTCTGGGCCAGTGGTGGCGTGCTGAGTTGTTTGCCTCCTGGTATAGTTTAGGTTTCGATTTGCAAAATTCAAAACTTCCGGTGGCAACAGTTGAGTTAGTTTTAGTTTCGTTTTTTTCATAGCAGTAGCTATTCGTGGTGTTCTGAGCAGAAACGTACTTTCACCCTTGCGGAGCTCTCTTGTCAAACAAAAGGTGCACCTTTATGACTTAATTCGCAAAAGGCAATTGTTTGGCGAGCTCGGCTTCTCCAAGTGCCGTTAGGAAAAACAGCATTTGGTGAAAATATGTTAATTATTATTTCTTAGGATTGAACCCAATCATCTACCTCAAAATGATAATTCAATATTGATATTTTATAAAAAATACATTTGAATAATTTTACAGGCTTTTTATCCGAACAACATCAAAGAATCTTATATCCTTTATACGTCACCCTGATCTTTCTGTGGTTACTACTTGGAATATCTTACTTGTTTCTGATTTTTAGTATGTCGTCGCAATACCTCAAGCATTTAATGTTTGGCAAATCAAACAGCACAACCCAAGAAGGAACACTAGTTGAAGGAAACATTGGAGAAATCTTACATTCTATTGAGAACCTCAACTGGAAATTAATCAACTACACTCCAGAAGTATGTACGAAACTAAGGGTGCATATTGAAATTTTTAATTAATCTCTGATTGCGGTAATCAATAAAACTGCATCAGTTCAATCTTCTCAATAACAGGAAGCCTTTGGGGACGCTTGAAATTTTGAAAAGTTTCAGACTCGCAACTAATCCAATTCACAAACGCAATCTTTAATTCTAAAGTATCACTGCACATCAGTATTTTTTCAATATCTTGCTACCAACAGGTGGACAAAATTTCACCGTTGAAAAACCATATTATCTGATGCATTACATTTCCTATTATAACGATTTTATGAGAATGCGTGTATTCGAAACGCTAATCAATAATTTAAAACTGGCACGTTAACGGTGGAATGGGAAATATTAAATAATCTGGGGATTTAGTCGCCACTCAGTGAACCAGAACATCGTTTCAGTGGTCATCCCTCCCTTCCAACACACAAAGAAAAAACAAAATGCTTTTTTTCCTTCAACAAACAAAATGATAATAAATAAATAATGATTTTCAGCAATCAAGGGATTGAAAATTCAAGAATACTAGGAGGCTTCGCCCCCTGCTCGTTGGCGCTCGCCAACTGAGATGCTCGCCATTAATGAGATTTTATGTTCAAAGAGTAAACAAAAAATATATTTCAGAAATACATTTGTTAGGCTTTAACTTATAAAACTGAAATTTTTAAAATAAAAATATTGAAAATTGCATTCTTGTTACTCACCCCAGAGTAAGAAGAACGCAGCATGCGTAACTAAATACCCTATTGTGTTAATTGTATCAGCTAGAAGAAAGGTATAAAATATCGTTAATGCTTTTAAAATAAGTTGAAAGAATTTCACACATTATACTCCGTTGCAAGTTCAGAAAAGACCATTACGGTAAAAGGTTCAAACAATCATCCGTGATTGCATAGATAGTTCAAAACACGTCGGACAGAGATTTAATTCGTGCTTTTTTTAAAAGCAAAAAGAAGACCGTGCTATATCGTTTCAAGAGTTGGCGATGTATATATTCGTTCGCACTTGGATAATGGTTTTTTCTTAACTTGCAATAGAAGGGATACTTGCAAGTGACGTACTGTGGGTACCTCGATCCTGATTGGTTGTTGAAACGTGGCATTTGTTTACGTTAGAAAATGATTTTTTTTCCATTTTATTTCCAGTAAACCAAGCATCAATTTTCTTAAGTGACACATTCTATATTCTTTCACAAATATTTCAACTCTTTCACTATATATTTATTAATTAACACAAAAACAGACACGAAGCCATGTAGAACACAAACAAACTAATTATGCATCGAAGTTGCAAGGTACACGAAACAAAAATATATCACGGTTACAATAAAATATGTAAACAAATAATAAATCGATGAAAGTTAAGTAAACGACGCAGACGAGAAAGAATTATATTTCAGCAATTTCGATATGTGATACGGCTCCGTATTTAATTAACTTCACATTAATTAACATTCTAACTTAAGTGGAGAAACTTTAACACGCCATTTTGTTTATAAATGATCAACTAGCGCTGACGTTATAGGTCACATGCGCGCGTACATGTGACCTTCTTCTTCTTGAAGTGCAAGTACCAATTATTCTTAGAGTAATTAAAATAACATTTTTAAGCTCTAATGAGAAAATTTTAACCTTAACATTGACAGAATTATTTCATAAAGAGAAAAAAACAACAACGCAATGATATTTTCATAAACTGATTAAAAACAGTTTAAAAAAGCTGCGTTTATTTATAAGTATTTAATATTATCTTCCTTCCAAATAATATATTACGTGACTTTATTGTTTAAAACCCAAAGCATTTATTTGTTACGATTCGTATGAAAATAAGTTATAGGAAGTTACTAGAGAGATTTTGCATTGTGTTATGGTTTTCCTCAACTGTAATGCTGGCAGAGCTCTGTGCGAAAATTTCTCAACAAATCGCGGAATAGTTAAGGGGTAGAAAATAAGGTTATCGTTACTTTTAACACGAGACAAACGCAATGCAAAATCTATATTTTTGCTTCGAAAATGTTTTCTTATCATTGCACACTAAAAAAATATCTTAATATTACATACCGTTTCAATAAGTCTCTAAATTTATATTAAAAAATATTGTAATTTTTCTCCTTTAAACTTAGTAACACGGAGAAGTAAGGAACAATGCAAGTTCTGATTAAAATTAATTGGCAGGAAAATTATAATTACGTGATGCAAAAGCTTTAATAATATATCATTATTACTATTCTTATAACTATTGCATATTTTAAAAGAGTTGACTAGTTGCTAAAGCAATCCATTTTTTACCAGGCATTTGAAAATAAGGAAGTGCTCGAAGGTTTCGCCGCCATTCGTTTAAAAAACGCACATGAAATAACAGACGATGTTCTTATGGAACTATTAGAAACTGTGGAAGATTTGCGAGAAAAAACACTTCAGGAAATGGATTTAGCAAATAATCCAGGAAAATCGACTCATGAGAATTCACAATGCTCTACTAATATAGAAGGAATTAACAATTCAACTGAGACAGAAAGCAATAACTACTCTGTTATGGATATCAGACATTCTAAATCACTATCTCCGACACACAAATGACTTGAATTCTCCTGAGAAAGAATTAAAAGTTACTCCAGAAAATTCAAAGAATTCTACTGCGGTGGAAAGGAAAAACACCTTTGATATGGATATCAAACATTCAAAATCACTATCTCCGGCACACAGATGACATGAATTCTCCCGAGAAAGATTTCAAAATATTCTAACAAGATCACACATTCAAAATCACTATCTTTTGATGCTCTGGCACACAAATGAATTCTCCGAATTCCAAAATATTCTACTGATTAGGAAAGAAATTAAAATCACAGATCTGTTATGATTATCAGATATGAAAAAGAATATAGTGCGACTTTCAGAACCCCTCCAGACACCCGTCTCGCGTCCTGGCGGGTACTATAGTTACGAGGAAAGGTCACTTGGAATAGGGGTGTGGGGTAAATAGTTTTGTCTTAATCTTAGCGTAGGTCGTCGTGAGTAAAAGTAAACCAATCGACACTTTCTTTCCTCTATTTCACCCACATTAGAAATGTGCTCTCGCTTGTTACCATAGCAGCAGACAGCCCCAGACTTTCAGTCTGGAGGAGTTCTCATCAAAGCCGCACTGTATCTATCTCCGTCAAATCAAGCTATGAATTGATCCGGATTCACCAAAGACACTAAAAATGTATGGGGATTTAAAATCCATCAGGCAATTATAGCACTACAAAATAAATCCATTCACAAATCTGGTAGTCTGACTTATTCAGTAGCTAAATAGAAAACTAAGCACATACTAAAAAAGATAGCAAAAACGGATCACAGTGCGTGCTTTTCTCTCAGTATATTAGATTGCAGTCTAAATATGAAAAGATTTATTTCTATCTGTATATTTTACTGTAATCGTATCGCAACTTCAAATCAGGCGGATGTCCAAAAATACTTATTTAATTTTACATTTTGATTTTTACTTTCAGAAAGTACAATTTATGTGTTGTTTCAATGATTTGATGAGACAGGCTTTTAAGCTACTGAAATCTGCAAATTTTATATTATCATGCATCTAACTTTAAAGGAAATATACATATTTCTTATCTTAATTATTATACTTTTTTACTTTCACTTCTCATACCAGATAACAATTTGAAATTCGTCAGCCATTTAAAGAAGAAATCGTAAACTCTCCAATAATATTCCGAATAAGTACTATATATAATCTATTATATATATAATCTATATATATATAATAATAAGAATATAAGATCAAAATTATTTTAAGGGGGAGGGAGAACAAGAATTTAGACTTTTCATAAAAGTTTTTAACAAATCAAAAAAAGGTATTAAAAGTTATTTAAACCAAGGCATTTTATTAGGTTATCGGACAAAGGATCTGTTGTAGGAAAAATTATAAACAAAAATTACTTATTGAAATGCACTCCACGCAACTAAGTTGGAACTACTTCACTGCTTTCAAATTCATATAAAATGTAGTAAAAATCAAAATTGAGGTCGGGTCAGTCTCAATAAATTATCTTTATTTTCTCGTAACCAAAATACTCAAAAATCCTTTCTTCTAATCATAAAAGAAAAAAATACTCAATTGAAAAGTTTTATGAAGAAAAAAAAATTACTTTTTTTTTAAGCAATCAAGTTTTTTTTTTCTCTCTCTCACCTTCATTCAATGTCTCAATAGCTAACTTTTGCTGTGATGTCATCTATTGTGGTTAAGGTCAAAATAAGAAAATATACTTTTGTTCCCATCAGATTCTTAGAAACTGGTAGTATCCCAAAGTGCAATTTCTTTTATTGAATTATTTTGCCTCATCTAAAACTAAACACGTGAAGGGACACAGTCACTAATTTCCTAATCCTTCCCTTGTTTTCTTTTATGTTTGACCAAAATGAATTTCTCTCGCTTCCTTTTAACCCTTTGGCGTAGATGGGATACCGTCCCTTTCATATATTTTTTCTGATGCTCTAATTACAAGTAAAAATATATTTTGGTATTTTTAATTATAAAAAACAGTCTCACAGTTACTAAATAAAATCTGTAAGATTCTCGGAATTATATTTGTTCTAAAATATAGAATTGATTTTGTAAATCAAAGGAATTGTGGATTATTGTTTCTTTTAGATCTAAACTGCAAATAAGTGCGAACTTCAAAAATTGTTTGGAATTTTCGTTAATGCAAAAAGGGACAACGTTGTTTGATGCTGTATTTCGCATCCAAAAATTATTAAAATTTTAAATATACTACTTTTTACTTATTTTTATCTAAATTAATACAAAATGGAAAAAGTAAGAAAAGCATGTTTAATGAAAATTCTGCGTTAAAGGGTTACTCATTCGAAATTATCATTGTCAACCGTTTTCCATATTGTCAACCGTTTTCCACTCCAGTTAAAGGCAAAAATAAAATTATTTTCGCTATTTTAATCCACTTGAAAAACGTAGTTCTTACTTTCTTTTATTAACAGTTGGATTTGTTACTGATATAGTCCAAGAGTTCGTAATTTCGTTGTTTCAATAAATGGAAAAAAAATGCTGAAAGTAAATTATATGCAACTAACGGTGTAACAAGAACATTTATTCTCAATAAATACTTCTTATATAAGATGAAAATGCCAACAGCACTAAATAAACAATACATCTATACGACATTATGAACAAACTGGAATAACTGGGTTGGTTTCACAATCGTGTAAAACTTAACAAAATATTGAGCAGACGTCTTTTACCCCACAATTTCCTTAAAACAGATGTAGGAACGAAAAGGTTTTACAGTGAGTATGAAATATGCCACATAAAATAACAGACTTCAAATTAACAACAACAAAACAAAAATAATAAGTAAATAAATGCACAAAAAATTGCACTATATAATAATAAATTGCACACATTAATAAGATTTCAAAAGAGAAGATCATAGAAAAGTTACTCTAAACAACAAAAACGGGTGTTTCATGTTTTCTTCCACCCTAAATTTTAATATTTTCAGAATCTTCGCCGAAGATGACGACAAAAGTGTACATACATTATACTCTTTGTAAACTGAATAGGCCTCTCAAGGTCTCCAGTCTCTGCATTTTCCCATCTCCGTTACCATGGCTTCCGCAAATCACTCTTTTTCCCTTCGCCAGTATAATCCAACTTTTTACTGAAGCCTATTGTCGTGGGGAAAGGAGTAATTTTCCGAAACCATACTAATGAAGAGGGAAAGTGTGTTTAGTGGAGAAATCACGTAGCCTTGAGACGCCTATTCTACTTACTACAGGAGTCACAAATTAATATCAGAAACAATACCACAATCGAAAACTGCTGAATCACTAGTGAATGAGACGGGACTGAAAAAAATTAAAATTTGTTTGATTGCTGAAAGAAACACAAAACAGTAGAAAGCTGATGAGAAGGAACACCGACTATGTTCATAAGACAACCAAAACTCTTTTTGAGTTTTTCCTCACACCTTCACTAGTGATTTGATTGATGTCGATTACGTTTTTTTCTCGATTTAAAAAATTTGAGACTCATAATATGCACACTTTTTTTATGTCAGTTTTGACAAGAATTCTAAAAATATATAATAGGACAGTGATTAGAGAACTCCTAGTACAATGGAATATGAGTAAAAATGGATAGAGAGCATTGAAAAATGAAAAGGATGTAATTTTATAAACAATATGCAAGGTTAAATGCAATTTCTTAGATTGTTGCCCAAATAAAATGGTTCACTATTAATCCGCTAAGAAGACATTTTTAATTACTTGAAAATCTCACTCATATTTCAATTTTTTCAATAATCTTGTAAATGGAAATTGATAATTGTGGAACTGAATATGAAGTTTTAATTCTAAATAAGGATGGTTACAATTTGTAATAACCAGAATATTATTATTAATAAACCAAAGTTTAAATTTGTCTTTCATTCATTTAAATCATGACAGGACATTGAATTTTTAATAAAAACAAATCCAGAAATAATTTTAATTTTATTATTTTTTAATAAAAAATCTAGAAATAACTTTAAGTAAAATGAAAATCAATAAATAAAAGACTACTAAAAATAATAACCATAGCAAAGTTATAACCTTTTTCTTTAACCACAAAAACATGTAAAAGTAATTGTGCATTTGTTTTTAATTTTACTTTATAATAAGTTTTTATTAAAAAAAAATATTTATTATACATTTAAAAAAAACAGTTTGAGAACACAAAATAAAGTTTTAAAATACAATAATAGCTTTGCTTATAATTTTATTAATAAAGGATTATATAATTAATAAAGGATTTGCTTAATTCTGCTGGTAAGGTGAAAGAGGAAGCACAATAAGTAATTCCCTTCCTCAGAAACAAAAATTTAAAAAAAATCCTAATAAATAGCAGAAACATTTACATTGTAGGGCAAAAAATAGTTATTCAGAAATAAATTCCAGGTTAAAAAAAAACATATATGAATATGGAAATTGTACGTTTTGCTTATTCTAAGTTACAAGATAGTCCAAAATCATCAAGAAAATACTATTGTAATACATGAACGGCTATTAAATGCTAGAAAAATCTTTTAAAAAATAGTATGAATCATTTATAACAAAATATAAAGTCAATCACAAAAATAAGCATATATGAGAACCTTTAATTCACCGGAAAACTTTATATATTAAAATTGAAGATCTTGGTGGACAAAACGATCTTATTAACTATTCAACATGTATTAATCAAGCCATATCTTTAAATTTCCCAGATCTCATAATATAAATATACTAAGTGATAATCTTAGAACAATTGAGAAAAGTACTCAAGAAATCCTGTATTTTGGCAGTTAATTAAAATGCCAAAACTGTGAAAGCTATGAACCAATCATTTTAAATGAGGTTTAGGGAATTATTGATTTACAATTTGAAACTTGTTGTAGATAAGGCTGAAGCATATTTCTTTCCCCCCGATTGTCAGTACATAAAAATTAAAACCAATTTACCCAAATTCAATAAAATATCACTTAGTAAAACTTGTAAAGACTAACTTGCAAGACAAAGCTATCAGCTCTGCATCATTTACAATAAGAGAAGTTTCAGAAATATTCATAATAATGAAGAATAAAGTTAATTTGGATTGTTTTCAGAAAAAGCAGAGAGCACAGTTTTAAATTTAAAAAAAAGGAAGATTATTTATTTTTAAATAGAAAGCTTATGATTTATGATGTGAAAATTTTGTTAGGTTAAAAATAAATTTTTTCTGAAATTTTTTATTTACAAAATAAATTAAATTATAAAATTTCACTGTAAAACTGTAAAAGATATATGTATGTTTATTTTTGAGACAAACTGTAAGTAACAGAATAAGTATTTTTTATAATCAGTAAAAATTCTAAATCGTTTCATGATTTGGTAAATTTTTTTTAAAATCATATTCATGAATTTTTAAGTTTAAAGTAATAAAAAACTGAACGAATACTACTGAAATTAGGAGATAAAGTAATAATGAAATAAATGATGATATGTATTTTTTTTATCCAGTACAATATAGCAAAAACATTTATATAGTTGCAAATGAATATGAACAATAGACATTTTACATTTTTAACTTGATTAATACTAACTGTTCAAACTTTCACAATGCATACAAATGAAATCAGGGAAAAATTATTCAAAAAAAGTTAATATAAATAAAAAGAATATGTAAAAAATCATTATAATGTACAGGTATAGAAAATACTATAATTAATAAAATTAAGCAACAGTAAGATATTTTAAATCCTTCAAAAATAAAAATATGAAATATACCAATATTTTATTTTAAGGAAGAGAAAATATTGCAAATTACTATTTGCAACACACATAGTTTGCACACATTAAATCTGCAAACACAAACAAAAATCTCTCTAGCTATTAACCATAAAACCAAATGCCAGGGCAACACCTTTTTAAGTAGTTAAAGATAGATGAATGATAGAGACAGATACAGATAAAGTCTTGAACATACAACATATTGTATGATTTATATACAATGAAAACAAAATAATGTTTTAAATGGTATAATGATTTTATAGATTGGCACTCTGTTTCAACATTTGTTATCACCACTTAATTATGCAACAAGTAATATAAAGCTTTTATTAACTGCATTTTAAATGACAGAAGATAGGAAATGTCTAACATACTTTAGATATTGAACACAGAAATACCCTCCCAACTATAACAACTAGATTGTCAAATAACACAACTCATGATACTGCATTTTTCTTACAACACATTTTTTCAACCTTTCAATAAAGAGACTTTGAAAATTATAGAGAACCTGCCTGGTACAAAGCTTGAAAAATTCCATTAAAAAAATATTGAGAGCAAGCTTAGGAGTCAAACTATGGGGGGTGGGCGGAATTTCTATTGAAAATTAGAGTGCTCATATCCAGCAGCAAAACTAAGGCAAGAAATTTTACTATCAATAAAAATTAGAGTGCTCATATCCAGCAGCAAAACTAAGGTAAGAAAGTTTACTATCAATAAAAATAAGAGTGCTCATATCCAGCAGCAAAACTAAGGCAAGAAATTTTACTATCAATGAAAATTAGAGTGCTCATATCCAGCAGCAAAACAAAGGCAAGAAAGTTTACTATCAATGAAAATTAGAGTGATCATATCCAGAAACTTTTCTATGAACAATTACAGTGAGCATATAAAGTAAGCAAATTTAGACAAGGAAGCTCTCTATCAAAAATTAGAGTGATCAGTTACGGCAGCAAAACTTAAGGAAGAAAATTATCTATCAAAAATTAAAACAAGCATGTTCAGGATGCAAACTAAGACAAGGATATTCTTTATCGAGGTAAAAAAAAAAAACAGAGTAATCATCATATCTGAAAAAAAAATATATACAGTAGGGAACAAATTATCCGGAACGATTGGGACTATCCCTATTCCGGATAACTGATTTTTCCGGTTTTCAGAATCGCTACAAAAAGCCGTTTTTTTTTATTGCTAAACCCAACAAAAAAAATTAATATTTGAAAATAATCTTAAAAATAAGAAAAAACGATGAAGTAATACACTAATGATTATTTCTAAAATGATGGTAAGGTAAGCATCTTTCAAAAAAGAAAGAAAAATCCTAAAATCTTATGAGGAAAAAAATTTTTTTTTTTAAAGAATGGCCTGGAAAATTTATCAAATTTCGTTCCGGTTTTTTGGTTTTCTGATTTCCGGATACCGGGTTCTGTACTGTATAAATTTTTAAAAAAAAATTAAATACAGTAAAAAGAGAAAACAAAGACTCTTTGTCAAGGTTTAGACTGCAAGTATCTAACAGGGATAAAGAAAATAACAGATTATGTTTGGAATAAATTGAGTTTAAACCCAGCTTTTCATGAACTCAAAGTTAGTGGCTTTCTAACCACTAAAACCTCAGTTTCTCATAGGTTATAATATGAGAACAGGTATTTGAGAGAAATTATTACAATTTTACCTACTATCCAAGCACTTAGGGGGCAAAAACTTGTTTTATTTCCCCCTTGTTTTCCGTAAAACTCTAAAAGCAAAATGATTTTGAAGCCATAAGTACTTGTCAATTTTTTAAACTCTTCAAAGAACAAAACAAGTACAAATGTTAATACTGTATAACAATACTGTAGAAGAATAACCAAGTTATATATCATATGTTCAGAGAAAATTACAGATTGTTTGAAAAATAATGAACCGAAGAAACTGAAATAACAGAAGAATTGAATGGCTTACTCCGTTATGCAGAAGAAAACAAAAATTTATTCACACCAAGTTTCCTAATCAGTTACAAAGTTTGTTAACAGGTGACACTGCTGACTAGAAATGTTTTCTGGTGCATACGGAATCATTCCAATTGAGATATTTACAGAGGTGTTTGTTAATTTTGTTAGACTGCACCACATTGTTACTGCAAATGGCTGTTTGTTTAAGAAGTATTATTTTAAGGTTTTTTTCATTTTGCCCCCTCTGTTGATGAACTTGGTAGCTAATTTTAAACTTGGTGAGGAATAAAAACCCTAGTGACCAAAGCAGAATGGTCAATTTATTCGATTAGGTCAATTTTAGGATATCTGAACAGAGTAATAGGAATTCTTATTTATTTACTCCCAATATAAAGTTTTTCCTACGATAACTTTTGAAAATTTTTTTAACTAATTTTTAGGTTCTTGTTCTGTTTTAATTAGGAAAAGTTTTACTTTTTTACATTTTTTTTTATTTTTAACATTTCTAATTTATTAATTTACGCATCACAATCTTTAATGCATTTTATGCATTAAAGATTGAAATGGTTAATGCAGCTAAGTATAAAAAATTTATTTAATATTTCAAATACTAAACCTTTAAAACAAAAAAAATACTTGCAAATTTTATTCACACAAAAATGTACAGTTCATAGTTTTCAATGGAATACCTGAGACTTTTGACAACTTATGAACCATTTATAAAAAAAAGTTGAAGAGAGCAATAACTTCCAACTTTAATCAAACTATTATGATGTAGAAAGTATAAATAAAAAGTAATAAACAAAAACTACCCTAAGAGTAAATCATACGATTAGCATAAAAATGTTTTTAGACATTTGTATTATTTTTAAAAACAAAATAAACTCAGAAATGAGTGATAATTCCCACCAAACTACAATTATAATTATGCAAAAAAATGAACCAATAAAGTAAATAAATAGATGAAAAGTAATTGAATTATCTTACAGTAATTATATTTCAAAAAGAAATTTTTACCCTGACAGCTTTAACTGAAGTTTAAAAAAAATGATCAATAGTTTATAGATAAAAATTAGCTTAAATTATGTTTTTCAAATTAGCAAAATTATTGGTAATAAAGAGAAGTCACTGATATCTCTTTAATAGTACCTAACTGGAAATATATATTTTTTATTCACAACAATTATATGAATATGAAGTTTTTATTTCAAATAATGTTATGAATGCACAGGTTTTTCACACGACTAACTAAATTGCAATAATAATAATACAGAAGAATAAATCAAAACCAGAAAAACAGGATTATACAAAGAAAGCATAAAAAAAAGAATGGAATAATAAATAATTCAGATGTAAATAAATAAGAAAAAAGTTGACAAAATAATTTGGAACATAAAATGGTTAGCCTTTAATTTTAAAGTTGAACAATTCTTCTTTTTTTAAAAAAAACTTCTTAAAGATACATAAACTATTAATATTATATTAACACTAGAAAGACTGTCTGAACGGGCCAGTCTAGCCTTTCTCTGATTGTTTGTGAGTAGTTCTATTCGACATTGAAAAAATCTTAAAATATAATTATAATTAATTTAATAAGAAATATATTTGACTCGGTTATCAAAAATCTATGGTAATTAATTTGATTTAACGAGGGAAAATATTTGATTAAATGGAACACCGATTTATCAATTATACTCATACAATAGTTTCTTAAATAATTGAGTTTCCTTCTATACATAAATAATAATTGAAGATAGGTCGAAATACTTGTATCTTTCTTTTAAAAATAAAATTGGGGTACCTTATACCTACAAAAGAGGAACCTTGCACCAAAACCTACCTGGAGTTATGCTGTACGAAACAAAATACCATAGGGGTTACTCCGACCTCTCCCATTATTCTAAGTATAAGGTTCATATATATATGCTCCTGTAAGGATAACGCATACGGATTAAATAGGCACATAAATTGGATCAAATTATAAAAAGTCAGAAATACTCAATATTTTCAGTAAGTTATATTTTGAATTACAAAACAATAAAAAACACAAAGGGGCTAAAATGGCACCAGCCGCCCTTCTAGCGTTAATGGTGAGTGATATGAGATAATGATCTAGATAAATAAGCCAAACAGTAAAAAGAAAAGAAGAAAACATTTTCTTTTAACAATTGATACTCCAGACTTCTTTTTGTTTTGTTTTGTTATTGCCATGATTTAGAATTTATGCATTGATTTTAACATCAATGTATTCTGATTTTTAGAATACAATTAGTATATTTCTTTAAAATTCATAATTAATTTTATAATATTAAGGCAAGCATATGTATTTAATAAGCAAATGAACAATTAACTAATACAGAATAAAAACCTTCATTTATTTACCTTAAGTAAAAGCAAACACTTGAAACATTTATTTTATGGTAGACTTCATAAAATGCGAGAAAAAAATTACTATATTAGTTTAAAAACTATTTACTTTTTACCAAAAAACAAACACAAATAAAAAAAAATTTAAAATAACTTGAACACATTAATCAACATAACATTGAATTGATAGTTGTTTTTTATTAATTGAAGATTTATAATTATGTCTCTTTTCATCACTTTGATATACAATATTAAAGCAATTAGTTTCATCAGCTTACTCTTACTAATTAAGAATTAATGAGTAAATTTATTCAATTGAAATGCTCAAAAATGCTGTGGAAAAGGATTATAAACTGAGTTTGAACTTAAAAGGTAATTCTGTCAAAGAATTATCAAAAGATTTTTAAAAAATTCTAGAGGAAATTAAAAATTATAAACTCCCAAAATGGATAAAAATCAAGATAATTAGTCAAAACTTAACTTCTCTGATATAGAAATTACAGAAAAACTGAAATGGTTGAAAATACTGTTTTAATACATACTTAATTATATTTTTTATATGATTTTAGGAACATGTTCAAAATTATTAAATTCAAAATGCTTCAAGAACTTCATTACAATAAGAAAATATGCAACAAAACTTTTTTAGTTCAGAATTTGCAAAGTTTATATTATTAATGCACGCTAAATTGGCAGGAATCATTTGGACAGAGGTATAAATTTTAACTATAATGGCAAGAAGAAAAATATTTTAAAAACTATAATCTCTACAATATGAAAGAAGAATAGTTTTTAGAAAATTTCAAACACTTGTGCATATTAATGGCAAGTTTTTAAAAATCTATTTTAATAAAAAAACTAAAGACAACCAAAATATATATTAGTTGCACTTGAAGCTTTCTACCTATTATTAAAATGTAGACAATGTAGATATTATAAGTTTCATGGTTAAAATTAAATGTTTGATAAATTAGAATGGCCTAGTTCTAAAACTAAAATACCTACTACTCTAACAATTGATTAGCATGTATAGCAATATATTTTAAACAAAGCAAAAGAGCAGCAATGCATAAATATAATGGTTGTTAAAATTATCAATCACAAGTGAAATTAAACATTTGGCTTATTGTTGTTAGAGACAATAAGACTGTAACAACAAGCAATTACAATGAGCAATTACAAAATAAATTATGACAAAAAAGTTAAATTATTAATAATAATAATAAAGAAATACTATGACTTAATAAAGCTTCCAATGAAAGTTTACTGTTTATTTTTAAGCATAACTTAAACATGTCATAATCTTTTAATACACTGGACTTAGAATACTACAGTAATTTTTAAATAACATTATTTCATAGGTTAATTTCTTTGTACAGTTTTATTACAATTTTATAAACTTTAGATTCAGAAAAAATACTTTCTTGCCATATTAGTAAGCAATATATAAATTTGTAATGTTAGAAGACTCTCTCTTTGTCATTTGGTAAAATATAACTAGACAAGGACTTTAGCTCTGGAAGTTCCCTGTGAAGAAAAAATAATAATTTATTATTGAAATGAATACCATTTTCTTAACAGAAAGTATAATGAACAATAACAAATTACACAAATAGTGTTTCAGATAGTTGAAAAATTCTGCAAAATCCTGTCCCTGTTCTTTTGGTTTTGTAGTCATAGACCCAGGAGCAAAATGACCTTTTGATAATTTTCATAATGACTTGGGCATAAACAGTTCTGCAGGGAAGTGGATGTAATAGTTTAGAAGGGATTGTGATTATCTTGTGGTAACTCGTGTGCTCAGTACTCATATCAGCTAACATTGTTTTAGTTTAATGCTGATTTAGGGGTGAAGGAATTTAGATGAAGCAATAAAGAAGCGATTTTTCCTGATGAGTGTTTAATTCTCAACTTATCAGTTTTATGATTCTAAAACTAATAAATCATCAAAAATTGTCAAGGGCGAGAAATATCTCAAAAAACAAAAATTGGCTTTAGCATTTAATAATTAAAAATATATATAAATATTAATGTCAGGCACAAATTTTAGCGAAGTAAGACATCTTATTTAAAAGAAATTTCTTACCTTTTACCAATGAAAATTTATTCATAGTATCTTTGCTGACAATAATTATCTTTTGAATCAAATAATTTTCTTGCAATATATATACGTTACTTCCATTGATACCATAATATCTGAATTTATCTCCAACAATGTAATGAAATTCTTTACAAATTTATACCAGGCCATCACACTTAAACTTGGGAAGAAGAAAAACTGTGATGATATTAAGCTGAAACTTTTTTCCTCCTCCTACTTTCCTGATGATTACATCACATTTATCTCTGCAAACGCAAGTACAACCTAAACATCACAACAGGTGCAGGAACATAATAAATCAGTTCACAAAAACTTGACACTATTCCATTTGGGGTTTATCTAAAAGGTACAAATAGAGTTTGGGTTATAATTACGGCGGAAATGAAAGCATAAGCTAAATATTGAGGCAATAGGTGTTTTTTACTATCTCTGAAAGTATAATAAAAAATAAAAAATTTCACATATGTAAAACTTGTTTATCTGAAAATAACTCCTTAGAAAAAAAAATTTGATGGAGTTATGTATTACGATAGAAAACAAATCTCATAACTGTGCACCAAAATTTATTTGCTTAAATAGCTCAAAAGATATGGGATAGTACAAAAAAGGTAATTTTAATTTTTGTTGTAATTTTTTTTAGTTATAATCAAAATAGAAGTTTTCAAACTTTTATATTTGCTATAACTTTTAAGTTATAACAAATTAAGTTGTACAAAAAAAAGTTAAGATTTTTTTTTCGTATCCAATTATTATTATGTTTTTGTGACTGATTTCAATGCCTAAAATTTATATATAATTTATGAGCTTATTTAAGGTCTGCTCCTTCAGCCATTAGAATTGCATATTACATGAAAACCTGAACATTAGATCAAAAGTTACAAATTACTAACAAAGCATTACCTCATTTTAGAACCACAGTATCAATATTGGCAACATCACAGTTATTCAAGTTACTAGAAAAATCAGACTTGAAGTTGTCAAATCCTTTCATTTCTAACTGGCATTGGCAAGAAGAACAACTTTTTTGATCTATTTCTGTGCTTGGAATTTGTCCACTGTCAGTTTGATCAAGGGTTTGCTTATGACACTCACACGAGCATGGAGAGAAATTAGTTTCAAACGGCTGATATGGATCAGAAACTTTTTGGGGTATTTGATCATTCAAATCTGTACTAAATTCAAATTCTTTGATAGAACTAAAATTGTCACTAAATCTATTATTATTATCTGAGCATGCAAAACCAGACTCAAAAGCTGCCCAATTAGGATCAGAGTCTGTGAATGGCACATTTTCAGATGGAAAATTAGCACCCTCAAATGGGGAAAATAAGCTTTCACCGTCATCAATATCATTTCGCTTGTACATTCGTGGACTAAGTCCTTTTTCACAAAAGTCACTCCAACTTTTAACAGCAGATTTTTTAGGACTTTTGACTCGTCCCAGGAACTGCTCTCCTGGTAAGGACAACTTTATTTTCTCAACATTAATTTGAGATGTTGGAGATGCTGAGTGGATGAAAGCCTCCAACGTTGCTGCATTTATAGGAGTTGTGCTGCGCGGTCTGTCAATAGGCTTAGTTGTAACTTCCAGCCTCTGTTGCCTGGATGGCATCAGGACTTGCTTAGAAATTTCATATGAAACAGGCTGTAAGTCAATGACTTGGTCTTCCTCTATCTCAGAAATATCAGGAGTTAAAAGTGTTTCAGCTTCGTAATCAGTTTCAGCTTCCTCTTTCTTTTCAACTTCTGATATAGAGAGAGTTTCATCTTTTTCTTCAAATGCCAATTCAGATTCTGAAGATTCTTGGTCAATATTATGCACAATAGCTTGAATGTTTTCAGTTTTTGATACTTTATCAAGCTGCTTAAACTCTGGTTGAGACAGAATATTATATTCTTTCTCCAAAGGTTTCTCGCAGATATTTATAAGCTTGCGATTTATTTTGCGTTCATCAGGTATCCTGTCATTTTTTTCAATATTAATTTTTCCCAAATCGTTTTGTGCTTCAACTATATTAATGTTATTACTAACTTCTATGCTATTGGGCAACTCATTCTCTTTACCTTTAGGTATATTTCCATTAGTAATTTTAGGAGTAAAAATTTCTTCTGGTTCTGTTATATTAACAATCTCACTAGATATAATAAAATCATCAGGAGAAAGAGCAGTGTTTACATTTTTATTTGTTTTCTTCTTAAAAAAAGACAAAAACTTTCCTTTTTCTTTTGATTTGGATTCTGCCTGATCTTTATTTGACAATTCTTCACGGGACTTCTTTTTAAGAGTTTTATCAGATGAAGAATCACTTTTTAAATTATTCTGATTATGGCTTTTAAAGATGTCTGTCCAAGAACTTTTTCTCTGAGTATATTCTGGTTCAGGAGTTTCAATTGTTCCCAAGGAGACAGCAGAACCCTTCTTTGGCTTAACATTTAGACTACTTTCCTTTGACAGAGAAGATAATGATATAGTTCTTAATTCAGAAGACGACTGCCCTTCGTAAGGTTCACTCGGAGTAAGAGTAAAATTAGAATCAAACTCACACTCAATACGAGGAGTAGACTGTGATGATATAGTTAATGAATCGGGAGTTGTTAAATGAGCGTCGCTACTACCAGACTCATCTTCAACAGCATTAGACCTATAAATAGGATTCTCAGCAATTTCTTCAGGACTTTCCAATTCATCTGATGGTAAATCTTCAAATGAAGCAAGCGGAGCAGGTCCAGCTCTGACCTGCTTTGAAGCAAAGCTGGCCCTTTTTACAGCATCCATTGAAATTCAATTAAAACCCATAAAATATTGGCACAGAAATATTTCACAGAACTCATCTAAGACTTCTTATTCATTCATATCATATATATTATTCAACTACTATTGTACTTTTCTTTATATTCATAAGTTACTCAGCTATAATACAAAATTCGAAGTGTTTTGAATCTGTTATTAATGGGTTAGACCAAAATATGAAATAGCTATAATATGAAATTCGAACAATGTTTTGAATCTGTTATTAATGGGTCAGACCAAAATAAAATTTTGTTTTAAAGGCAAAAGAAGTTCCATCTGAAACAAATAAATTAAATTATATTGTCACAATTCTACTTTTGTAATTATTTTATCATTACAACAATCAGACAATAATTAATATTTATATAACAATACCATACACTGAACTCATCTAAAACTTCTTATTCATTCATGCCAATATTAGTCAACTACTATTGCAGTTTTCTTTATGTTCATAAGTTCATCAGCAATAATATTAAATTTGAATTGTGTTTTGAATATGTAATTAACATGTCAGACCAAAAAATTTTGATTTAAAAGCAAAAGATGTTCCATAAAAAGAAAAGAAAAATTATATTGGCACAATTTTGCTTTTGTAATTACTACAACAATCAGATATTAATATTTCAGATGTAATAATTAATAATAATTAGAGATGTAACAAATATTCGGTCACTATTTGGTATTTGGCCTATTGGACTTTTTAGCCGAATATTTGGTCAAATATTCAGCAAAATATTATTTGGAAAATTATTTTGACAAAGTTTTTTTTTGGGGAAATTTTAATAGATCTAATGAAGAATAATCTATATAAAATCATATTTTATTACTAGACATGATTAGAAATAGTTTTTACACACAATTTGTAAAGTTCTTGTTATTTTTTTTTTTTTTATTTCTTTTGTCCATTTGTATTAACATTTCATCAATTCAGGCATTTTTACAGGGCAGATTTTTTGGCTACATTTTTAAAGGCAACATATTAGGTATGACATCGTTGTTCTCACAGTAAGGACAGCTAGCACAGAGAAGGAAAGAACATCCATGTCCTGCCCAGGATTCGAACCCAGAACCTTACTGAAGCAAGACCAGTACCCTGACCCATGATATTCGGCCTCAAGAGATAGAGTTTTTTTTAGTAATTGTAAATTTTACTATTATTTTTTATTAATAAATACCTTTAAAAATGCACCTTTAAATGTTTATTTTCCCATAATTTTCAGTTTAAAATACATAAAAAAAGCTTTCAAGTTGTTTATCAATTAATCCTTTATTTCAATTTACTTTTTTTTTTCAGAAGTTTCAAACTTTTCTGTTATTTTGATACTGATTGAGAATTACTTTTTGAAATATACACATAAAATAGTAAAGAGGGTAATTTAAATATTGAGGATCAAATTCAATTATTACATAATGATACACATTTTGATAAATTTTAAGTGGTGAGTGCCCTTTTTTGTGAGGAAGCACCCTACCCTTTATTATTCCTAAGGAGAACTCCGTAACTAGTAACACAGAATACTGTACTAGAATACTGCTTACATTGAATAATGTGTTAAAATTATATTTCAGAACTAAGAACAATTTCTTTTTCGTTTCCCTTTTGATTTTTTTAATAAAATTTTCTTTCTTGAAGCAATTTTATTATGACAGTATTTTTTAAAGAGTTCTACTGAACCAAATTTTACAGCAATGTGAAAAAGTTAAATTAAGATTTTCAACATTATATCTCTTATTTAAAAATTAAGAACGATTTTTGTTTCGGTTTTTATTTAACTTTTTCTTTTTCAATATGGTAATCGGAAAACTGAAATGTTTAGCTTTAAAATTTTCTTTCAAAAAGGAGAGTATTTTAAGAGTATTTTTTTTTTTATAATGTGTATTACAAATGGGCAGAGCACATTTGAATTCATATTATTCATATTGTTTCATAATGAAAAAAAAAAAACTTTAAACTATTCTACACTTTTTCAACTGCAATATTAAAAATATAAATTTATATATATATATACATTATTTAAAAAATTTAAATAAAGTGAATAATTTTTTATACCTAATTTAGTTTTTATCACATGTTAAGTTTCAAAGAACAATAATAAGTCTAATAAACATTATTAAATTTTTTTAATTCTTAAAAAAAAAATGTAATTCAAAGTGGGCAAAAAATTTGTTTACCAAAACAGATAATTTTTTAAAATATAAATTCATTCTCCAGTTTCAAGAAATATCAGCTTTTCTAAATCTTACTAAAGAATTTATACTTACGCTTGTCAGGGTTGGCTGGTTTAAACCAGAAGGATTTTAGAAACAATCTTTTTGAATACTTAACATTCTATTATTTACATAAATACTTTCAGTTTCAAACTAAATGAATAAATAGTCAATTTTGTCATAAAAATCTTATAAAAAAAATTATAGAAGAGTTGAGATCAAAAGTTTCGTTTTTTTTTCTTTTTTTTTTTTTTTTNTTTTTTTTTTTTTTTTTTTTTTTTTTTTTTTTTTTTTTTTTTTTAATTTTCTTAAACAATATGTTATGCTTGCTACAATCAAACATAAATAGGAATGAGGTGCTTTAATGAATTGTATATATTAATATTCAATTTATTTTTATAAAAAAAAAATTTCTGATATCAGTGTAAACAAATATTTATTGTATACATATAAAGTATATTTTTATTAATGATTCGAACATTTTTGAAATACAATGCTTGTATAAAAAATCATAATTCAATTAAAATTCATTTAAAATACTATTATTTGTATACTTTTATATTTAATGCTCTACTATTTAAGCTTAAAACAATGAAGCTTTAAGCACTGTCGTGCTTAAAGCTTCATTGTATAAAAATTAATCACAAGAAAGTAGTTTATTCTTTATTTATATTTTTGAATCACAAGTACTAAAACATACCTAATACTTCATTATTTAATAAGCATGCGTACTAGTTCATTTGACATATTTTGTACTTTTCCTTATTTTTAGAAAAATTATAATAGAAAAAAATTCAGTACCTTACATTTTTCATAAAATTTTTTTAAAAAAACATGATCATTTTGATACATTTGTTGTTGTGAATTGAATACTGCTAATTAATGACATTCAATAATGACATTTTCATATACACTGACAAACAAAAAAGAACTCATTCTTTTACATTACTTACATAACAGTTTGGTGTTAAATATATATTTTTATATTAAGTTGAAATATAATGCAATGCATAATTCACATGTAACAGATTTTTTTTAATTGTTTTTTATAATATTAATTGATAATTGAAAAAGTTTTCATGATTATATTTTATAATAGGGGTTATTTCAGAAAGGATACCTGTTCATGCCAAGTACAATCATCAAGGTGGCAAAAAGATTTTAAACTTTAAGAAGCTTATACCTTTTGAGTTGATCCCCACCTATGATATTTTTTAGTTTCTCACATACAACTGCTTCAAAGCAAAGGTGCATAATATGTGCCATTGCACAAACGGGGTTCACGGAAAATAAAGGCAGCCCAGGAAATATTATTAGTCCAATTTATAAATTGCTTCAAATCCTTATATTGTTAAAAAATATGTTGCTATACGAAATTTATCCAGTTGTATAAAACCAAATAAATTTTTCAGCTTTGTTAAAGGAAAAAAAAAGTTTAAAAATATTTCAACAATATCTGTGCAAACTTTACTTTTTAAAAATGTCTCAAATAAATTTTTTGATTCTTAAAAAAAAAAAAAAAATAATAATAATAAAGAAAAAAACTATAATTTAAGAAGAAATATCAAAAAAAAAACATGTGTTCAAGGGAAATAGGCTGAGAATTTTCTGCAGCCCTATCCGAAATTTGCAAAAACTTCGCAATTATTTTGATGTATACTGACATAGAATTCTTATTTAGATAAACAGGTTCTTAAATTTAGGTGCTATACCAGTACCAGCACCTAAATTTAAGAACCAATTAGTGACACACAAAAAACATAGAAAAGGATAAACTAGGTGTTAAAATTTTATAGCCTACTTAAGAGTCAAAGATAAACTTCTTCAATTTATTTCAAAATATAAATACCCTTTGATATGAGCTTTAACCAAAAAGATTAGATTTTTGGGGACACCAAGACAAACACACACAGTTGGACCGCCTCAGTCCCCGAAAATTTCATATTTTTAATATGTGATGAATTATCTTTCTAACTTGAAAATATTTTGGGAACACCTTATACTCAAGGATACTTCCCCATCTACCCTGATGGTAGCTACACTCTTCCTGCGGAAAAGTTAATTCGATAACAAAACAACTGAAAACAGAAAATTACTTCATTTTAACTTTTTTTTAAAAAGAACTAGAAAAATAACTTCATGTATAGAATAAAAATTTAAACTTGAACAGGTGAATCAAAACACCAGAAAAATCAAAATACATATTTGAAACAATTTAAGAGAAAAAAAGCATATTCTAAACCGAAAAATATAGCCTGTATACAATATCTGATAAAATATTTAAATTATGAGTGCTTTTTCATTATTAGCAAAATATCACATCATTAAAAACAAAATATTAAAATTTTATTACTAACATTACATTTAAAACACAATAATAAAATGATACCCAGATGTGAAAACTTAATGTATAGAAAAATAACTAAGAAAATAGATTTGTAAAATAGGAAAGTAAAATATGTTAAACCTTCATTAAATAATATGGTTAAATAATGCAAAAGGAATCCTTTTCTGTACCGATTGTAGCAAATATATAAACATTGGAAAAAGAAGAAGTGTTAAGATTTTAAAATTTTGAGAATTAATCGAAACCTGAAAAAAAAAAGGAAATGGAGCATCCGTTAAACATTAGGAGGTATACATATTTTTTGAAAAACTAAATAATTAGCAGAATAAAAAAGTTAATTGAATAAAACCACCCAGACAATTATTATAATAATTATAAATTAAAGAGATAAAAATTTTTATAACTGAAACGTTTCATATTACGCAGCAATATTTCATATTTATAAACGAAAACAAGTAAAAGAGAATAAACATCAAAGTTCTTTACAGATTCCGCCGCAAAATTTTATAAAAGCTGTGAAAACATGCAATTTAAACTATAAGTTTTCATACATAAAAAAATTTAATTCTCGTTAAATAAAATTTTAAAAAATTTTCTTTAATGTCACAAAATTTTAAGTTTTATTACCTTTCCGCTCTTATTTAACGAGAATCAAAACAAACAAAATTAATTAGAATTCCTATCATACTTCTACTTTAATTTACATTGCTGTTGCCTAAATATTTATATGAAACGAATAAAAATTAATTGCCCAATTTGAAGGCTTATTCCTACTAACGTAAGCTAATTTATTTTAAGGATACAAATTCAGTAATGCTAGAGAGAACCTGATTGGGGATATACATTTGTTTATGAAAAACTCACCAATCTAATTCCCGTTTGCAATTTTTTTACTAGTGGGTCATACTCATAATCAAGCAAAAATTTGGAAAAGGACCACAGGAGAATGTCACTAATTGCGGATCACGATCACGCCCTTCCGGTGACAGAAGAAAGAGAGAAGAAGAATGAAAAGCTGATTGGTTAAAAATATTTTTATGTGAAAACCCACCAATCAAATTCTCTAACATGACCTGAAGTGCGTGAACCGCATTCAGTGAGAATGGACATTCACTGACCACCTCGATCAGTTTGAGGGGCGAACAAGGGAGTACGGTATCGGTCCTCGTTTAATTGTTCCACTGTAAAGTGCCCCACTTGACACAGATAACTGGACTACCAAAACGGGGGAGCGGTCCCCTCTATAGAGGTTAAAAATTGTAATGTCATATCTTCGGATCATCCTCAGGGTTGTTTCCTTTACCGTTACCAATAGCTTATTGGGCAGCTCAAGTGCGACGTAAATAAAGTACTACTACGCTCAACCAATTGACAATTGCACATCAGATCTTACAGACGAGTTAAAGTTTGAGCTTGCCTGAATAATTCTTCTAATCCAAGGGACGCCTATTCTAAAGGTGAGTGAGAATGCTTAGAAACTGTTACCGAAGCGAGAGTGCTCTCCCCTCAGCAGCAAATCAAAATTGTGATAGCATATCTTTGGATCATCCTCAGGGATGTTTCCCAAAGCGTCCCCTATAGTGCATTACGCAGCTCTAGTGTGACGTAAATAAACTACAACAAGCTGCTACAAGTAAAATGCATCGAATTATAACCAAAAAGCAATTAATCAGGAATCGAATTTGAACCACTTTCCTTATAGCTTGCTTGCTCAAGCTGCAGCTTTGCGCAGAATAACAATAAAATTTTCAATTGCTTCTAGTCGCTAATATCAGAATTTAGCGCCCAATTATTGCTAAATAGAATTTATCGACTATCGAATTTCTCCTGTAATCTGTCAGACGAACGAAAATGTTTAAATCTCATCTTCAGTTCTATTCTTGACGACCATTACAAGTTNCATATTGGGCACTTGCACTTCGAGAAGAAGAAGACCAAATATGCCCACACATGTGACCTATGACGTTAGCACCGGCTGATCGTCAATAAACAAAATGGCGTGTCAAAGTTGAGCTAAGTTTTTCCACATAAGTTAGAATGTTAATTAATGTGAAGTTCATTGAATACAGCACCGTATCGCACATTGAATTTATCGAAACATAATTATTTCTTAGGTTTATTATTTGCTTATGTATTTTATTGTAACACGTGATATATTTCTGTTTTGTGAACCTGGCAACTTCGATGTATAATTAGTTTGTTTATGTTCTACATAGCTTCGTGCCTCTCTTTATGTTAAGTAAGAAATATATGGTGAAAGAATTGAAATCATTGTGAAAGAATCTTTACGAAGGATTATCGAATGTATCACTTAAGAGAATAGATGCTTGACGGGGTAAGTTAACGCGAAATAGAATTGAAAGAACAATTAGTAACGTAAGCAAAGCAGCGTTTTAACAACCAATTAGGCTCGAAATACCCATACTACGTCACTTGCAGGTGTCCCATTGCTTCTACTCGCAATATCAGAATTTAGCATCTAATTATTGCTAAATATAATTAATCTATCGACAATCGAATTCCTCCTGAAATCTGTCAGACGAACGAAAATGTTCAAATCTCATCTTCAGTTCTATTCTTGACGACCATTACAAGTTCAAATTTTTCCTAAATGATGCCAAGCATTGCTACTACTACTATAATACCCATCCAATCCTTAATCGAAATTCCAGCATAAACTAACTGACACAAAAGTAAAATAAAAATAATTAAAATATGTTTTTAAAGTAGGCTAAAAGAAGAAAATAATTGTATTTGTATAACCGAAAACTGAAAAATTAAGACCCAAAGTACTTAAGACCGCACAACAGTTTGAAAAACAGAATTCTTTACTATAACATAACTCTATCTTTTGAACCATTCAAATGCACTATTTCAAAACTCTTTTAGCCAAAATATAATGCCTTTTTCAGGGACGTTTACTAAATTCAAATAAATAACTAGTTACAAAAGCGATATCTGGTCGGGTTCTATTTGCTAAACATAAAAGTTCACCGATGATTTCCTGATAATCCAGTCTGATCTATTAAATCATCAGTAGGATTAAAACATCTATCTTCACCTTTAGTTATGGGAGTATTTTTTTTCTTACTATTTTCCAAACCATATTTTTTCATTAAAGTTTCAATGCAATAAGTTAGGCCATTAAAGGTGTAGCAATTTCCAAACTGCAGACCGTGGTGGTAATTGAATTCCATTTTGCTACATGGATTTAAATGGAAAGAACATTTTTGAACTAACTCGTGTGAAACAGATGACCATAGCACCTTTTACTGCTTGTGTCTAATTTCATGTATTGAGTCACAAATCTCTCTGCATTCGTTCCACCATATACTGGAATTGTTTTTTCGGAATCGTTATGTAACTCTGCAATGTATGGGGGGCTTTCGGAAAATATTTTATCATGATGCGGGAGTAGATTACTCACTGAATGTGAAAACTTTCCTTCAATGCATTTCTTAAAAGATTTATCTGCACAATCCATATTCTCATTCGATTCAAACTGCGGAAAGTCACCTCAGGGAACATTAGTTTCAAATTCGAATCAACTTTCAAATCAGTTATAACAGGATATTCTAAATAGACGCAGAAAGAATTGTGAACTTCATAGATGCGACGAGTAAAACAATACTCCAAAAATAATCGCGAAATTTAGTGTCGGAATTTCTGATGTGAGAAATAGCTGGAATAGAAGACTTGTTGCAAGATGCCACCACTAAACTCGATAATGATCTTCCGTTTTGATTTGAAGTTTCTTCTAAAGGACTTATTTTATCTAATTCCTCAATGCTCGCTAGCCACCGGAACTTTCCTTGATTCATCCCTTAAATATTAAAATTGAAACCAGTTGAAAATAAAAAACATCAACCAAAAACTTTTAAATTAAAGCTGATATCTTAAGTAGGGTAAACTAACCAGTGAAGGAACACTTAAGGTTCGCTTGTCTTTTAAAAAATCATATTAATTTCAAAATTCCTAATTTAAGTCAAATGACAGTGTCAACATATTTGTTATTAATTGCAAATTATGTAAATTTTTTTTAGAGAACTTGCATAATATTGTTTTAAAGTTTTGGAGGTTCAAATAACAAGTAGTAAGAAGACCGAGTGTAGGAACAGCTCTTACCAGTGAATGAACACCCAGTAAAGGAACACTTAATTTTGGTCATTTTTTAATGTTCCTTATGAATTTATAAGCCATACAAATATTCAAAAACAAGTCTATTCTTGAAATTATAACATATAAATACTTGGAAAATGCTAACTTTTTTTTGTAATCATGAATTGAAAATTAAAGTGTCAACACACTGTTTATTCACTGGGAAAGCTATGCCCAGTAAAGGAACATGCCTTTTCCCTCACTGGTTGGAAGTTGTTTTTCGTATTTTTAACATACTTTTGATGCGGAACATCACTAAAGGTACAAGAAAATTAAAGTTTATCTTTTATTTTCATTAAGTTAGAAAACAATCCAGTAAAGAAACACTTGTTCCTTCACTGGTTTTTCACCGCTTGGTGATCCAGTGAATAAACACCCCCTTATCTCAGTACTTTATTATGCTATGATGCTTTAAAAAATAAAACGTAACTTCAATAACTATATTTTGAATTCTCTTTTTCACAGTGATAAAAATAAAACTATTACATGCAATTAATTCCACTTCAAACATATAAATACAAACACTCACCTTATAATTTTTTCAAAGAAACAAGGTGTTGCAGAGATAATAACAAATTCAAAAATTTTTCCAGAGAAGTCTATTTGACCAGGTAATCCAAAACATTCCTAGATGACTTCCTATTGTTTGGCAGTAAGCTATTGTGACCAATTAATCTAAAGAAAAACTTTCAAATTCTTATTTTAAATCAATATATATCAATATATAATTTGGCAGTAAGCTATTGTGACCAATTAATTTAAAGAAAAACTTTCAAATTCTTATTTGAAATTAATATATATGAAATGTTCCTTCACTGGGTAGTGTTCCTTCACTGGTTTGTTTGCCCTATAGAATTCATTTATTTAGCTATTTTCTTTCAAATTATTTCCATCTGTACTGTATCCCAACTATATCACTTAAGTTCCGTTGTCCACTCATTTCGTTCCCACTTATGTAAAAAATGTTGATTTCTTTTTTTTTTTATATGTTACAACAAAAATGTCTACATTCGTGCAAAATAAATTACGCCTCTCTGTTTATAAGATCTTAATATGTTCATGTTCTTTTCAAAAATAAACATAAAAAATTTAACTTGTCTTTTATTTGTCTGATTACTTCATTTTATATGAATTCATTGTCATTTCACTTTCATGTAGATTGTCACTTAGCATGATCGGGCATAAAAAATTGCCTTAACANAAAAAAAAAAAAAAAAAAACAAGAAAAAAGCTTTTGTCAGCTCTGTAGTAATTGCGTGAGTATCATTTAGAATTAAGCGAAAAATAACATTTTTCCGAATTCTTGGTGTAGAAAATGCCCTTTTATTAATTAAAGAAAAATGAATGAATATTTTTCTTGTCATTTGAGTCGTTGTTATTCTTTAGAATCGGCTAGTATGCTTAGTTGTCGCTAGTTTATTCTATACTATAAAAAAAGCTAATGCTATTATTAACATTTAATTGAACTAATATACATTTATTTATATTACTTCCTTTTATTCTATTAATATGTTTTTATCAACTTTCTTCCGTGTCTATGAGTGTGGAATCTTGCTATCCAAGTTTCTTCCACTTTCCTGCTAGCTAGAACACTCAAATCTATATTGGAGATCATTTTATGATGGTAATGTAAGTTTCACTCGTTTCCTGACTACTAAAAGCAGAGTTAATCTCGATATTATAGCCAAAGGAAATTTGTCGCTACTAACAGAATTTATCGCCACATTACTGTCAAAGCGTTAGTTAAAATTTCGACTGAGTCGATTTTCGATCAAAATTTCGACCTTTTTCCGACCAGCTTGTGTGATCAAATCTCAACTGGAGCCCTGTACTTGCTGACAATACATCATTTTTTTATCATTTCCTGACCGCTTCGAGCAGAATATGTCACTAAATAGAATTTATCACCTATCGAAATTTTACAAGAGTGCTCAAATTTAAACTAAAAAAGATGAATAAAATAATTCTTTTTAAGACATACTTAAAGAAAAAATTTAGGGAGCATCACTTTCTTGAACTTCTATCAGCAACAGAAGCTCCTGTTACGCGTCTTTAGATAATTAGTTGTGAAAAAAAAAACAGAATTACCTCTCTTTTTTTTAATCCATTTAAAAAACGTAGTTTTGAAAATTTTTATTTTATTACATTTATATATTTCAATGCAATATAGAGTACTGTTTCTTATACATGCTACAGAAGTTTATCTAAAAATTCCTTCCATTTACTAATTACGTATTGTTTATAAAATGCTTTCAAGCAGCAATTAAGTGCTTTTTCAAAGAACAAACTTTCAGAATTTTCATGAAAGCAATAATGGTATGTTTACCTTTATTAAGCTAAACTAATTTCCTAATTTAATTGCAGAAAAGAAAAATAATTATAAAAAACATTCATAATAGTTTATTAAAAGATGTTGCTGACATAAAAATAAATTTTATTGATTAAAATCACTTCAATTAATTTCTTTACGCATAAAATCAATAGAGGAGCGAAATTTTATCGTTGTCATTATTTTCATGAAAATAATTAAATACGTTTTATGGATTAAACTTTCATTTGCATATAAACAAAGTTTGTTTAAAAAGAAAAAAATTTAAAAAAAAAAGAAGTTTATTAAATAAAGTATTTGATCGGTTGCTAGGCAATTGGGCTGTAAAAATAAAATTAGGGATAGAAGGCTTATTATTTCGTACTACAATAGATAAATGACAGATTTCTTAAACTTTTTGAATATCGATCTCGTATCACTAAAATTAAAAGCTGCACCCAACATGAATAATGATTCAGCCAAAAAATAATTGTCAATATACGTTTCGAACGTTTTTTTCTTCTTCTGTATACCGTGCGATTGACTGTATAGTTGACTTTAAAAATTTTTAATATGTTCGTTACCTGTACCTATACCGTTTATTAGTATTATTATTGTTATTATTCTTATTTTTTTATTTTATTTTATTCCAGTGACTTGGCAAGAACGATAGTATCTATGCCGTAAAAAGTTATAACTGGAGGTATGGTAACTTATGAAGAATTTAAAGCGAAAATTAAGCATATAATATTGTCGTAGGAGGTTTTAACAATACTTTTATGGTTTTCAAACACTCTGAAATTACCAAATTATTTAAAACAAACTCGCCTTTTTAGTATGCATGGCTTAGTCTCTCAGTACGCAAGTTTATTTAAAGCACATATTTAGTTTGTTTGAAAGTACTATATTATCTACATTATCTATAGTAAATCTCTGATTTAATCCTTAAATTAAAAAAACACATAAAATAAGGAGTTAAAAATTTAAAACTGAAATTAAAATGTGATGTTAGGAGTATTTTTTCGTTTACTGTACAAGTGGTTTCACCGTGTTAGAAGGTTGATCTGCAAAAAAACTAGCGAAAAGGTGACTAGGGGCTCGAGATATTTGTCGTCAAGCATTTTTTCTTATATCAACTGTTCTAAGCTACGATTTTTTTGTTACCATCTGAATTAAAAGAAACTTTTCAAATTGCGAATAGTCGCTTTGAAGTGAAAATCGCTCGATTGTGTTGCTGAAAATAGTTTGATTTTATTAGTATGAAAGAGTTATTTGACTTGGAATTAATCTTTTCAAACTATGTATAAGCTTTATTTTCGAAAACTACTTCCACTTTAAGATTCATTAAGGTATGTCAGAGGTATTCTTCTCTATTTATCTTTATGAATAACTTGCTTCTATTTTGTTTCTGAATTAATGAGTTGGCGAGAGAGAATGTTACTATTTTGCAAAAGGATTATGAAGACATTTTCGCTTTGTTTTCTTTTCTGTTTGAAACTAATCGGATTCGTGAATTCAAAGAGCAAATGCATACGGAGAATGAGCAGACTATTTATTGCAATGATTTACATCCTTCTTGTAGACACTTTAATTATGTTAATTGTAACAACAATCAGACTTGAATCAGATGTAAGAGTAAATTGTGCTTTTATGTTTGGTTTAATTTTACAATCCTGGACGTGGTATACAATACGCAGTAAAAGCGATGATATCACCCTACTTTTAGAAAATATACTGAATTTAAATGAAGCAAATACAGCAAAAAATCTAAAGAACAAAGCAAATAAAGTTTTTTTATTTGTTATATTATTGTATGGTGCGTATCTCATAATTTTAAAGATACATTTGGATGATGAAGCATTGCATGGATATAATTCACATTTTGCGTACCATTTCCATATTCACAATGAAATTTTGGCAAACATATGTTTCCTTGTCAAGTTTTATGCTTATCGCTATGTACAAATCCTTATTGAAAGTGTATCCCTGCTTCTTTACTTGGTATGCTGTTATGGTATTTCATTATCTTTAACACAATTTCATTTGGACTTGAAAACCTCACTTAACGTTTGTGAGCCCGTGCCTACAATAAATAGCACCGGTCACATTCGCAAGTCACAATTTTTGGACAGTCACATTCACAAGTTGACCGGTCAATATCTGCTAATTAATGAGTGCTTAAGAAAACTGCAACGAACTTTTTCCTTGAGTTGTTGCCTACAATGCACTGTGTATTTATCAAATCTTTTTGGAAGAATTGGCACCTTTCTTGTGAAAGCACTAGAATACTCCAAAATTTCCCGGTACATAGCGCAGTTCCTTATGCTCGAATATACCATTGATTTGACTTTGAATACAGCTTTTTTGTTTTCGATGTACCTTTTTGCGAGTGAAATTCCGTTGAAAATGCGAAAAATTAGAGAGGAGTTTTACGCCATTTATTACCGACTAAGGTTCTTTGATAAAGAGTCAAAGTTGAGTGGTTCTTTGCTTAAAGAGCTTGTTGACAAACCTGAAGTTGTATTGTCAGGATCTTCAGTGTTTTTCTACACAAGAGGAAATCTGATTAAAGTTCTTGGTTCTTTTATTACATTTGGACTCATTATTGTAAGCGTAGAAAATCAATAAGGAATGAAGTGTTGCAATACAAGACAGCTATCTTACAAGAATGTGTTGTGCACTTTTCTTGTAAGAATACCATCATATACTATTATTGCACGCTATGGCGCAGTCTCTTATGCTTAAATAGACCATTGATTTGATTTGATTTTGAATACAGTTTTTCTGCTTTCGATTCTACTAGTGAAATTCCACTGAAAATGCGTAAAACCAAAGACTATTTTTATGGTATTCATTGCAGACAAAGATTTTTTCTGAAAGAGTCAATGTTCGAGGGTTCTTTGCTTTAATAACTTATTGGTATAGTTGTATAGCGAGATTCTTCAATATTTTTCTTCGCAAGAAGGAAAAATTCGATTAAAGTTACAGGGTGTTTTGCTACAATCGAACTCATTATTGCAAATGTAGAAAATCGATGAAAAATTAAATATTGGAATACAAAACAACTACAATGTGTTGAGTGCAGTACGCAAAAAAAAATAATGAATCACCCTGAATAAGCTTGATCTAAAGATCGGATAACCACGCACATAGACTCAATGATTCCTGAACGTGACCTTAAATATGCTAATAGTCGTGCAGATGGAAGTTACGAAATCAGACACTAAAATATACTATCTCTGAATAAACTATATATACTATCTCTTTTTAACTATATATACTATCTCTTTTAACTGTAACTATATAACTACATATAGATACTATCTATAAACAACTATATATACTATATGAATAAACTATATGTACTATCTCTTTTTTTCGACGGAATAGTATTCCTGACCCCCAAAATATCGAGGGTAACCACAATATGGGATAAAATGATTTTAATAAATATTTATTTATCATTTTATTTCATAACAAATGAAAATTTTTTTAATTATAATTGATATACATTTTTACATCATTTTAAAGAACGTTATTTTGCATAGCAAAATACAAAAATTTGAACGAAATCGGTCCAATAGTTCCTGAGAAATCGAATTTTTAAAACGTCAAATATTTACTTATGTTTAATTTATTTTCATAATTTTGATAGAAATTATAAACAAAATATAGTCAACCCTATGTAAAACTGTGGATATAACGCTTTTTGAGCAGTTTATCTAGCTGGTCCGAATCTTTGATCTCAACATTTACGTGAAAAGCTCTACCCACCGACTTATGTTTATGTTATTAACAAATTCATTTTTCAACTGAATGTTGACATTAATCAAAATCTATTTTACAAAAATATTATTCCAGTATCCTAGCTGCCTTAATATATATTTTTAAAATTCATGTCAAAAATTAAGTAAAAAAAGGTATACCCATTTGGAGTCTTAAATTAAAAATTTTAACTTGCAAGAAACAAGAATGCTATCTCACCCTTTAACGAATCACTGCTATGAAAAAATGAAAACCTCAAAACCCTGTTCCATCGCCGGAATATACGGTTATCTTTGAGAAAGTGGAATAAATAACACAAAGAGAATTTATATCTTCGTTTCTTAAGTAGATTAGAAAGACAAGGGTAATTTTATTTTTGTCAGACATAAATTGAAAAACAAAGAACGTCTTACTTTCAAAAGACGCAGGGAGATTTTCATTGGTGATGAAGTTTATAGTTAAGTAAATGATGCTAGTTATGTTTTTTTGTTTTAAAGAATTTTTTTAAGTCTGTTTGAGATAGATTTAATATTACGCTATGATAAAAAAAAATGACATTCGTTTTATTTTCATTAATTTTAATCTTATCTATTGCATTTTAATAATTAAAATATTTAGTTATTTAAAATTATTAATTGCCCCGCAGTGGACTGATCGTTAAGACACGGTTACCACCAGATCACCGAAGTCAAGTACCACTTGGATCAGTTTGCGCAGGGACCGAGGGTGTGCGGTATTGGTCCTCGTTAAACTGTTCTACCGTAAAGTGCTCGACTTCGTGTGCAGGTCATCGGGACCGAAGCAGGGGAGCCATCCCCTCTGCAGAGGATCAAAATTGTAATGGAATGTCTTCGGATCATCCTCAGAGATGCTTCCCCGACCGTCGCCAATAGCCCATTGTGCAGCTCTAGCACGACGTAAATGAACTACAACAACAACAAAATTATTAATTATTGATGAGATCCAGGATAGCCTGGTTGGTAGGACGTTGGGCCCATGTCCAAGAAGTCATGAGTTCCATCTCCACCGGCTGTAGACTTCCCTGTAGTAAATCGTGACTGGTAAATCTGTAGGGTCACAAAGTTCTCTATGCTCCTATTTTTAAAAAAAATCATACCTCTGGGGGTACTGAATTGGAGATTAATATTTCTCTGGTTCAGTTCAAAATTACGATTTGTAGATGAATGAATGGATGTATGAATGGGTCCGCTCTATAAACGGGCAATGCGTGTGCGTGGCTGAAGTCGCATTCCTGAACATAGATGGAGACACAGAAAAACGAAATCTTCATCAAGCAGGCATGCTGGTATTGGCAAGTGGCTTTAAAAGCAACAACAATTATTGTTGAATAATAATTTATTGATGTTATTTCACTGGTGAAAATGGTGGGAAAAGAAAGAATGAAGAGTAAATATTATAGGAGAAATATAAAATTTCTAGCACACATATTAAAAAGATTTAATTTATGGCATTTTGAAACGATTTACTGCAATTATTTTAAATTTGTTGGTGCTTATCAATTTAAATGGCGCAAGTGAATTTAGCTATTTTATATATTTATTTACACATTATTTTATTTATTCAAATTGAAAATTCGAAGAAAAAAGAAAACAGGTTAATTTACTGTCTTTTTACTGTCAACTTATCGCTTGCACCGGCGAAATGGTGGATTTGTCATTTAATAGAAATATAACTACTGTTCAAATTTTTTTTTGTGATAATGATGAACTTTAGATTGTATAGGCATGCAGTATACTATCATAAAAAAATTATTTGTAAAAATTAGTTTCGATTTCAATTACCCTAACGTTAATCTAAGATAAGTTTTTTTATTTCCAATGAGCTGCACGATCAAACTTGCCGATGAGCAGACCTAGTGCGTTCTCCAGAGGTGGTATCCACTCTTTCAGGACCACCACAATGGGTGAGATACCGTTGGTCATGTTAATTTGGACGTCTAGTTTCTGCCACACTAGATGGCAGCACCGAGACTCTATTTGGATGCTAAAGTGCACTAGGAATTTAATTTTGCCGGAAATGCAAAGAGTCAATAATGCACTCCAGGGATCTTTTACATGCCGCATAATCATACGACATGGCCGCTGAGGATTTTCTGCATCCCGAAAATCCGGTGTCTGGGCCGGGGATCGAACCCGCAGACTTGGGCTCAGAAGGCCGAAGACAAACCAACTGCTCCACCTAGCCACAATCTAAGATAAGTACAAAGTTTGATTCAAGTGCTAGTTTTTTTTTTTTTTTATATACTATCCTATAATCCTTCAAAAAAGGCACTGAACAGATTAATTAGAAAGAGAGAGAGAGTAATCATTTTAACATGTAATATTTAAGTTACAACACACTTCCTTATTTACCACATATTACGAATATCGTGGATAGCGATACCCATTTTCGCTAAATCCATTTGAAAGAGAAAAGTTGAGTAAAAAAGCACTTTCTCTGGTACAATTTGAGTTTATTCTAATAAATTGGCAAAACATTTTTCATTTGTTTATTTTTTATAACTAGATATATTTTTATTCGACTGGTAGTCGGAGGTCGTGACTTAAATTTTATATCTCATTAAAAAATTATTGTCGATAGCCAATAAGGTGATTACATTTAAAAACTCAATCAAAATATGCGAAACATTATTTACTGATATAATAAAAAATAGATGCGAAAACGTTTCCAAGTAATTCAAAAATGGTTGCAATTGACAATCCTAACCATAAATTGAGATTGCCGCCAACGTGTGCAAAAAATTCAAATTCCGAAAAAGTAGCTTTCTGCGAATAAATCGTGTGATCAAGCGTTGCATAATGTATTCTCAATTTTATGCGAGATTTTGTAGCAGGGGCATCTTTTCTTTTGCGATAATATAAATTTGGAGAATAATTGGAAGAGACGTTGTGTTCAGATCCGTCACCGAAAATAATCTTCATATTCGACACATCATATTCATAAGTGCATTCTGGCTCCAGTGGGCCAAGGTAACTTTTCCGATGGTTTACATTCAAAGGCAATAAAGATGAGGAAATTAGTAAATCGTAAAATGTACTAACGCAAGGCAGTGGACAATCGCAAGATAAGTTTTTATCACTCAACGAGTCTAACATTCTACGTAAGCACTTCATATCTATTTCACTCTTTAAGTCACAAATCCGCATACCTTCATGCGGTAAAAGAGGATCAACACAGCAGCACATGGATAAACTATGACGATGCATGCACGAAAGTATACAATCATACTGACTCTTCCATTGCATCATCTTTTTCAGTATCATACTCTCTACAGCCATCTCTGTAAGGTTTAGGTAACCTTTTGTGGGAAACCCTAGTTACAGCCACGTCGGTTTCGAACTCAGGACTCACATTTATTCCGTTTTCTTCTGGATGTGGAAGTTCATTTTGGTTGTGCACAACTAGACGTATACCCGAAGCTTTAGTTATCGATAAATATTGTTGTTCCTCGATGTTTAATTCCATTTCTAGTTCGTTGGCCGGCTCTATCACGTTTTCACTCTTGTTTTGGCGTGATTGTCCTTTAAAAGTGTAACAGTTTCCAAACTGGAGGCTTTGGTAGTAAGTAAAATCCTTCTCACTACACGGATTTGATTGAAAAGTGCATTCTGTGAAAAGTTCGTGGAATAAATGTCCGTAACATTTTCTGCTATCTGCATCTAATTTTGCATAGTCTGTCAAGAAATTCTGTGCTGTAAGTCGATAATCTTCATCAAAATATGCGAAATCTGACCATGTACCGTATAGAAAACTCTCCGGTAACATACGTCCATAAGGTTTCACATAAACACCTACCGAATATGGAAATTTATCTTCGATACACTTTTTCCAAGGTTTGTTCCTACAAGAGGCATATGTATTTTTCATCCTATTCAAATTACAGATAGTCACAGCTGGAAATAGCTTATCACCGTTCGATTCGACATTCAAATCAATCAACACTGGATAGTTAAAATACACGCGAGAAAACCTATATGCCTCATATATGCATGAAGAAAGAGTAACAAGTAAAAGAAAAATCCAAAAACATTTCTGACCTGTTGCGTTTGCTTTTCTTATTTGGGAAACGGCTGGAAAAGAGGACTTGTCAGAAAATATTGTCATTAAACTGAATAAAGTTATATTTCCTTTTGAATTTCCGTTATAAGAGAGCTTTCGAGGCTTTTCGTCGGAATTTCCAGTTGTGTGGTGCACTTCGGTGTTTAATCCGATTTTACTATCTCTCATCATTGTGGATTAATATAATGAAAAGATATATACGAAAATTTAAAAGGGAAAATCGGAAACTAGTTACACTTACAAGAGTTCAGGCAAGCAAAACTTGGTATTAATACAAAAAGCAAACTATGGTGAGTAATTGCGTGACGGCTATGAAAGACTGGATGAAGCTAATTACTTGAATGGGACATTCATTTTTCTCTAAAATTGTTGACGTTTCCTCTCTTATTAAATTATTAATGAACATTTTCCTAACTCATCGCTTATAAAGCACTTAGTCGAATTATTGTCGTTTCCTACTGTTGTCTCTTGCGCGTATTGTACGGTTTTTTGCCATAAAGTTGTCAATTATGTGAAAAATCTATAATGCACTTATAATTGTAATATTAATTTTTTTCATATAAGGTTATTTTTTTTCAACTCAAATACTTTGCGAACCTTTGTAAAACTGATGTTAAATATTCTCATTTGAAGTCATAAATTATTATTTTTGGGAAGTTAAATTTAAAAAAAAAACAGTATTAAATTCTGATGAGTCATAATTAATGATGGCCAGAGCAAATGAGTGAAAAATATTACTCGGTGCAGGTTCTACCCAACAATTAATGGTAATAAAACAGATTTATTGTGCAAAATTTGCACAAAAAGTTACAAGATGTAAATAAAACTAAGATGTAAATAAAATTGAGTGACATTTTTTTTAATGGTTTGCTAAGAAATAATAAAATTTATACTCATTATAATCGAACATTATCCTAAAAAGAGGTGTGAAATATATACTTCTGTGTCTTAAAAAAAAAAAAAAAAATTGGAGAGAGATCACCTTTTATGACTTTTGTTCTAATGTTCAGATTCGTACGTACAAAGAGCCTATTTCAGTAATCTAGGCTAGACTTCACTCTTGTTTAATTAGTACAAATTATTAATTAAGTTTCGGAATCTGATATAAAAACGCAGATTCTCTTAATCTACATGTCTTTTTTTGATGGCCTTGGCTTTTTGACGATCAAAAAGGAGGAGGGATTATTGGAACCATATTTTCCTTAATTGGGAAAATATAGCCTAATTGTTTCAGTCAGGAGAGTCTCAGAAGTTTGATCCACTTAAACTGAAATGCATTTTTTATTTATTTCGCAATATCTCGGAAACATTTTAAGCAGATCGACAAATTTTGCTCATAATTATGAATTTCGTTTGCACAAAACTAGTTTCATGTAGTAAAATATATATATATATATTTATTTATTATTATTTTTATCAACGATGATTGGTTTTCAGATAGTTTTAAAGCAACAGAATTATAAGAAATATCGTATTAATTACAAAAATTATTTAAATATAGTTCATTGCAAATATAGAGTTTCTTTAACACTATTAGCTAACTACAGATATTTAAATTCTGTTGAAAACAAAGCTATGACTTTTAAGATTAGAATAGAATTTCATAGAATTTCCACAGAATTCCAGCATTAGTTTCGTTGGCGAACTGAAAACTGGTTGTCAGAAAGCGAAAGTTGAATATACGCTACAGAGTCATTGTTTAGTGTCCATTGTTCTCGCAATTTTGCTTCTTCGATTAGTACATTTTCAATTTTCTTAAGTTTCTTAGCTTTAACTTTTATTCGCCACTGATGAAAGTTTTCAAAGTTAAGCAGCGGAATACTTGGCAGATCCCCGTCCATCTCGGAATCTAAACGATGTAAATCACGGCGAAACTTTTTACTGCGTTATAATTTTCAAAACCACAGCTGTGCTGCCAATTGTAGTCTGTGGAGATCGAAATTCAGACAGAAAATAAAGGTTTATTAAGAAAAAGCAAACAAATACATACAAATTTAAAAAGAACGCCACGTGGCGGTATTGAAAAAGAAAAAGACTTCATAGCAATCCCTCCCTGGGAATGACAACAATAATAAATATCTACCAAAAGCTTTTTGTAAACAAAATTTATAACTGTGTGCAAAATTTTTCAATTGGCTATAAAAATTCTCGAGTTATGACGAAATACGCAAAAAATAAAATAAACATTAAGGGGTCCAAATTTTGAATCGCTCTCCAAACCATTAGTACTATATTTCCCAGACTGAGGCTACCCCCTATATTTTAAGGGGCAGAAATCTGAATCCGTCGAAAAAAGGCATGTTTGTTCAGAGAAAGTACGTTTTTGTGTCTGATTTCGTAACTTAAAATATTGCCTACACTAAATAATTAGCATATTTAAAGACACCCCTCAAAGCATTAAGATTGAGTCTTAGAATCTGAAGATATGATCATTAGATCGAACGTTATTCAGGATGGTCCGTTTTTTTGGGCACACAGTACATTCCTAATAAAATTCTTTTTATCACTGAAAATTCCCTTCACCTCTTTTGAAAGCTCTGCACCCTAGATTTAACGAAAAATCTAGGGTGCAGAGTTTACAAAAGAGTTAAGATTTTCATCAGATTTATCATCATTAGAAAAGAAAAAAAAAAGTCACATTTAATTGTCATAATCTTTGAGAAAAGCAATATTTTTTAAACATTATATACAACATTGCAGTAGATTTATTTGGGTTTTAGAACAGAAGAATTAAAAATGTAAATTTTTCTTTAAAGATGGGAAATTCGGCGATATATTTATTATAATCATTTAATTAATCTCACATTGCAAATCCTTACGAGGCTACATAAAACAGTGTTTAAATAACTTCTTAAATATTTAAAAAAATTAGATCACAAGCGCTTTTAATTTTACCACAATCATTCTTTATCTTCTTTTTAACATGGTGTGCCATTCTCAGAATTAGCATAAAGAGAAGCTAAAGATAGACAAATCTTAACTCAACAGTCATGAATAACTGTTACAAACACTTAACAACTATTAAAACAATGTATTATTTACTAAAATGCATTATTTCATGGGATGACAGAGCTTTCGAAACACAGCCTCAACGGTTAAGGCTAATTTCATCTTTTTGGTTGCTGAATGCATTAAAATTTTTTTTTTTCAATGCATTTGGTATAGAAAAATGTATTTTTCAAAATTTTTCTTTAATTTTATTTTATTGGAATGTCTGCAAGTGACGTAGAGTGGGTATCTCGATCCTGATTGGTCGTTGAAACATGACAATTACTTGCGTTAGCAGCTGTCATTTTCATTCTATTTTTGGTAAACCAAGCCTGTCAAGTATCGATTCTCTTAAGTGACACATTCTATATTCTTTTACCATGATTTTTTCACAAGTATTTCAATTCTTTCACTATATATTTCTTACTTAACACAAAGACAGGCATGAAACCACGTAGGACACAAACAAACTTATTATGCATCGAAGTTGCCAGGTACAGAAAACAAAAATATATAAAGGTTACAATAAAATATGTAAACAAATAATAAATCTAAAATAAGTAAAAGACGTAGCCGAGAGAATTATATTTCAACAATTTCGATATGCGATACGGTGCTGTATTTAATTAACTTCACATTAATTAACATTCTAACTTACGTGTGGAGAAGTTTAGCTCAACTTTTATACACCATTTTGCAAATAAACGATCAGTTGGTGCCGACGTCATAAGTCACATGTGTGGGTATTCGTAATCTTTTTCTTGAAGTGCAAGTACCCAATTAGTCTTAGAGTAATTAAAATAATATTTTTAAGCTTTAATACAAAAATTTTAATTCTAAGATTGATAAAATTAACTTAGAAAATGTTCAGAAGAAAAAACATCACATATTTTGTAAAAGACATAATGTAAAATATGAACATTATATTTTATATAACCTAAATCAGTTTACTAAATTAAAGACAGATATCAATTAAAATTATTTTATGAGGAGAAATAACGAAACGGATCAATAACATTTTTATAAACTGATTAAAAAAAGTTTAAAAATGAAGCATTAATTTATAAGTGTTTAATGTTATCTTCCTTCCAATTACTATACAATGTGGTTTTGTTGTTTAAAGCCTATATTTAAACCCGCCAAGTATCAGTTCGCTTAAGTGACTCCTTTTATATTCTTTTACAAAGATTTCTATTCCTTCACTATATATTTCTTACTTAACACAAAGCCATGTAGAGCCTAAACAAACTAATTATGTATTAAATTTGCCAGGTATACAAAGCAATAATATATCACGGTTATAATAAAAGACTTAAGCAAATAATAAATCTAAGATAAGTAAAAAGATGTAGAAAGAATTATATTTCAACAAATTTGATGTGCGATATGACTCTGTATTCAATTAACTTCATGTTAATTAACATTTTAACTTATGTGGAGAAACTTAGCTCAACTTTAATACACTATTTTGTTTATAAACAATCAAGTGGCACTGATGTCATAAGTCACATGTGTGGGTATTTGTGATCTTTTTCGTCTTGAAGTGCAAGTATCCAATTTGGAGTAAATTCAAGAATTAAAAAGAAATTACAAAATCTTCAAAGGTTATCAAAAGTTTGACTTTCACTCCAAAGTCTGGTTTTTCCATGAAATTTTACATTTACACAAATTTTTTTTGAGTTAGCAACAATTTTGTAATATTACACGTTTAAGTACTTTTTTTTTTATTTTGCTTTCCATTCAATCTTTTCTCTCATCCCATTTTTATAAACCATGTAAAAATTTAAAATTTTTTTAATGGTCTGCAATTAAAAAAATTGTTCTTGCCAGATCATGAATAGCAAACAAATATGCAATATTTCAAATATACAGTGTCACATCGAAAAATGAATTAATAAAATAAATCACAGAGAAATAAAAAATTCTGACTTTCATGATGAATTTTTATTAAAATTAATGAGAAATAAAAATCTACAACATTGTATTTTCTAAAATAGTACAAATGATTTATACATCAAACCTCAAAGCACCATCTAACCTAATAACTTCACCATTCAGCATTTTATTTTCTAAAATAGTCTGTACTAAATGTGCAAATTCAGTAGGGCTACCAAGTCCTTTAGGAAAAGGAACTAGTGATGGTATAAATCTTTTATATTTATCTGGGAGAGATCTGTAATATGGCGTATCAAATAGCCCTGAAATAGTATTTTTAAATTAAATTTAAAGTAAACTGAAAAAAAAAACATAATATAAAAAATCAGCTATGTTTAAAACTAGAGGCTGACAAGAAATGACAAGCAGAAAATTTCTTAATGATTTTAAAATGTATTAAGCATATTTAAACTAATATTTATTAAACAGACTTCATTAGTAGCTAAAATGAGAACCCTAATTAAATTGCTTTTATCATAGAAAAACCACTTTAAAAATATAATCATAGCTCAAATATTCAACACATGAATTTAAACAATGATAATGCTCATTACTAAGGCCTAAATTTTGATGACATCTACATTTTTCTTCTTCTTTTGGACCATTTTGTTCATTTTGAAAAAATTTCTTTTAATTTTAAGACATCTTTTCGAGATTTTGGACTTTTCCTACTTTTTTCAATTTTAAGGCATCTTTTCAAGCTTTTGGACTTTCCCCACCCTTTCCCTTTTTTTTCCAGACTTTTTAAGAAATTTTTTTAAATTTGTAGGATTTTTTTGTTGAAATTTTTAGAAGCATGCTTACACGCTTAATTGAATTTACTATTAAATGCATTGCAAATTGAAAACTTTCTTCTAAAAAACAGAATATTTCTAAATTGTGTCAGTTGTTATAAAGACACACTTGTCATGTTATGATTGATGAATCTATCCAAAGCAATATATGGACTATTGTTACATTAAGACTCTGATAAAATTTTTAATTACAAGGAATGTTGTTTTCATTTTAAGAATATTTTAAGGCATTTTTCGCTTTTCTAAGACAATGTTTTGCTATTTATAAAGGGTATTTATAGAAAGTTATTTAGTAATAAAAATCTTGGCTATACTTATTACATTATTTTTTATATAAATTATGCATCTGATTAATTGGACAGATCACTGGTAAGGGGATACTGAAAGTAACACAATTTTATTTCACAAATAATAAGTGAAAAATATTGTTTTCTCATAAACATTTGAATATGATAGACATTTAAAAATAAAATTGAACCAATTTAAAATGGTTTTACCAATGAACAGGGTTAACCAAAAAGGCAAAAAAAAAAATCATTAAAAAAATTGATTTTTGATTAAAAGACATTACAAAATACAATAAAACAATAGAAAAACTAAAATAGCACAACTAATAAAAACAACAATATAATTAAACTAGAAAGCTATAACAAACAAACAAAAAAGATCCCCTTACATAAATACAAAAGAAGTATTTTAAAACAATAAATATTGCTTTTAATATTACCTGTTGCAATTGCACAACATCGTATGCCCTCTGAAGAGAGATCTCGAGCCAGAGGTAATGTCATAGAAGCAATGGCTCCACTGCTAGCAGAGTATGCAATGTGACCGGTACTTCCACCATATGCATGAATACTGGTGAGATTTACAATAACTCCTTTCTGACCATCCTCATCAGGCTGATTTTTGGCCATTAGCCCAACAGCCAATCGGATAACATTGAAAGTACCCACGGTGTTTACCTTAAACATAAAAGGGGGGGAAACGGCATACTTTAAATGTATATTTTTTAAAATAAAAAACAAAACCATTACCTGGAGAAAAATTGTGTGTTCGTAATTAATAACAAAATTATCTTGTATTCAATAACAAATAATATCATAACATAACATCATCTACTTTTAAATTAGAGGAGATTATGACTAAGCTAGAAATAAGAATTTTCAAGGCAACATGATTTTACAAGTACTAAGGGGACGGGATAGCCTGGTCGGTAGGGCGCTGGGCCCATGTCCGAGAGTTCATGGGCTCGAACCCCGACAGCCGAAGACTCCCTGTGTAGTAAAGTGACTGATGCACATTAAATCTATCGAGTCGCTAAAGTCCTCCATGTTTCCATAACAAATCAATACCTCTGGGGGTACTGGATTGGAGATCGATCGTTCTCTGATTCAGGTCAAAATTACAATCGGTGGATGAATGAATGGATCCGCTTTATAAACAGGTGTGACATATGATGTGGCGAAGACGAATTCTTGGCCATAGATGGCGCCACTGAAAAAAAGAGAATCGCACACTCTGCTTTAAATTTGCTCGGTTTCACCAAGCAGGCTTGCCCGTGAGGCAAGTGGCATTAGAACCAACCAACCACCAAGTACATAGACTATTTTTACATATTTTATCAATTATGTGCATACATTTTTATCTCTTCACAAATTTGTTTATAGATATACAATTCTAATTTTCTTTAAATACATTAATTGCAAACTGCAATCTCTAAATATTTTTTTTGTATTAATGATTTCTATTTCATTATTTTTAAAAAGAATCATAACTGATGTAATTTTTGTGAAAATTAAAGTGGAAAAAAACTTTTATTATAGTACCGCAGATCAATGAAACTAATACTTCTTAAGAGAAAATGTTTTTTTTAAAAAACTTTTAGTACAAAATACAACTACAAAAAATTTAATTGCCCAAAAAAACTTTTTTAAAAATTAATATTTTTACTCGTAGTATAATTGTTTAAACTATTAAATATTTTCTGATTTTTTTGTAAAATAACTAAATATTGACAAACAACACATTTTTAGAAACAGTTCTATGAATGAGAGTTAACAGACATAATGCTTTAACTAGTATTATCTGTTCATTCTCAAGGATTACTAACTGAGCATCTCTAACTTTTTTTTATTAACAGAGCATCTCTAAACTTTTTTAAAAATTAATATTTTTAAAAGTAGTATAATTTATTAAACTATTAAATATTTTCTGATGTTTTGTGAAAACTGTCTAAATTTTTCAGGTGTCATTTTGAATCTTTTTAACAAAAGTTCTTTTACTTATACCATAATCATCTGTGGTTTCTTCTTCTTGTCTTGCAATAATTTGGATGACATTGTACAACAGCCTCTCGACCATTACCAGGTAGAAGCTCATATTAATCGCTATCGGATCGAACTTTTGTAGAATATTATGAAGCTCCGATTTCGGTTTAAACAGAAAAACATTTTTGCTCTTTTCATTTTCAATACGTTTTGCTTCATTTTGCAGAAGCAGATTTTCTAATACAAAATTTATTTCTTGATTTCCTTTCCCTTCTTCAGTTTTCATTTCTTGAGTTGTTTTTTTTTCAGCTTCTATTTCTTGAGTTTGTTTTATTATTTAAACTTCTTCTTTTCTCCTATTTTCATCTAATTCTTCCTTACGTTTTTGTTCCTGAATTTATAATTTAGGTTTTCTTTCTTCTATGAGTAAACTCAAAAATTCATTCCCAAAATCTTCCTTATAATTATCTTTTTCTACTATGCATTTTTTAAGCTCAAATAATTTCAAATTTTTAGCATCCATTTTATGGTAGATAGTAATAGTCAGCAAGTCTTTTTTCTTGCCTCTTGCAAAGAAAATAAACTTTAAATAATCAATAAGAACAGTTCAAAATTGAAAATAGTTCTTATTCAAATAAATCCATAAAAAATTCCCACCGACTGCATCAGTGTAGTAACTGTGGTTCAATTGATATGGACTTATTAAAGAAACTCCAAAATAAAACTTAATAATTTTTATTACAAAGTAGAAAAATACTTCATAAACAAACTATCTTAGGCCAGACAATCTTACGCATAGTTAGTTGGTACAAAACTAACTCCATTTAGGAAGGCAGTAAATCCTAAAAGTCATGTGATGGCAGCGCCATCTCTTTTAACACAAATAATAGACAAAATGATAAATTCTGTTATTACAGAATGACAACAGAAAAATTAAGATAAATTCTAAGGTTTTCTAGAAAATAATATGTTTATTTCTAGTCATATAGTAATTTCTTGGCTGAGAATTGCATCAGTATCATCATGTTTAAATCAATATACTTTAGTAAAAAAAATCCACTTCAGACATAAAAGTTCCACCCAGCATAAAAAAAAACAAAACATATAATCTATCAATCTTAAAAGTAAAAGAAGAAAATAATATATACACATACAGTCAAACCCCGCTATAGTGAACATTCAAGGGACCGACATTTTGGTTCACTATAACCGGGAGTTCACTATATCCGTTACGCAGACAATTTAACTAATGGTTCCTTAATTCCTCCCTTTTATTACACATTATCCAAATAAATGACTGAAAAACATTATCTAGTAGCAAAACATGCGTTATTTTTTTATTACTCTTCGTCTTGCGCACAACAACAAAAAAAAATTAGTAATCTCTAGCTGATGAGCAATCCTCAACATCAGATATGGAAACACTTTCCGACTCTCAGATAATTTTTTCTGAATTTCTGTTATTCCGCTTTTTAAACCTGTATAACCTGCCGTTCGAGCACATAAAAGTAGTCTCATAAGATCACTTAGCAAATTCGTCGACATTTGTTTAGATACTGGAAGATTGTGGCTTCTTCTAATGCTGAATCACTTCATTAATGCTTCTTCAACATCCTTGTGATCTGGTTTTCTTAACTTTTTTCTGGTAACTAAATTTTTTTCCTGAGCAGAAATTATTAACTGCTTATTTTTCCATATGTTACAAACTGCAAATTTGGACAGTTTATATTCTCTGCAAATATCAGCTGGATTGCATCCATTTTCAATTTTTCTGATTATGCCCATTTTATCATCAATGAAGATCGTCTTACGTTTACTGGTCGCCATAGTTAAATTTGAGAAACTTGTTTGCAGGCTTTTTTAAACTGAACAGCGAGCAAAAAGGAGTTGAAATGAGGTCCTTATCAACACATATTAGTGTCCAACCCTTTGACCAATAATGACTCATTCCCTCTGACAGAAAATGCATATTGATCCCACTGACACCATATAGGTGCATCATCTGCCTGGGTTGGAAACATCTGCTTGGTTTGGAAACATCTGCTTGGTTTGGAAACATCTGCTTGGTTTGTTTAGGGATGGGAAAGCAAGATAAAAGAGGCAAAAAAAAATGCTTATAGCTACATTCCCCTCTGTATATGGTTTTAAAAATCGGTATAGGTATTTATTTTGAAGTAGAAATTTCAAAATTATCACCAAAAAAATTAAGAAAAAAATCAGTTGAAGACAGAAAAAAGTTCCTTATATCCAACTTCCTCACTTTTTCAGTTTACTATATCTACAAAAAATAACATTATACGTGTATAGCAAGGCACGGGACCGAACATTTTGTTCACTATAGCTGGGAGTTCATTATAACTGTATTTACTATAGTGGGGTTTGACTGTATATATATATAAAGGAAACATACTTGAAGAATATTCGTGAACTCCTCCAGACTATGTGGCTTGTTTCTCTGAAAGTCATATGTTTTTCCCAGAACATTTATTCCAGCACAATTGACTAACAGATCTAGTTTTTGAAATTTTTCTGAGCAGGTTTCTAAGGCTTTTTTTACATCATTTTCACAAGTGACCTATAAATATATAAATAAATTTACTCATTTTACAAAAAACTGATATGTTAAAGTTAATGAGTCATCAATTGAGGTAAAAATGAAGTTTACTCCTTAAGTAAATTACCAAACATAGGAAATTACTAGCATAATTGGTATTCTCCCTAAGCATCTTTTCAAGGCTTATCCTGACTGCTTTTTAACAGAGATAAATGCATCCTTGTCTTTTAAGAAAAAATTATCTTACTTTTTTTATTTTAATAAAGTCTTTTTATAAAAATTTCACCTCAGACATTTAAATATTTAACCCCTTAACAGTGACATATATTTCAGAAAAATTGACCAAAAATGGAAATTTTTTGTGACTGTTTAATTTTGTTCTTTATATTATTATAAAAGTCAGAAAATGGTTTTTTATTACAAAAAGAAAATTTTAAATGCAATAACTACTGTTTTTAAAATTTTTACATACACATAAAAAAGTAATAGATTACACACCGATCCACCAAAGCTGTACTCCTCATCAGACAACGCGAAAAAAGAAAATTATTTGCAAAAAAACTCACTGAAAAGCAACAGAAACTAAACGAGAAAGCAAAACACTGTCTTTGTTTATCAATCCAACTGTGTCTTTGTTTATCTGAGCATTTGACAACATTCACATTTTCCCTCCCTCAACTGAAGTCATAATTGATGAAAAACTAGGACCACTAATGCCATCTATTACGAAAATAGTGAATTAAGTATCCTAAAGTAGAAAAAAACTCAGCTCAGGCATCACAAAATAGAAACGTTAATTTTCCTCCTGCCCGAAGTGAGTTTAGGCACCACAAATACAGCACGCAGTAGTTGCCCGAACTGGACTCGGGAGACACTGTCAAGGGGTTAAACTCTACCAAAAAACTCCTTTAAATAGTCGACAGTCTTTCTTTGAAGAGAAATAAAGCACAATCTTTAAATAAATTATGATAATAAAGTGCTAATCTAACCTCACATTTAAGCTAAAATAAAAACTGAAAATAATCATTCCTTTTTTAAAATAAAAGCCATATGACCATCAATAAAAACACCTTTTCAGTTCCTAGTTCAAGATATCGTATCTTCAAATATAATACCATTTTACTTATTCTAAGTTAATATTAAATATTGTTATCTGTCTGTAACATGATAATTTGATATGGCGTGTTCTTAGGAGAAAATGAGTTTCAAAACAAATCATAGTTTTTTTAAGAAGACAAAACAATTTAACATAAAATAATTGCTCAAGCTACACAGTCTATAGTTCATTTATAGAAAAAACTCTCTTCACCACGAAGTCTAAGGCTGCCTGCTGCTATGGAAACAAGAAATAGCACATTTCAAAGAGGGAGCTCAAATAATGACCCAACACCCTTACTTGAAATAGTTAAACCTCGTAACCATAGTCACTGCCACTTCTCCAGACCAATGACAAAGGGAGTTCTCTACGCAAGCAAACTATAACTGAACTCACACACCAGCCAGAACAATTCCTCTTTGTTTCATAGCTGTATCTGAAAGGTGAGTGCAGCACGCCTTAAGGCGAAATTGCCACTGTCATAACATTCACTCAAATAATATTTGCCTTTACAATTTTTATAAGATTAACAAAGATATGAAACAAAAAAAAATTTTGATATGGGATAATGATAAAAATTTGATAACATATTTTAAATAGGATTGTCAAATTTTTGACAGTTCTTACAGTCATGTCAAAAACATTTTGATCAAAAAGTCAGATCTTCCGTGACATTGGAGAGGAAGGGCCTAAAAAGTAGGTTTTTGATGGTTTTAATGAGTAAAAATACAGTCTTTACCTCTGCTGAGTCAAAAACTCAACCTAATTTTAAGATATTGATAAACTTTCACAGAAGTTTTCATTTTCATCTGTTTCTTATGATAAATTGAACCTTAAACAATTACTATATTCAGCAATTGCTTAAGGTTAACACTCATTAAAATAATGAAAAAAATCACATAAATAGATTAAAGATTTCTTTCAATTCATAAATTTTTATATTGCTGCATCTGTGTTTCTGAATATTTTGCTTATTATTTAAATAATACATTCACTGATATTTAATATACTTTTACTTTTTATAAAGCTTTTATTCATTATTTCGTAAAGCTAAATAAAGATCCTTTAAAAAGGTTAACTTCACATTTTCTTAAAAAAATAAATAGCACTCAATCCTCTATTATTTCCAGAAATAGGTCTAACATTAAAATAATTGTATGCATTAGCACGAAATTTGATTATAACAAAACAAAAATCATGCAAGTCAACTATTTTTTCCAATGAACAAAATAAAAATTTATGACAAGCACTGAAAAAAAAATATTTTTAACGATCAATAGAATAACTGACAGACACTCACATCGGTAGCAATAAATAAACTATTTTCCTCATGCCTTTTAGCCACTTCCTGCCCTTTAGAGGAGTTAATATCACACAAAACAACTTTAGCACCTTGTTTAAGAAGTCTTTCAGCAGTAGAGAGACCAAATCCAGATGCAGCTCCAGTCACAAGAGCTACTAAATTCTAAAAAAATTAATAAAAGAAAACCATAAATAAATATTCATTACAAACAATTATCAGAAAACTCTACAAACAAAACGTATTTTTACAAAAGCACCGAGGTTTTTTAGATAAAAAGTATATCATAGCCTTAGAAATATACAGAAGTGATAAAAGAGTCAGTTGCCTGCACTATAAAATAACATAAGAGAGCATCATAATATCATTGATAGTTTATTATATAGACATAATTTTAGCATTATTATTATATTATAGTTTTAGCATTATTATTATAATTTTAACATTAATGTAAATTTTATCCTCTAGAAAATGTAAAACTTTTCAAAATAAAATAAAAATTAGGTAATAAAAAAAATTATGATAGATGTTGTAATAGCTCTGACAACTATGTACCAGTTTGTATAGTTAAAATAAATGAAGTAACATAGTTAAATTTACAAAATGTTCGATGAAAGCCACACATATAAGATTTAGTAAAAATGAAAATCAATAAAATAAGGATAACTGATTGTGAGCATAACCAAATTAATTTTATTTAAATCATAACCAAAATAAAAGCCCGCTCTTGATGCACCGCATACAATAAATAACCAACTGCATAGAAATAAGATCTTAGATATAAACCTAAAAATTAATCATGTTTTCATAATCTTTAATTCTAAAAGAAATGAAGATGTTTCGGAATATTGAGAATGTGGTTCATATTTAGCACTATAATAAGAATTATAACGAAGGGTACCCTCTGTAAGGTAATATTTTAGAGATATTAATAATAAGATAAGATACTAAATATTGAAGTCAAAATTTATCATGTTTCCATAATTCCTACTATATTTAATAAAGAGAAAAGTTTTAAAGTAACTGGAAAATTTCAAACTAATTAAAAAATTTCAAATCTCATTCAAAATATAAAAGTGCTTTATAATGCGGTTAAAAGTACATTCTTATTTTATAAATTGATTTGTTAAAGAATTGCATCATGAAATCATTCACTCTAATTGTAAATAGCATACCATACACCAATACAGTTATAGGTAAAATTTAATTCCCTTCTATAAACTTTTTTCCTTACTTTAAGGTTTTGCATTTCAGCAATTAATTACTTTCAAAACAGTTTAAAACTTTTCAACAGACATTTAAATCCAAGTAAACAAAGCCGGTCGTAAAAATGTAAACAATACAATTTCCACATGTGTATGAGACTGATGCCATTAGAGAAAAATAGAACAATATGTGCAAGAAAAGAGTTCACGGATTTATTCTTTATTTAGTGAAAGAAAAAAGAATTATTTAGGTTGATTATTTTTTTATGCTTAGAATGAAATGCATATTAAACTAAAAAAGATAATTATGGAATAATGTATCTACTTTTACAAAGTTATAAGCTAGCTTCCTGTGTGCTACATACATTACTTTCTCGGTTGACAAATGCTCAAATCCAAATGTAAACAAACACATGGCAATGGCGAGTTTTCGATCTCTGAAGGTAGTGAAATCCGATTTATTTTACTTTTTAGCTTTTTTAATACATGCTGTACACCATGTAATCGTTTAAGTGATTTTTCTCGTCATATCTATTTTATTCCTACGTAAATTTGATTATCTTATCATTACTTTTTAAATTTAATTATACGCAACACACCGGCAAGTTGCGTATAGATTTGAATTTACTGATGTTTGCTAATTAAAATACAATACAAGTCCGTTGTAGCGGTAATTTATAGTAAATGATGGAATTGTAGTTATAAGCACACACTCTTATTTAATATTGAAATAGCAATAAGCAAACAATTCGAAATGTGCTATAGCTTTTGATGTGAGTGATAACTCTGAATGTGTAATAATTACAAGTAATCTGTCAAGAAGAGAAATAAGGCGGACGTGGTAGATTCGTGGTCAGTAAAAGGCTCTGAGTTTAGATTTTTAAAAAATGGACCTATTTTGTACTGTGACCTCAAAACTGGGAATTTTATTAATCTGGAAAATAAAGGAATTTAACTGTAATACCCAAAAAGTCTTAGAAAATAAATAAATTAACCATGTTTGAGCTAACTAAAAACCTGACATTTTTACTTGATTGTACTTGACTTTTGTACTTTATTTTCTTATTTGTACTTTTTACAATTATTGTACTTGATTTTTTTCAAAAAAAATTACCCCCCAGCTTTATAGCATGTGTGAATGTTTTGTAACATATTTCATATATAAGAATAACGCATGAATTAAAAAAATTATTATAAAATTTTTATAATTTAATTACTTACCAGGTACAAAAGTCAAGGAAAAAGAAATAAAATGAGTTTACAAAAATAAGGGAATTTTTCCCTTAGTGTTTGCGGGAAGGCCACCTTGGTTTGCTTTGTAAATTGTGGAGATTTCGTTATTAGTAGCTCCATTAAAGCAATCACCGTGTTTTGGCAACTTGCGGGTGCAAACAATCCTACTTTTGCCTGAGAAACTTTAAAGAAAAAATAAACAAATAAACACCACAGTAGATGAACAATTAGAAGGATATAAACTCTCATTTATAGCATAAAAGGTTAAAATTGTAAGACAAAAGGGTGAAATCATGTTCGTATTTCTGTATTAATACCAGAAGTATATAAAATTGTTTCGTATTCAGCCCTATTTTGTATAATATTGTACTTATTCCTATAATAAACAGCAAAAAAATGCATTTCTCTTAAAAGAAAATCTGCCACAATAACAGACTGCAGGGGTCTGTCCAGGCCGAATTTACTACCGTTTAGCGGTACCTTCACAAATTCAACTTTAGGAAAAACGGTAGTTTCACAAATTCAATTTAAGGAAAAACGGTAGTTTCACAAAATACTTTTTCTTAAAATTTTATTTTTGTATCCCTTAAGAAACGATAAATCCCTATTTTTGTGTTGATTTTTTAATATAATTTTTAATCTTTCACAAATTATGTCTAAATTTTCACAAAATAGGTACCTCTCAGAAAAACCTAGACAGACCCCTGGACTGGTAATAATTTTATTTTGTTCTAAGTATGCAATTCCTGTATTTTCTACATTGGCATTTTGATAGTAGATTCGTCGTAATGGATGGGTAGCCTAATGTAAACAATAACAAGCGTCCTTAAACCGAAAGAAATTTAGAAAATTTCCGGTGTATCCCTCCGCTTATGTTATGACTACAAGGCGATGTGTGAACAAGCCTAATATTCTATGCAGTTTTGTTATTGTAATTTGGGTTCAAATCTAAACATAATTGTACCATTCATAAGAGCTTTCAGAAATGTATTGATTCTCAGAGGTCGTAAGGCCAAAAAAAATTTTGGAAAGTTAATATCTCATTGTGAATAATTCTTAAGGTTTGCCATGTTTTGTATTTTATCCCTTATTTGGCTACATTTGAATAAAATGTCGCCAAAAATATCTTTTTAAGTTAGCCTAATTAGAAAATATTCTAATGATTATAATATTAATATGATAATGCTGAAGTTTAAAGACTGAAAGAAAGAATTCGGTACATGTGAAATACTGCAAAAGATATGATGCAATAATATGATGGCACATTTTTTTCAATCTGCGGCGTAAAAATATATCGGAAGCAGTAACCTGAAGTCTTACGAGAGCAATTTAACCACTAGCGCCACCACCCTTAGCTTTAAACGATCACCCATCCATACTGAGTAGCCACTTTACCTGGAATCAGAGGAAACCTTAAATTTTCAGGAAATTTGAAAATGCCGCTAGGAGAGTCTGGAATTTTCTGGGAAATTTACAATTAACTCAGGAAATTCTTAAAAGAGTAAACAATGGGCAATACTGTACCAATGATGGCACGAAAGTTCAATGCGCCTATATTTTTATCAATTATTGCACATTTTAACTTTGACTCAGACTAACTTATAAAAACATAATAATTTATTTGCTTGTCTTCATTGCTATTTTAAGAAATAATATCGATTAATTATTTTGTTCATTTGACTTTTTATAAAATAAACTTTTCTTTTATTAAAATTATTCTTAAACCATTGTTACTTCAAAACTTTTAATTTTAAAAATAAATTCATAGTATTGTGAGCTTGTAATAGTTATTATTAATTTTTATTTATTCATTTTTTTTATTCTTAGAATTTGGCTTTACTTGGAGAGTGGCTATACTGTAATAGCAGATTTCTTGTAATATTCACACTCATTAGATCACGGTCTTATATAATCCACTGTTAAAATAGACTGAAAAAATCACACCGCAACAAATAATTTTATTTGGCAAAAAAATTCGTAAATCATATTTTAGTAAACAACACCCATATAATTAACGTAATATACATTTCCACTTTTATATTCACAGAGATTGTTTAAATTTTATTCCTGTTGCCAAATTTATCTCTTCATTGATTTATCATTTCTTTGAGAAATGATAAGGTGATAATGTTCTTGATTGTATTTTATTAATTACAATTCTTTATTTTTAGGGCCTTGTCTCCCTAGTGACAGGAGGAGCTTCTGGATTAGGAAAAGCCACCGTTGAACGATTAATTGAGCAAGGTGGAAAAGTTGTGCTATGCGATCTCCCTACTTCAAAGGGTGACGAGGTTGCAAAAGAATTAGGAGATCAATGCATATTTTCACCAACTGATGTAATTATTCAAAAATAAGTAAAAAATTTTAAATGTGGTTTAAGATTTTTATATTTTTCTGTTTATTTCAGAAGTGATTATTTTCATAAGTTTAAATTATACTTTTTCTTTAATACTGTAACTTTAACACTGTATATCTTTTAAACCTTAGGTTAGTTCTGAAAGTGACATCCAAAAATCATTAAATATTGTTAAAGACAAATTTGAGAAGCTTGATGTTGTTGTCAACTGTGCTGGTGTTAGCATTGCATTCAAAATTTTTAATTTTCTGAAAGATCGTGCTCAAAAACTGTCAGACATGGAAAAAATAATAGAGGTGAGAAACACTTTTAACCCTTGTATTTTAACTCATGGTCTAATCATCAAATTTGATTACTTTAACTTATATTTAAAATATTTTATTTTGAAAAGGATAACTTTATCTAATTCTATGATTTTATGCCTTTATGTAACTTTTATAGACAATCTGAAGGAAAATAAATCTGTTTAAGGGCCCTTTACAAAAATTAAAATCAAAAAAGGACCATTCACTGATACATTATGTAACCAAATATATTGACTCTGGTTTTGGTCCATTAAAATGAACCTAACACACTTACAGAAGATGAACCTGATTAATTTTCTCAACGATATGCAAATTAGTTTGTTATAAATATATATGTTCTATAGTCTTATATTATTGTGGTTTTTGGAAAAATAATTATATCCTCGAATTAGGCCTTTTGTTATTAACAAAAATAATTGAAAAACCTATTTTTACAAAGTTAAGTAATAAAAAGAAAGAAAGCACCCCTGCAAGAAACTCTAGATTGACCTCTGAATTTTTTTAATACTTATCATATTGTCTTAGATAATCTACCAAGTGGCACTGTAGATTTGCTAATACTACACATATACATGCTATTTCTCGTAAAATTGCAATAAGAACCAATAAACTAGTATAGTATAGTCTATGTAAGATAGAAAAAGCACCTGATTATCTACTGTTTGTTTTTAGATTGGGGCCACGATTCTAGACCACGATTGGGGAAGCGACTTTCTCCTCATATGAGCATGCCCCTAGCTCTTTGTTTGCCAAAGTTGAACCCATGTGTTTACATAATAAATAGTTTTTACTTATCTCATTTTTTTAAAATATGCTATACACTTTGTAACTGAATTGTATCTTTTTCAAAGAATAGCAATAAAAATAATTTTTATTTTCTTGAAAAGTGTCTGAAATTGTAATGATTCAATAGATAACTAAAAAGCTCATGCTTGTAAATGGGATAAATTCATTAGCTTCAAAAGTTAAGATGAAAAAAGTTGACATGTTTTGAGTGCTTGAAACAGGAAATGGCATCAATTACTACCAGGGGTCTGTCCAGACATTTTGTGAAAGGTCCGTTTTTCGTGAAATTGTGAAAAAATTACTCACATTCTTACAACCAGGGTCCGTTATTGAAAAAAAAAATTTTTTTTTCAAAGAGTTTTTAAATTGTATAGACATACAAGATTATGCTCAACACTGTAAAATTGTAATTTAAAAAATTAAATTTTAAAAAATAAACAACAATTTCTCCTTCTAAATTAGAGATGCAACATACAAATATTTGGTATTTAGCCTATACTGCTGAACGCAGAATATTCATTTCGGACGAATAATGGAAGAATCGTCTGCCGATGACAAAACTTAATACGTTTACATCCATCTTTCTTGTTTTCTGCCCTGGAAAGGGTTTATTCGATTAACAAAATAATAATGAAGATAAAAAAAATTTGTGAAGGGTCCGATTAAAAGAAAAATCATTTTGTGAAGGGTCCGTTTTTAAGTTAAAATATTTTGGGAAGGGTCCGTTTTTAAGTTAAAATAATTTGTGAAGGGTCCGTTTTTATGAAAAGATATTTTGTGAAGGGTCCGTTAACGGACCCAAATTTCTTCTAAACAGACCCCTGACTACCTATATGTGAATGATGAAAATAAAATATATTTGAAAAAAAAAAAAAGAGAATTGCAGCTTTGCCAAAAGAAGGAAAGAAAAGAAATAATGAAACAGAAAAGATTTAAAGTTAAAAAAAATGTGGGAGCCAAGGATAACAAGGTTGGAAGAAAGAGGATAATCTGGGCAGAATTCATTTCAAAGTGGAATGATGGGGGGTAATGCACTTAACAAGGAAGTCAACGTTCATATAGATAAAGAAACAACCAAATCTTCAAGAAAACTGGTGTGACAAGGGTAGAAAGAGTTTTGGTGTTTTCAAAGTTAAATTTATTTCAAGGATCCAACAATGTGCAGTATCAAATTCTTGATAGCCACCATAACATCAAAAATTTGAAATTTTGATTCTGCACATTAATTTATAATAATGATGTTTCCTTTATCAAAATTTAAAGTTTATCTGGATTACCCAATGTAGCTAAGGTTGTATTGTAACGGTGATTAATGCCTTTGGAATTATCAATATTAATAAGATCTTTAAGGAACTTATATTTGATTTTTTTTTAACAGGCCTGAACACTACTTCGAAACTAAAACGAAACAGAATATTAGCCATTTTATTGATAAGGTTGTTCCACATACCTATATTTTTGTGAAGTAAAAAATCTACATGTGTCATTTTCGAAAGCGGTGGTATACTTTTTACAGCTGAGTAATATATTTTTCCTTAAAAAGAAATGCAGCCATAAAAAGTTCTTATTTCGGAAAAGAGTGACTGAAATTGTAACTTTACGACACTTTTAAAATTTAATTGTAATAAAATTGAGGAATTTTTCTGTGATAAATAGTTTCTGCATGTGTGCTGTTTAATTTTGTTTTATGCCTTTCACTTGTTAATTTTTAGTATTTCTATGTGTTTACTTTACAGTATCATATAATAATATATGATATTATTATGATGTAAATATATGATAAATGGAATTTATACAATTCATATTCATTTATTGTTCTTAATTTCATAGATTTGAGAGTATGTCAGTAGTAAAATATTGGCATATAATATTGATCTGTATGAGATCATTAGGATATCTTTTTTTTTTTTATTCAGGTTAATGTTGGTGGTACGTTTAATGTCAACAGGTTAGCTGTAGAAATGATAGCAAAAAATACTCCTGATGCTGACGGACAGAGAGGAGTGATAATCAACACATCTGGTATTTCTGCATTTGAAGGACTTGTTGGCCAAACATCATTTGCTGCTAGTTGCCATGCTATTACCTCAATGACTCTTCCTATGGCTAGAGATCTGGCTCCTGAAGGTATACGCTGTAATACGATAGCTCCGGGTAAGTAATTAAAAAGGATTACTTTAAAACTTATCCTCTCTTAATATTATCTCTGTTATTTACAATACATTTGCTATCACTCTTATCTAAAAAAGACAGATGAAAAGCTTCAATCTATCATAAGTTCAACTTCATGTTAGATAATTGAAATAAATAAGGACATTTTGAAGTAACAGCAAATGTCTTTTTAATTGCGGGTTCTTAGATTTGTATCATGAAGGATATTTTCTCTCTCCAATATCATCAAAAGTGTGCTTGAGGGAATTTCATACTTTAGTGTTATATCTTGATTTCCATCCGTGTCATCATAATTTCATCTTCCAAATTAAGAGTTTCTAACTTTTATGTAGAAATCTTTAGAGAAAAAACTGTTCATATTCTTAAAATCAACAGCAAATGATATCCTGAGAACTCATCGAGAACTTGTGGATTTGGAAGGAGTGTGATAAATTTGAAATGCTCATACAGTTAATCTTATCATTTCCAAATCACTAAGCAATGCAGTGCAATGTTTATACTAATAATCTAAACTAGACAACAACAAAAAAATATTCATTCCTTACAATTTTCTCATCCTCTGACTCTAATTGTTTTGATCGGTTATGTCTATTTTTCAGAGATCTATTTTGGATAAGAGAAAAGGCAAGCAAAAAAATTGTTGCTTCCTTGGCAGTTTTTTTTAAAAAGAATCTATTGTGGGGAATGTGTGTGGTCATCTATCAAAATGTACCTCCTGATAGAATCGAGTTAACATGTCTTATATACTAGTGAAAGGGAATTGAATTATTGTAGTGGTAGTTATGCTACATTATTCCTCCACCAGAATTTTTATCTATGATAGAATTTGATGAACGGTCACCACTAGTTGATTACCACTGTTTTATGTGAGGGCGAGAGAGCTGTATTGACATCACCGGATTTTGAGTGCTGTATTAAGATCATGGTTGTGGGCGTAGTCCCTCTTTTGTTGCAGTCAAGTGTGTACAGGCCGCCGTTGTGTGTGACTGAGTAGCAACAGCGTCGCAGTCACAAATAGCGAGTCAACTGTTCAATATGAGCCAACTATCCATTAAGTAGGAGGGTTCAAATTAAAGTGGGTGTTTCAGTTAGAGGCTGCATGTTCTGATCACGTCCGTGAGTCACCCGTGAGTGGGGCTAGGCTACTGTCAGTGTCAACCATCTTCTATCAAAAGGTACCTTCAGATAAAATAGAGTTCTGGTCTAGCATGTCTTAATATACTAGTAAAAGGAAATTGAATAGTTGTAGTGGTAGTTACGCTACTCTGTAAAGGTTACGCTACTTTGTAGGTGTAAAAACCAAGTCACCAAGAATAACATGAAATCAAAAGATCAATGTATCAGTTCCACATGAAAAAAATGTGTTATAATAATTATGATATAATGGAAAAAATCTCCAAATCTTTAACTAAATTAGAAATAACTAGTTAACAGAAAGTTGTTTTATGAATTTACAATGAATATATGTGAGAAAAACATGTGCAAAATAATTGTCTAATATATTTGAAGCTTGTTTCTTTTTCTTTTATTAATTTTATTATTTTTCGAAAAAAAGCTTGAGGAATTAAGAACTTTTAATTATGCTAAATTTAATTTAATTTAATAAAAAAAAAGATGCTGGAAACTTATGTTTAAAATAGTTTTGAGATTATTATGCAAGGTTATTGGTCAAATTATGCTTAAATCAAATATTGGTGTACACATCTGTAAGCATAATATCCCAAATTTACATCAGGCTTTGAATAATTTATACTAACTTCTAATCTTCTAACTAAAACTTCTAATGCTCTCAAAACATTCCCTTTTTAAATAATTTGTTTTATATTGTGTACAAGTATTTTGTAAAATATATAACACTATTTCAATGAAGTTATGATTTCATTAAATTACAGCAAATCATATAAAAAGTTGATTTGGCAAAGCTGTTTATGCAGTTTTTCATTTCAAGTCTTTTTTTTAAAATTTCATTTCATTAACGTTGATTAATATTTTGTTCTTCCAATCTCCCTAGTGCTTTTTTTAAAACAATATTGTTTGTTAATGACAAATAAAAATTATAATTTCGATTTTATTGTTTCATTTTCTTTATTTTCATATTACTAAGAGTTTTTTAAAAATGGTTTTTTGATTAAAATAATTACTATTTAAAATATTTGCAAATGTATTGTTTTAAGAGTTCAGGGTTAAGTAATATTACCTTGCTTTAATTTTTCAAAATCATTTTTTTTAGGCTATATGGCAACTGCTTTAAACAGTACTCTACCTCCTGAAGTTGTAAATTTCATAGCCGATGCTACACCTTTCCCAAAAAGGTTTGGATATCCTGAAGAATTTGCACACTTAGTTCAATGTATAATAGAAAATTCAATGTTGAATGGTGAAGTAATAAGATTAGATGGTGGAACTAGGTTTAATATATAGAATTTAATAATGTTATCAATTTCATATAGTATTTTTTTTCAATTAGCATATTAAAATATCATACCTTGAATCATTAAAGTGTGTTGTTGGTGTTTTATTTCATGAGTTTGTGAATCAAATTGTTTTATTGTTTCTTTGTTAAATAACAACTGAAATCTTCTTATTAATTTTTAATTTCATGATTAGAAATTTCAAAATAGTTTTTTTTTTCCAGCTAAATAGTTTTTGTATCTTTTAATGCATTTCAACACAGAAATGTTTGAGATTCAAGGAATTTAAAAAACACTCTAATTTGAAGTGTGTATTGCAATATTTATTCAATACAAGAAGATTCATGCAACAATAGAGATATAGAGTTCCAAACATTAATTATTAAAATATATTGTGTTTATTTATTACCATGAAAAATCACTCGTTATTTACATAATTGAAATACAGAGGATGAGATAAAACACTCAAATTTAAAATGTCTAGTGTCTAGATTGCAATATTATTTAATAAAAACAAGATTCATACAACAATAAAAATATTAAATTTTAACGCAGTTAAATTTTAAAAATATATAGAGTTTATTTACTTAGTTAAAATTTAACTAAAGGATATTGCACTCTTTATTCACATATTTTAAATGCTTTGAATCGAATCTGAGACACGACATTCTAATTTGAAGTGTGTATTTCTATATGTATTCAATGCAATAAGAAGATTCATAAACAGAGTCATATAGTTCCATACATCATGAATATCTAGGTTTTTTTATGTGGTTCAAATTTAACCAGAGAATAATTCATAAGTTATTTATATATAGAAAATGCAGAGAGCCTGAAACAAATTGCCCTAATTGGAAGTGTCTTAATTGCAATGCATTTAATGCATAAAGAAGATTACAGCAGTGAAGATACAAAGTTTCAATTTTTTAAAGTATATTGCGTTTATTTGTCTATTTAAAATACAATTAAACTCCTTTATTGTAAGCCATGATTTAACAAGAATCTTAGTTTAGCAAGGAAGATTTTAATAAATCGTTAGTTTAATGATAAAAAATAAATCATAAAAATTTGTTGCCCCAATAGTAGAAACCCTCTAGCATGGCAATGGAGGGCTGCAGATTATTACAGCAACTGCTGTTAATTTTTTTATCAAGTTTTATTTTTTAAAAGGAAGTATGCAAATGTAGGAAAATTGCTTAGACTAAATTTGAAAACATTTCTAAACTGGTTTTTAATAAAAACGAAAAGGCTGGATCGATTGAACACTGCAAATAACAAAGAGTAAAAAAGGTTTCTCTGTTACTTGATTACAGACTTAACTATATTGAGATTTATTCTATTTTAGTATAGTATAAAATTCAATTTAAACAATATTAAAGTTATTGTGTATAATTTCTTAAGGATCCTATAAATTGTATTAATAAGTAAATTTTTCCAAAACAATGCAAGATTATGCGGAATTTTTAAAATAATAATATCTGTATGATTTCATTGGTGTCACGAGGTGTTATAATTTAATTGTTTTTTGTGCTGGCTCAAATTCCGGTGGCAGCGTTGTTCACGATGCCATGGTTACGAGCGATTCTGTAACTAGAGAGAGTAGTTGAAAAAAATAATAAACAAAGTTCATTTTATAAAGATGCCTCAAGATTCCTAACTTGTTATTTACATAAGGACACAACATTTGGTGACCCGTCGACGTGATCCGTAGTTGACACAGGTTAGTGAAATATTTTATAGTGAGAGGAAAAGCATTGAATTTTTGTATAATGGAGGATATAATCAGAAAACGTAAACCACTTAGAATGACTTTTACCAAAACCATAGGAAGTTTATTTGACGAATTAGAAAAACAAACGCCTGACAGTAAAAACATCAAACAGCAGTGTTTTACTTTAGATAGAGTTTTAATAAAATGAAAGAATGTGACGAATTAATTTTGAACGATATAAAAACAGACGTTGAATTTGAAGCTGAGTATAGTAAGATTGAAGAATATGATCAAAAAATGGATTTGGCAAGAGCAGAAAGTGAAATATTTTTCAGTAAACAAATTGTGTTGAATGGAGCGGCGAGTTCCGTCACTTTATCGCCANGCCCTCCTACAGCCGCCTGGTGGGGTGGGTTTTGGGAGCGTATGGTCCAAATGGTGAAGAACCTTCTGAGAAGAGTTTTAGGAAAAGCATCCATAAATTTTGAAGAGTTGAGTACCGTTCTATGTGATGCAGAAGCAGTTATCAACTCCAGGCCACTCAACTATTTATCTGAAGATCCAGAGGACTTAACACCACTAACCCCAGCTATGTTCCTTCAGGACGTTCAAACGGTGGGAGTGCCTGACTTAGACAATTTAGATAGCGTCAACCTGGCCAAAAGGTGCAGATATCAACAGAAATTGAGAGAGGATCTCCGGAAGAGATTTCGGGAAGAGTACCTCAGTATGCTTATTCATAGGCAGGAAAATAAAAAACCTATCAAGCGAATACAAATTGGAGATGTGGTCCTCATCGAGTGTGACAAAAGGAGACTGGACTGGCCAATGGGACGAGTAGTTGAAGTTTTCCCTGGGAAGGACAACTCGGTTAGAGTCGTAAAATTGAAAACTGGAAAAGGCGAACTAATTCGTCCTGTGCAACGATTGCATCCTTTGGAACTCGATTTCACAAATGAAATATTTAACCGTGAACCATTTAAACAAGTAAAGATCAATAACTTTAAAGATAAAACTAAAGTTGATAGCCTCAAAGGTGAAACTGAATTTGGAGAGATTAGAGATGATGAACGATGCGCAGACTTAATGAAAACTAAATGTGGTAGGGCTGTACGAAAACCAACTCGTTACAGTTAATTTTAGTTTCGTTAGACGTCAACTGTTGTAGCTTCTTCTACCTTTGAATGTCTAAGAGATTTGTGTTTGATTGTTAAGAACAATCAAAGGTGGGAATGTGTCAAGAGGTGTTATAATTTAATTGTTTTTTGTGCTGGCTCAAATTCCGGTGGCAACGTTGTTCACGATGCCATGGTTACGAGCGATTCTGTAACTAGAGAGAGTAGTTGAAAAAAATAATAAACAAAGTTCTTTTTATAAAGATGCCCCAAGATTCCTATTGCCAATTTGATATTTTGGTTTGACGGATTTTTCCAATTTTGAATATTTGAAACTGTGCTAGAATCTGCTTATTCACGCAATTTTAATGCCAAACATCAATTTTTGTACTTACCTGATTTAAAAGCTACGCTTTTCAATTCGTATTTACGTGATGTAAGAATCGCTTATTGCAATTCCTATTCACTTTATTTAAAAGTCCAATATCACGATTTATATTTACTCGCTTTTAAACCAAATATCGTGATTCGTATTCACACGTTTTAAAAATCCAATATTGCGATTCGTATTCAAGCGCATTGTGATTCATATTTGCACAATTTTAAAATTCATTATTGCATTTTCTATTTTCACTTTTTTAAAATCCAATATCGAGAATCTTTTAAGAAGTAAGTTTTTTCTTGAATCAGTTACTCTAAAGGTGTGATATTCTGCATTAGTAGGTATGTATTGTATGTAGGTAGTAATTATAAATGTTAGTTAAAAAAATTATGTGAATTATGAAGCATGTATGGTTTATAAATTGACATCGATTGTTTGCTCATAAAATTTTCGCTCTCTGCGACAATCATCCTTGTATAATGTCGAAACTAGCAGAAAGGAAATAACCCTTTGAAAGTGTTTAAAAACTCTTAATTCAAAAATTGTGTGCATATATGCAGTGAAGAATACTAAAGTGTGCGATTCCTCTCCGGTCTTTTAATAAATCATACAGTCACTTGAACTGCAAGGCTGTCCCAGTGTCTGAATGAGTAATTACAATGTTTAAGTTAAGTTGCTGCTGCTGGAAATACATGCTCGACTTCGCGTGCAGGTCGTCGGGTTACCGAAGCGGGGGGTGCCATTCCCTCTGCAGAGGATCAAAATTGTGATGGCATGTCTTCGGATCATCCTCAAGGATGCTTCCCAGACCGTCGCCAATAGCCCATTGTGCCGCTCAAGTGCGACGTAAATTAGCAACAACAATATAGAAATACCGAAAAATTATTGTTATTATAAAGAAAGTATATCACATATAAAGTAAAACTAAGTAATGGAAATGAGTTTATATTTAGCAACGAAATAGTTGTTAAAGATTTTGTAGACAGTTTGATGGAGAAAAAAAATTTTTTTTTTTAACTGTTCTTAAATATTTTTTATATTCATTGCATTTATATAAAGATCTTTTTGCTTAATTTAAAAACTAACACCTAAAAAGTCATGACGATGATGAAAGACACAAGGTGTTTAGTGATGTTGAATCCAAAAATAAGTATGCAAAAAAAAAAGTGAAACAATAGTTTGGACCATTCTTTATAGGAGGTCTATATAATTAGTAAATCCAGTATTTTGAATAAGAAAGTACTATCCTGTGTAGCATCGATTTAAACATTTGAGAGCTAATTCCGCTTTTCCATTTTCAACACCCTTCGTATGCGTTGATCAGATACAAAGCTAAGTTTTAGCAGCTTTGCAAAAGTTTTGATACACGCAATCTTAAAATTTAGAAACTTGATTCAATCGGACACATGGCAACACTAGGTAACAAATATTTTTTGTTTTGGGGAGAGAGATTTTTTTAATGGATTTTAGATATTTTTTCGTCACTGTTTTCGAATCTGTAATCGATTTCTCACCTCAAGCTACGGTTTTATTTTCTAATGACATTTTTAATTTATATTTTGTCGAAATGTAAAAGTTCAAAAACGTTATATATAACAGGGGGGTCCTGTAAATGTAGCGACAAACGTCCAGGGAAGTTAGGGCATATCATCAGGATTAAAACTGCATAGGAGCCCAATCCCGGAAATGTTATACGTAGCGTTTTTATTCGTGTACTACATTTGGACAAAATATAGAGTAAAAATGTTATTTAAAAAAATCAGCAGCCTTAGGACAAAAACTAATTTCAGATTCTAAATTTTCCACACCCGATTTAGTCAAGATCAGGTATTTGTATACATGCAACAAAAATTGGTGATGGCTCTGTGTCTAAGACTTGTTTGGGAAGTAAAGGCGACCTGTGCGCGAAGCTGGCTGCATTACCTCATTCCTGTCGCTTTCCACACATTTATGGTACCTTGGCGTACAGCTGGCTGTTCCAGAAATATTTTTCTTTTTTAACAAGGAGGAAATTAATTATAATTTAAGACAATAAAATAGCTAATAGTTAAAATAATATCTGTGAACATTAAATGTAATTTCAAGAACGTTTCTAAAAAATTACTTAGGAACCTGATGACGATATGTTAATAAAAGGTGGTAGCGCCTCCTGCTTTGCTTTGCCCACTGATCTCCACAATTACTTTACAAGCATTTTTGTTAATTGAAAATAAGCAGGTTGTTTTATCGAAAATGAAAATTTTTCGATTAAAGATCCCAAAATATTTTACTTTCACACAGATTTAGTTTTTGTTTCTATTGTGATAAGGTTTAAACTTATATTTTTACTCGGTTACTATTGCAACTTCACCCACGAGCTTATTTTTAAAGTTTTGTTTTAATGTTTGGCTGCGTAAAGAACTCGTTAAATATTTTTGCATAAAGTTGATAGCTGTAGAATTTTAAATAGTAATTTTAATTAAGTGCGTTGTCTGTTTTACATAAAACTTCTTTTAAAAGTAAATGTAACAAGCTTATTGAAAAGCAAATTTTAGCTTATTTGCAGTTTAATTATAGTTAAACGGTAACTCTCTATTCTTTCTATCTATCTATATGATTTGTAGCGGCCGGTATGGCCTGGTCGGTAGGGCACTGGGTTCATGTCCGAGAGTTCGTGGGTTCGAACCCCGGCATTTGAAGACTCCCCGTGTAGTAAAGTGACTGATGCACTAGTCGCAAAAGTCCTCCATGGTCCCATAACAAATCAATACCTCTGGGGGCATATCGATCATTCTCAGATTCAGGTCAAAATTACGATCTGTGGATGTATGAATGAGTCCGCCCTATAAACGAGAATGACGTATGGTGTGGCAGAAGTCGAATTCTTGCCCATAGATGGCGCCCCTGGAAAACAAGAACAATCGCACGTCAACAATACATAATTTGTAACTAATAATTACTTTAATTATATAATTACTTTAATTAGTAATTATATAATTACTTTATAGCAGGATATAGAAAATAGCTTTTTTAATTTTAAGCTTTAACTATTGAAAATAATATTAAAAAAACATGACAATACTACAGAATAATATTACGAAAGAATGATAAATAAATACTGTTATATAGGGGATAGGTTAATAATTTACAAGTGAATAATACCCTTATAACTTTCATTAATTTTATAGTAACGACAATCGAAGATATTTTTTTTTTAGCGAGGATTATATCATGTGATTTTTCAGCCCGGAATAGAATACCTGCAAGTGACGTAGTGTGAATATCTTGATCCTAATTGGTTGTTGAAATGTGGCATTTGTTTACGTTAACAACTGTTCATTCCATTCTATTTCAAGTAAGCCAAGCCCGTCAAGTATCTCTTAAATGACCCATCCTAAATTCTTTCACGAAAATTCTTTTTTAAGGATTTCAATTCTTTCACAATATATTTACACTGAGACTTAACACAAAGACAGGCGCGAAGCCATGTGGAACATAAACAAACTAATTATGCATGAAAGTCGCGAGGTACACAGACCGAAAATACATCACGGTTACAATAAAATACATAAACAAATAAATCTAAGTTAAGTAAAAGACGGAGATGAGAAAGTATTGTATTTCAACTAATTCGATGTGCGATACGGCTCTGTATTACTTATCATTATTAAAAATTCTAAGTTACGTAAAGAAACTTAGCTCAACTTCAATACTCCATTTAGCTGATAAAGATTGGCTGGCACTGACATCATTGGTCACATGTGTGGTTATAGGAGGTCTTCTTCTTCTTGAAGTGCAAGTACCCAATTCATGAAACGATAAAAAGACCAGGGCCCGACTTAGCCTAATTGGGGCCCGTCTCTTCTTCAGTAATGAAGATTTGAAATTTATGTCGGTATTTAAATTTTTCACCTCATTATACATAGATAATTAGAAAATTGACTAGAACCTAAAATAGCTATTAACACTAGAAAGACGGAAAATTAGTCTATACCTATATTGCCTAAAAGCAGTCAAAATGACTGGATTGTAAACGCGTAAATAAATTTTGTTTAAAATTAATTTTTAAAATTTTTCATATTATTTACATTTATATAACAAGTTATTAGTAAATATTAACAATTAAAAAAATTTATGTTGTACAAAATTCTAAGAAATTGTGTCATTATATACATCATTGTTTTTCTAATTGAAATTAAAAGCAGTCAAAATGACTTCCTTAGGCAATCTAGTGTTAAGTACCCCCTCCAATGGTCAAACGAAATATCGTACTGTGAACTTTGTCATCTAGCTGTGAAAAAATTCATATTCTTGCTGATATTAGGGCGGAATTTAGCAAAATTTTCGTAAATGCGATGACTCAATTAAGCCAGTCAGAAGCCTGTATTTTTGTAAACATATTGCGTTTTGCTGCATGCAAAAATACAGGTCTTTGATTGCCCAAATTTGTCCATCGTAATTGCGAAAATTTAGCAGAATTCCGCCCTAGAAAGCCATGAATTTACGAAATATAGATTTTTTGGGTTCATACAATAGATCAATGAAAAAGTTAAAATAAAACAGGCCTCATTTTACACTGTACTGATATTTTGTTTAAAAGTTCATTAATGAAGGAAACCTGAAATAAACTTTCAATTTGATTTGGTGGGTCCCTCTGATGTGGGGCCCGGGGCAACTGCTCCGTATGCCCCTGCGTTTGTCAGGCTCTGAAAAAGACAATTATATTTTTATGGTAGGTAATCTCGAAATTAAACTAAATTGTCGTTTAAAATTATTACATTAATACTAGGTCACTATTCATTCCATAAATTAAGTAGTTCGAGACAGTTGAGTTTTTAGAACTATTGATGAACAGTTTATCCATGCAACAAATTTGTATTCTTCTCATACGAAAGGGGAATTTTGAAATAAAATATTGCAACAAACTAACTTTTACAAAAAAAGTTCTAAATAAAATTGATTTGGTGTACTAAGAGGAAAACCACGAAAGTGCTTCACAATTAGCATTACTAAATATTGTTATTAAGCTAATGTAGTAATACAGTCAAGTTTTATTAATATAATATCGATATAATTATTTTTTTTGTTGTAAAAAATGCTTAAATATCTAATTTTTAAAATTGTTTCCCTTAAATAAAATAAAATAAATTAGTTTACTCACATATAAGTTTGCTGTTTTTTGCTTTTCTTATTTGTGTTAATTTTATTGCTTGTATAATATTTTCTTAAGCAATAAATTCATAAAAGAATTGTATGTTATTTAAATAATTGGAATGCATTAATCGCCGAAGAATTACATGTTTTAAGAAATTCATTCTTTAAAGAAAATATATGCTTATAAGCGTAATACGCATGAGGTGTTAGGGAATAATATAATAATACATTCTTAAACATTCATAATATTCATTCAAAAAGTTAAAAAAAAAAAGCTAGCTTTTGCATTGTTTAAGGAGAATTTTTTTCTATGCGTGACGTTGTGTAATAAATTAGTTTGCTTCCAAAACTGTTCAAACAAATAATAAGGATTAAAAAAATACTTTATGGCAACGTTTTTTCCAATTATTCTTCTAAGTACTTTTTCAATTCACATTTCAAGTACACTTCATGCTCTTTTAATTTAAAACGATGTTTAGAAACCGATTAAATATTGCTGTTATAATAAATAATTCTTTTATTTCGTTTTACAAAATGTGGTTAATACATAAATTCTTATGATTTAGTATTTTTATTTTGTCTTGTAATAAACTAAATTAAATTTTTTTAGATGATTAGATTCGTTGTTTGAATATTTTGACTTCTGCCGAACATATATAATTATCATGTATATATGTTCGGCTCTATGTATCTTCTGGTAAATATTATTATTCGCCATAAGAAATCTTAACACCACAAGATTGAATTATTTCATTTTAGTGTTGCTAGTTTAAAATCTTTGTCATTAGATAATTACATTTTAATTATTTTTCTTTTTCCTGAAGAAAATGCCATTAGAAGTCCAACTCAAAATCTGATTGAAAACTTATAAAACGTACTGTAATCTTGAATTAAATTAAATTTTTAAAAGATATTTTACTAAGAAAATTTAATAATCGTGCACGTGCGATTAATTAAAATAGCAAATCATAAAATTAATATAAATAAAAATTAAAAAATGCATATTAATTAAAATTAGTAAATAATAATAAAAATTATACTGTCATATATTTCCAATTACTGCGATTAGGAATAAGAAATCATGTTGTTGGTAAAATGAAATTTAAAAAATAAAAAAAATTATAGACACATTTTTCTCAGACATGTTAGGATGCATATAAAAAGTTAGAAAAATCGTCGGATAACCGAGAGTGCCGGATAAACTGGGTTCTCTATTTACCTGATTAAAAACTTCATTTTTTTCAAAAATATATCAATCGGAAATAACAGTTGATATGTTTCAAGCGTTCTAAGACAGGTCTCCATTTTCAAAATATGCCAGATGTGAATGAGAAGAAACATAAGTGGTTTACGCGCTTCAAAATTTAGGAACACAATAGATATGTTCGTTCTTAAGAATACGATATATCATCAATTGCTGCTCTTTGTTGGAAGTTTGGGCATAAATTCAATTTCGATAATGCCAAAATTATTTCCACCCCAGTCACACCAGCTCATCTTGATGTCCTGGAATCTTGTTTTATTCATATGAATGCTGATTCCCTGGTTAACGACCTCACCACCTCTCCATAGCGTGTGGAAATGCATTTTACTCTGATTTGCCCCTTTCGACCACTGGGATTTTTCTTTGCTCTGTTTTTCATCTTTTTTTCCTCTCTTGGTCTCTGTGCTTTTTTCCAAATTTGTTTTCTCACCTTTATTTTTCCATTTTATGACAACTTGACGCTTTTATTTCAAACCAATCTTGTTTCTTCCCATTCATGTCTCGAAAATGGGCGCCTATATTTTGAGTGCTTGAAACATGTCGACTGTTATTTAATATTCATATATTTTTGAAGTGCATGGAAGTTTTTAATAAGGTAATATTTTATCGCTTCATTTTCTAGAGATTATTTATTTAAGGGTTCTCTATTTCCAATCGAACTCCGCGTATCCAAGATTTTTCTATACTATCAGCCTAACTAAATAATTCTTGTTGTCAAACATCTATCTTGAAAGTGATTTCAGACTGATATGAAGAACTTTCTTAGAATATAACTTGTTTCAAATATTTAAATGTATTTCATTACAATCAAGATTAAGTAAGGTTATTAAATTTAATCGGGAGATAAAGTGTACTACAATTATATATCTTTTATTTTTTAGTTTATTTTATTTCTTGTATGAAACTTGTCTATTTTTAGGGTGAATTAAAAGTATTTTGAGGACAATTCACTCGAATTGCTTTTTTACCCTTTTTATAAATTGATTCATGTAAAAACTATGTTGGGTTTTTTTTTTCCATCGAAATCCATTAAGATATTAATAATAAACGTTTCTCTTTTTCGTTCTTATTAGCATTTAATACAATGTTATTTTGAAAGTATGTTATTCTCACACAGCTCAAAATTCTGATTACATTAGTTTTTTTTCGTTCTTTCAAAATTCTCGGCGTAAAGGCACATATAAAATAAATTTTTTTCTTGAAATATTATTAAAGAGGAGATAAACAATGACATAAATTCAAAGCAATAACATAAATATGATAAGCAATAACATATATACGATTGAAATTTTCTAAAACACGATAATCTTTTATTTTTTAATTACTGTTCCAATCAGTATATAAATTAATTTTACTTTATTTAACAAATGTATGAGTCTTTTAAGAGAGGTGGCCACATTAATCAGCCATCGAGTAGCGATGACCTATTTTTCATTGACGCGAACAGACATATCAGGGATCGTAGGGGCCTTAAAAAGTTCAAAATTTTTTTAAAAAGGTAAGAAAATAAGATGTATTTAAGTAAATTTTATTTCACCACAATGCATAATATTTTTTAAAAAAATGAATCTGCTTGCGAAAGCTTTGGTTTAGTTAAAAATTTTCGTTTGGTTTGGTTTTGAAATTTTAGGATAAAAGCTAAAAAAAGAAGAAAAAAATATTTTTTTTTTATAATACTGAAATCACTTGTTTACTTTTTTAAAGAACAGTAAAAAAAAACATACCGTATTACGTTCCGATTCTACAGATCTAACATATTATCCGATATATCCCCATATCCTACTCGACAGGACTTTACAAATTATCCAATTTTACAGACTCAGAATTTGATGCATATCAATCACCGTGTTAGCCACGGAGAAGAATATAATACATACTAAGCTAAACTAAACTAAAATTGAAAATTAGTTAAGATGTGAAAAGTGCAAACAGTGGCTCCATGAAACATAAATAAACTTTGAAAACTTTTAGCAAAAATGTGGCGATTTTTTTTATTTTTAAAGTGATGGATTAAATCTATACACTAGATTTAGTTTATTAGAATCTTTTTACTTGCTTTCCATGATAAAATTAGTTATTTACAACTTGCCATAAGTTTTTCATGGTTTACTGTATAAAACGTATTATTTTCCAAATTTTAACTACACTTTTCTTTTAATGTATTGGGATGACCATCTCACCTCGATATTAAGGAGAGATGGCTACATGTAATTTTATTTTCAGACATTTTCTTTTTTACATCTTGCTCTCAATATTCCATNTGATTACAGCTGTAATCAAAATTTTTTGAAAGTTGTAATCACGATTACAAGTAATTGATTACTTGTAATCGTGATTACAAGTAATTGATTACATAGCTGTAATTATCTGTAATCAATTACAGTTGTAATCGATTACTGTAATCAACGGCCAACTCTGATAAGCAATAGGAGAGAACAGCCTTAAGGTATGTTTTTCTGCTTAGCTCCGAGAAGAGGAAGAACAGGCTGCCCTTTTTTTTTCTTTTTGCTGCTAAAAATACAGCCGGTATCCGCTGGGTGGCGTTAGTGTGCTTTCCCCATTCCGCATCCGCTGATGCGAGCAGACGATCCATTTCTCTCACTGGAACAGGACGAACTGGAATAAAAGATTTTGAAGAATAGCTTGGCCTTTACTTTCTTTTCAAGGTAGAGGTTAATTGGTCAGTAATGACTTCAGCGGAGAGCAACGGTGCAATGAACAGGGTACCGACCAGCCCCCCTGGTTCACCCACAAAAGATGCCCCCAAATACAGGGAAAGAGAGCATTGGGGTAATAAGATCGAATTTGTTTTATCCTGCATGGGATTTTGCATCGGTCTCGGAAACGTATGGAGGTTCCCCTACCTTTGTTATAAAAATGGAGGAGGTAAGTACATTTGTTCTCCTTCCCGATGAAAGATTGTTGATAAATAATTCATTTATGATTTAATTTAATATGTTGATTAATTAATTTTTTGAAGCTTATAAATTTCATTCATAAAATTTAGAAGAAAAAAAAAACATTACTCAGGTTGATTAAGAAAAAAAGCATATGCATCCGAATTTTAAAAAAATTTGATTATGTTTTGAAAAATACTCAAACCAAGGAATTAATTATATATTTATTATTTATTTATTTACTTATTTATTTATTTATTATTTATATATGTATTTTTTACTTATTTATGTACTATTTATTTATTTACTTTTAATCAAAATCTAGCAATCCGAATAAGAAAAAAAAAGCTAAAAAAGTCACCAATTACATAAGTGCAAGAGTAAGGTAATAATAATTTTCGCTATCATTCAATATGTAAATTTTGCACACATATTTTTTTAACGTTTCATTTAATTATTTTTTTAGGTGATAGGTATTATTTTTTTTAAATAGTTGAATTTACGTGTTCTCAGCAAACGGGAAAGTACAAAAAATAAAAACTTCTGATCAAAGGAGTCGGCGCCCTCAAATATGCCGAAAAAATGACGCTTTCTTTTCTGATATGATTCTATTCAGCAGATTTTAAATTTATGCTTCTATATTTGGTATTTCATCTTTAAATATAATTTATTTAAATTAATTCAGTTATTTTGAAGAAAAAAAAATAAATTATAGAAGTCATTCTTTACTTTGATTATTACGAAGTTTAATTTTACAATTAATAATTTCATTGTATACTTATATATTTATTTTGAAAATATATGTAAAAAAATAATAAATGGGGAAAACCACTTTTCGCTTTAATTTAATTATTAATAAACTATTTATAAACTATTTATAAACTATAATTATTAATAAACTTTAATAATTAAAAACTTAATAATTAATTAACCATTCACCGACCCCGATGGATGATTTCTTCCCAATAATTTTTGTTCCGTGGCATTTAACAGTTTTTTTTTTAACGAAATTTGAAATTATTCACCTAAAATATTTGTACTGTAAAGAATTCTGTTTTCTTGTGCTCCCACTTCACAGGTCAAATATTCATTTCTTTAAATTAAAAGTTAATATTGAGTCAAATTTGATTGGTAGATAAGTATGGAGTAGGATTCTTTTTCCTTTACGGTGACGATTCTATTTAGATCTAACTGTTAATATAAATAATTTTGCTTAGTAATTATTTTTTTAATAGCATTTAAACTAATGTTATATTGTTACAACAAACCAAAAAAAAAATGTGATAATTCTGCGTTAACGATTTTTTTATTAATCGAAAATAGCAGTCAGTGTTTTAGGTAAAAAATGTAGACATAAGATATGTCTGATATAAATTTTAACCTAGTGTAAAAAACAATTGATAACAGGATCTTTTCATGATATATATTGTTATTTTCTCAAACATTCAAGTGATAGATTTTCTTTAACAGATTCTTTTTCGATGTTTTATCTCTTATATCCTATATAGATACTTATATATATATTTTTCTGTTTCTTTTCTTTCTGAGTTTCATAGCGAAATTTATAGAAATGATAATCAGGATAGAAGAAAAAATCATTTTATTCTATCATTGCCTGTAATCAGTTGGTTCATCTGATAGTCTCCGTACGTTAAATTTTTTTTCTTCTTGAATCTCTGCATATTTTAACAGGGTAGTTTTCTTACAAGTATTTATGTATAGTATGAATGCATTTTATGCATATTGTTGGATATTAAATATTTTTAATCGTTCTAACTGTACTTTTTCTACTTACTTTCGTAATTTTAATTTTCTATGTCAAATAGATTTTGTTCTACAAATCAAAATGTAACGTAAATCAAACAAAAAAGTCAGAAAAAATTCGTAAAAAAGCACTTAAAATTGCAAATTTTTTTTTGAATAAATGTGGATTTCGAAAAAAAAAAAACTGTTGAGTGAAGTTTATTATTAAATATGGCTCTTTAAGCATGCCGAATTTCAACTCAGTAATTGTATTCGCGCGATCTTTGCTACGTTAATTTTTGCGGTTTTCGCCATATTTAGCCATATTGCGTTTTTCGCCATCGTTTAAAGCGAGTTGCAAATTTTTTAAACACAACTGTAAAATTTCTTTATTCAAAAGTAATTCCATGCAAAACTTAAATTTTAGTAAATATTTATTACTATTTATTATTTTATTTAAAAATAATCGAAAAAATTTTGAATCGTAAGGTATGCAATGTTTTCACATTATTTTAAAGTATGTAAATTTATATGGCAAAATTCAAAAGCGGTCGAATAGCTACTGAGAAATTGAATTTTAAAGAAGTCGTATATTTAAAATTTAATTTCTCATGAACTATTTAACAGATTTCGCTCAAATTTTGTAATTTACCATGTAAATTTACATACTTTTAATTATGTAAGAAATTGTATACCTCTCATTTCAAAATTTTTTGGAATATTATTCAATGAAATAATAAATATTTACTAAAAAATATTTTTTACATGGAATTAATTATTTTTGGATAAACGAATTTTGTAATTGTGGAAATTTTTTTTTTCAATTCGCTTAAAAAGTTTTCGAGTTATGGTGATAAAAAATTAACATTAAGGGTCCAAACTTTGGATCACTCTCCTGATCAAACTATTATAACCATAATTCCCAGATTGCGGCTACCCCCTACTTTTTGGAGGGTGAGAAATCCGACTCCGTTGAAAAAAAAGGTACGCTTATTCAGAAAATGTAATATTTTATGTCTGATTTCGTAACTTAAAATATCGTCTGCACTATTTAATTAGTATTTTAGAGGTCAACTTTTCGAACCATTAAGAATGAGTCCTAGAACGTGAAGATCCGATCATTAGATTATAAGTTATTAAGGGTAGTCCGTTTTTTTTTTTGGCACACTGTACATATGATATATTCATTATCATTACATATTCTTTACTTTTTTATCATTTTCTTCCGCGGTTTTACTCAAAGATTTCTAAACGAGCAAACTTTTTATATTAATTGCTTAAATTTCTCTTACCTGAACCTTTCATTGTCTTCCTCAACCTAAATGCGATTAAGTTTAATCTTTTTGACAGTTAGATGAGTCTACTTTAAAGCATTGAACGGTGCTGAATACACAGAGAGTTTTTTTAAAAAATAGTTCTCATCTTCAGTCTAACAGTGCACACGGAGCCTAACAGTGCACACGGAGTTTTAAAGCAAATGGTTTCAGATCTATATATTTCACAGTCTTATTCTTTGGTTTTTTAATGATTGTTTCTTTAAAATAATTATAAATTTGAGTCTAAAAAAATGTAATATTTCTTCTAAAATTGTGAGCATAATAGGAAGTTAGTTAAGTTTTATAAAGGTTTCATTTGTATGTTCTTGGTCCGAAATTAAAACTTTGTGTAAAAGTTATACTTTTTCTTGATTCAGAGCTAGCCATCAAGTTTTTGTAAATTGAAGTAAAGGGAAGTTTTTTTTCTGATTCTTTAATTACATGTTAGTTCCCAAATGTTTAACTATTACTGAGTGTCTCAAGAAAAAAAAAGAAGAAAAAAAACTGAGTGAGTCGTTTAAATTAGCATATGAGACCGAACTTAAATAGCATTTTTTTTTATACGTGACTGAAATTGTGCGAAAAATTGGCTCAATTTTGAACCTTCACATCGGTACTTTGAATCGTAATATGTCACAAAACTGTTTCCTTAAAAGGATGTTAAATTGAACATGCTCGACGTTACGGTTGACGCGCTCTAAAAAATCTAGCATTAGTGAAAAGACAGGTTACATTTATGTATGGAACAACTCGTGTGTTGTCCTCCTCGGGTTTGCTTAGGTTCCTTTAATGATATGCCTCCATCACAGTTTGACATAAATAAAATTTAATCTGACATCAAAATATTCCAAGGTAGAGGCCTGTCCCAACTTTTCATGCCAGAGGACCATATCAATAAATTCGAGAAACCCAGTTACTATTAGTCACAATCTGCAAGGCAATATTATGTAGTCAAAAATATTCATTATCAGGAGGGAGATTACAACAAACTATTACAATTCAAAAAAATAAAAAGTTGCTCATATTGCTAACGGAATGAATACCCTTTCAGATTTAAGTATGACCCTGTTTTTGCTTATTTAAAATATCAATATCACGCGAAAAACTTGTAACTACAATTTTTATAGAACCAACCGAATGCTGATTGACATAGTCAAATGTGTTCTTGTTTTAGATTTTGTGTTTTTTGACCGGAATTAGTCTGCTTAGGGTGTTATTATTTCTATCCAGAAAAAAAAAAATCATACAAATCAGATCATTTTGTAAGGATCAGCCCCAAATTTTACTCTGCTAGTTGTGCGAAATACATTACAACTATAGAGTTAATACAAATATAGAGCTTCAGCTTCGCACTAAATCCTGAAATATTTAAGGCGGAATTGAAAGTACTTACTTTAAGGTACTGTAAAAGAAATTTTATCAAATTTCCAATCTTTGTTAGGCAACTGAGATTAAGTCCTTTTATGTTCATAAATTTCCTTTATTTTCTCTTGCCGATACCAGATTCCTTACCTGTGGTTGCTGAGCAACAAACTTGTCTGAAAAGAACAGACTTGTCTGAGAAGATCTATAGAGAGTTCTTTTGTTGATGATAATAAAAAAAAGCAAAATGGTCTAATGATACCCTTCGCTGCAAAGTCAAATCGAAAAGGTAGTTCAATTACTAGATCTGTTGTTCCACATATAATTGCAACCAATGTTCTCTATTTCTCTGTCTACATGAAATTTTTTCCTGTGGTTGCTAAGCAACGAATTTGTCTGAGAGGATATTTCGAGGCATTACAGCGTAGAAGGCAGCAGGAGTATTAAAATTTTTTATATCTCGTCACGAGAAAAGATAGAAAACTCATCCCAATGCTCCATTATGTACCATACTCACGCACCTCTCGAGTCATAACATGAATATCGTATAATATATATGCCATTTCATTTTATAACCGTCATTGAACAGTCGACCTAATTTTTGGGTTTGCGACTACTAATGTTCAACTCCGTAGCCATGTAATTTTGTACCCGATCCAGAAAACAAGGAAACTCCTGGATCAAGTATTGGGAGAAATTTGCCTTCGAGGAGGCCTTTTTGATGGAACTAACCCGCATTTGCGCTACATGGAGAGGTAGAGCAAGAGAACCTCCCACGGTTAGCCTGACGACAAGGGGACTCTAACCCATGATCAGTCAGCTAACCACTATTTCACGTCAGCATTGTGGTTCGATCCTCGGGCCGGGCAAGGTTGACTCAGCCTTTCATCCCTTCGGATCGATAAATGAGTACCAAGCATGCATGGGAACTAAACACTAGGGGTTTCACGCTCGGCTGACCACCTAACCGGAACATCTGCTCCTGCACCCCAGAGCTCAAGGTCAAGAAAACTGAGATGGACACAGTAGGCCTTCCCACTGAGTTTAGTTTTTAGGAGGACTTTATTAAGCAACTAACCTGCATTTGCTTTACATGGAGAGGAGCACCACATAAACCTCCCACAGTTAGCATAACGGTAAGGGGACTCTAACCCATGATCAACACTGAGGATATTTTTTCGTCAGCACTGTGGTCGGTGCGAGCTGGATGCGGAATTCGTATCGACCAGCCATCTCTAGGATTCGAACCCAGTTCACCTCATTGTAAGTGGAACGCTCTATCCCCTGAGCCATCACGGCTCATGTATATGCTGTTGCTCGAAAAAGGCAAGCTCCGTCATCAATAATTGGTTTGATAATATGCGGCACCATAGCACTGTTTATGTTTCAAATTTCTACAGCCATTTCAGAAAGGATCAAAAATAAATGTTAATAGTTAATCTAAGTTTCTATTTCTACAAAAGTACAATATTATTCATGATAAACATTTAACGTTTAACTAACTATTTAACGCTACTTAAATTATTACTTGAGGCAACATAACAAAATGAATTTAAATAAATACTTAACGCTCAAAAATTTTTTTAACTCTACTTAGCTTATTACTTAATATAACCTAATAAAGTGAATTATAACTATAGTGTTGTTTAGGGTGCCACATAAGAGAAATATATACACAGATTATATAACAGCTAAAAGGAATTTACTTAAATTTAAATTGTTGCGATATTGTTTCCATATTCTACCTTTATAGAATTAAAACTTTAAAATTTAGTTTAAAATATCTTCGTAAAACCTGTTGTTCTCTTAATAGTTTTTACTTTTGACCTCTTTTAGGACTCAATCCAAAAGCTGAGTTTTCCGTTGACGTTGAATCTTGAGTTTTCTATTTTTACAAATCTCCATTCATCAAAAAAATAAAAGAAGGAAATTTCACGTGAGATAATTCAGATTATGCAGTAAACGTTTTAAATGTGTCTATGTTTGGAGCATAAAGTTTGGCTAAGTAAGTTTGTTGGCATTTATCCATCAAAATGTGGACAGGCGATTCAAGAACTTGGCATAAAATTGCATCTAATCTTTTATGCCAAGATTGATGAGCAAAAATGATCTTGAATACTCGAAATCATGCCAAATCATAAAATAAACCTACGTATTAAAGCATCAAGGTCATATTTAACTGTTGAATGCTCTTGTTGCTGTATTTGTGGTACTGGTTGCATAGAAGTAGTGAATTTATATTTAAATAAGAGAAACAATTAAAAAAATTGAGCGCAATGTTTAAAAATAATATATTTGATCCTGGAAGTCATTTGATTACGTATCTATTTGGTACTAACTGCTTGAATATAATTAATTAAATATTAAATCGCACTCAAAATGCAGTCAATATCATTCCTCAGCTGATTGAAGCTAAAGAAGAAAAAAAAGACATTCTTCATGCCGACTTTTACGAGTATACACGTCATAACCAAAGCTCTAACAGTGTGCATATGACGTATATACTCGTAATGCAAAATTAAAAGCTAAGACTGATTATAAAAATTCGAAACTTTAATGAAGTATAATAAGAATATTATTTGACAATATGTTTTTTTTCACATGACCAATGCAAATGCTAAGTATTTAATATTGAGGGGCGAAGGGGGTACTCGCGGCTCGAAAAAATTATTGCATGACTTGGACGGCGAGCGTTCATTTGCGTAAACAATTAGAAGGTTCAGTACTGATTCTTTGCTCTAGAGTCTAGAGGACAGAGTTGTAGGCATTCTTCAATTAAGTACAAGAGTCTCAAGCTTTCAATTAAGAGCTCTCTCTTCATAGGTTTTGAAGCACGACTACCAATGTTCAATTCCGTAACCTTGTAATTTTGAACCTAATCAAGAAGACAAGGAAACTCCTGTATGAAGTAAGGTTAGTCTGGCCACGCAAGGGGCTCTAACCACAACCATGACAACTAACCTAACCCATGATCCGCCTACGACTGAGGATATTTTAAGTCAGTATTGTGGTCGGTGATAGTGCGGATTTTCTGTCGTCCAGCCATCGCTGGGATTAACTGATGTTTGTCAAATTTAGTACATCAATTTCGTACAATCAAAGGCAACTTTCGGCACATATTAATGAAAACAATTGTTTTTCTTTTCGCTCCTGGCCTCATTCTATTTTATTCTTCCTACTCCTGAAATTCTGAAAGAAAAGTAAAAATAATACAATGTTCTACTATTACTAAATTGTATGCAACTATTATATAGAACACGTTTCACATAACTTTTCCAAAAGAACTTATGGCTAATAACAGGAAGTATTAAAATCCAGCTGTCACACTTATACGAAAAGTTTCACAAACTTTAAACAAACTTATGCAATAAGTTCTGCCAATTTTAAAAGTTAGCTGAACCTTAAAATTTACCTGAATAAAAAGAACTTTTAGCAAATGTTCCACAACCATTAAGAAACATCTTTTCTCTTCCCCCAGTCTATTTTATTATGAAATTTTTAGGTGATGAGTCAAAACAACATGGAAGAATGAATTTATCTTCCCCTCCTCTCTGGTCCTTTCATAATAATTGCTGCTATAAATAAGATGGGTATGTTGAAAAATGTTGCGAAGAAAAAAATAATAAATATTATTTCAGCTGAACTTATGCTTTATAAATATTTCAGAAGCCTGGAAAAATTTACGAGTGTTAAGTTTTATTATTATTGAAATATTTACAACTAATTAATTTTATAATTGAATTGCTTGGAGGCAATATAATAATAAATCGCCTTTTCTAACTGCGCAAAGGGACAATTTTAATTTCAAAAAAATACTACGATTTCATTGTAGGCTGTAATATGGTTCTGTGTATTGTGCTGTAATCAAGTGTAAATTAAACACGCAAAGTACCAATTTGGAAGCAATATTAAGAAACAGATTTCATAACGTCACCTTTTAAAAAAGCTTTGTTTATACTAGTGTATATTATGCTTATTACTTGTGCTTATTTATATATCTATAAATAAGGAAGCTGTAAATTACCATCTATAACTATTTATACACTTTTGAGGGTTGTTATGAAAATTAATACATAAGTAGAACCAGAAAATTGAAATAGTCAGGTCGTTGCAGGTATTTAATTAATTACATTTCTAAATGCTATGAAGGTAAGTAGATTGAACTCCGACCCACCCCAGGGGGGTATACGGAGATAAAAGCAAGATTATTACAATAAAATTTCTCTAAAAACTAAAGTTACAGTAAAATTTCGCCAAATGACAGTGGTGGTGATCAGTTAAAAGTGGATTAACAATAACGCTTGACAATTAAAAACATGTGTTAAAGGCAATGAAACCCAATAGCGCCGGTGTAAATGTCGAGAATTAAATGATTATAATAATAAGGAAACAAGAGATAAAAAATCTCAAAACTAAAATCAATGAAAGCTAAAAGCCCAAATAGTAAATGTCTAAAAGTAAAAGTCTGACTAGAAGTCTATGAAGTCTAAAATCAAAAGTAGATAAAAATGCAAAATGTAAGGCTAAAAGTTGATTAGTAAAAATTAACGATGACATGCTCTATTGTTGGTTCATGACTGGGGTCAGTTGATCTGGGGCTAGAATGTCCTCGAGGGTTTGTTTAATAATTTGAGTCACAATTTTCCTGCAGGTCAATATAGCGAAGAATTGAAATGCTATGAAGGTAAATAAAATTTATCTCGTTACATTGCCTCTATCGTCTAGCAAAAAGATGAAGGCTTGATAATAATAACCTTCAGAATAATAATGAAGGTAGCAGTGGTTGGAACATTTATTTTTCTAACGTGAATCCGCGTGAATTGTTAAATAAAACGCTCTTTCAATTACGCAATATCTTGATTTTTAAATTTCACTATTTATAAATCTGAAATCGCGTTTCGGAATGAATATCGTGATTCATATGTACGAGATTTACGAATCGTGATTCATATGTACGAGATTTACGATTCAAATTCACAGCCCCTCTTAAAAAAAAAATTTATGCTATATCTGCAGATCTTGTAAGAAATTTTAAAGTGAACAAAATACGTAAGTGAACAAATGATTAATAAAATTTAGAATATTATGAAAAAAAACTTGAAATGTTTCCCATTAAAATTTCTATGTTTTAATAACGTTTAAATTAAACATACATTAAAAATGTTTTTTTATTTAAAGTGAACAAAAATATTTTTTTTTATATTTTATTTACATTTAATTTGAGCCTAAATTAATATTTTATTAATAGATTGAGGAGCAAAAAAATAATTAAATATCAATTTTTATTTATCTAACAAATCTTAATTTTTTAATTTAAATTTTTTTTCCAAAAATTTTTTAAAAAAGATACTAATGAATAAAATTTAAAAACTCCAAAAAACGTGTAAACAAATTTTTTATGGAAGTAAAATCGCAATTAAAACGCAGTTTATTATTCTAACAAATAGAAACCATTTAGAAAACATTTTAAATTTTTAAAATGATCTCTTTTTGTAAGAAATATTTCGAATAACAAAAAACATGCTTTTGAAAAAACATTGAATACATTTTGAATGAACTAAAAGCAATTTTATTTCATCTTTAATATTTAGTATGAAATCGTTTTATCTTTTTACCAGGTCTATTAAAAACCAAAAACGCATTTTAAATTCCATCGATGCATTAAATGAGTCTATCTAAAGAATTTGCAAAAAAGCAAAAATGAATGTTTATGAAAATTTTTGAAAAAATATTCCCGGATATCTGAATTACGATATAAATATTCCTTTCTGAGACATTCATAGGTAATAAAAAAGAAGTTAACGCAATTTAAGATATCCCAAATGGAATAAACTTTTACATAATAAGCAAAGAAGAGAATGTAAGCATCATGCTTTTACTTTAGGGGAAAATGCGAAAAATATATCTATGACTACCATATTTTTTAGAAGAGGAATTTGTTTACTTTCGGAATAGTGGAATAAATTAATAAATTATTCCTTTCAACGGTGATGCACAAAAAAAAAAAAAAAAAAAAANAAAAAAAAAAAAAAAAAAAAAACATTCTGTGCGTAATATCGCTATTAAAAATGCATTTAAGACCAAATTATAATAATAGTTTGCATTTCCCCCATGTAACTTAACTATAAAACACAAACAAAAATTAATCATTTCTTTATATATTGAAATTTTTCTGCCATTTGAGAATTTTAGCATTTATTAGGATTTCCTGGTCTCGATAAGGCCAGTTGCTTAAATTAAGATTTTTATTCGACGTAGCATTGATTCAATGCATTCACTTTAAAAGATTTCAATAAAATTCAGAGAGTTTACCCTCAGCTTATACGGCAAACTTCCTTCTTTCAGTAAAAACGTAGTGCCCGTAAATAAAACGAACTTCAGCAAAATTAGAACGACTGTTAGTTTATGCTGCCAGTTCATTGAGAAAAAGTCCAGTGCCCGTAATTGTAACGAACTTTCAACTAGTAAACTTACTGTTAATTTACACGGCAGCGCTCTTCTTTTTTTATTTTATAACCGTCGTCGAACAGCCGACCCAAATTTTTGGGTTCACGACTACTAATGTTCAACCCCATAGTCTTGTAATTTTGAACCCAATCCAGAAGACAAGGGAACTACTGGATCAAATATAGGGAGAAAGTTTGCCGATGTGGAGGACTTTTTAATGGAAGTAGCCCGCATTTTGAGTTAAATGGAGAGGGAAACCACGAAAACCTCCCACGGTTAGCCTGACGGCAAGGGGACTTTAACACTCGATTCGTCTACCACTGATGATATTTTACGTCAGCACTGTGGTCGGTGTACAGAGTAAACACTGAAATGTTTGAAACTTTAGAATTATTTTTTAAATTTAGTTAAAGTTAAAAAAAACTTTCACGCTAATTAGTCAATTAAATTAAACATATAATTATAAAATATTAACTTTAGTTTTTCTTAAAACTTGAGTGTCCTTCCTCATAAAATGACAAAAAAGGGAAGTTTTCTTAGTTCATAATAGAGTTATTTTTGATAGCCATTTACACTATTTAATTGATAAATATTTATTGTAATAATTAACTTCGTTAAAATTATTGATATCAAAAACTTATTGAAGAAGATTAAAGAACAAAATGTAGGGAAAAAATAGAAATTGGAAAGAAATTTTTAAAAATAGTATTAGAAAATAGGAATTTTTAAATAAAGATGAAAATAAATGAAAATTTTCAAATTATTTCTTAGAATAATTTAGATCACCTTGGTTAGTGTAATCCAGTAAGCCGAACAGCTAATTTTTTTGTCATTTGTCTTTCATTATGCTTTTAATACACCCAATGGCAATTTTAAATCAAGATACAATTCTTAAAAATGAAACTTATCTAAAAAAAGCGTTTTTCCTCCTTTTAAATGTGAATTAACAGGAGGAGGAATTAAAATATTACTTAAGCATGTTTAAGCAATTTCAGTTTTCACTTTCCCCTGATTAAGCAAGTTTTTACGTAAGTAACTCGCGACCCCTTGTTTTTTGCTTTATCTTTGACTTTTACTGTTGTAATCTAATTTTAAGAATTTTAGAATTAATTTCAAAAAAAACACGTTATTAAATTTAACGTATTTCAAAATTAAAATTTTAAATGAAGAATTTTTTTGTTACATTTTTATTGCATTACACTTATTCTCCTCTCTCTCTTGTCAGCACTGTGCTTACGCAATATTTTTACGTCTCCTAATATAGATATTTTTTAAAGATATTTTATAATATATTAAGAAGAAATTATTTTATTTTAAACAAGATTTAATAAATCTTTTCAGATTTAAGTACGAGTATATATTATCTAGGTATTAAATAATGAATTATTAATAGTGAAATCCAGTAATTGCATTTTGTAAAGTAAAGATCTAGAAAAAATGCGATTGCAATACTTTAATCAATTGCAACAACTGGGCATCTTTAAGGTAAGTAGGCTTAACTTATAGTGGGAGTCTGGCACGGAATTACCCGAAAGAAATCATAGTTTATTGACTAACCTCTAAACATGCAGAGCACGTGACTTGTTTTTTTTTTTTTTTTTTTTTTTTTTTTTTTTTTTTTTTAAGATTTGAATATATTATTTAAACATTCAAATCACGTTCATGTGCACTTTCTTCCAACAAAAAAAAAAGAAGTTGAATTCCAGGGGGAATCCTATGTCATTAATCACGCAAGATATCGGCATTTATTCCTTTGATATATCCCGGTCCTATTATCTCTGAATAAATGACCCTGCATATCTTGACCTACTCAATCTTGCTGATTTATTCCATGGAAGATTTTTGTAGAAAATTTTTCTGATTTCGCTACTTTTAAAGAATGGGAAAATGCTTCGTTTATACGAATTCGTAAGGCGATAAAAGAACTCTTAAGATCGGAAATGGCATCAACAAAATCGAATAATACTTAGTATTGAGGTAAATAATGTTCTATGTGGAGTACGCAATGTACACTCTCTCTTACTTTCTGATGGTTCTTAATAATTGTAACAAAACGTGAAGTCTCGCATCACTCAGTACCTGAGGAGTCTACTTTTGGAGATAACGTTTAAATTTAGAGGAGACTGTTTTGAAAGAGACTTAATTGATATTAGAAATAATTTAATTCAAAATTATTCATTTTGATTTTTTTTAAAGTTTATTTATTTTTTAGGAAAAAAAAACAGATTTAAACTTTAAAAAAATTCTCTGATTTTAAAATAATATAAAGTCTCAAACACTAAAAATTAAAGAAAAATAATAAATCGTTATACTTTTTTTCTATTTTTTCACATAATTATTTATAATATAATTGCATTTATAATGTCATCATTATTTATAATGCTTATTATTTATAATATTAATGTTTCACACCTTCCGAAAACTCGAACAAAATCTAATTTCACCATTTTGTTAGTTTAGTTAAATCTAATTGCTTCATTAATTTTTCTCAAAAATCCCATGTATATTTTTTGGGGGTCTGACATTGGTTTCTAATGTGGTTTGTCCATTTATTTCTGTCTCAAAGCTAGTATAAAATATCTTCTAGAATTTTTCAACTTAGTATTCTAATTTGATCAAACTTCTATGAAGCAAAATATTACCTAATTTTACAATAAATTTTATTTGTTTGTCTCATAAAATTTAACATATTTTTTTAGCATACTATACATTTCTTTTTGTGCATTTTTCTCATAATAATTATAAGCAAGTACTTTGAAGTTAAAAATCAAAGCAGAGCACTCTTTCAAATTAATTTCTTAGTTTAAAGAAAGCTATAAGATATGGAAAATTTTGATGATTTTTTTCCAAAAGCAAAAAGTTATTTAATTTTCATTTTAAGGAAAATACGACAGCTCTTTTCATCCATTCGGTTACATTTGTGAATGATGTTGATGCATGTTTTATTTCCAAAAAGTTATCACAGTTCAAAATATTTTTTTCTTTTAATTTTAAATTTAAAAATAATTTGAATTAAGCTGGTTTTGATGCAAATCTCAATATTTTTATGTCTAAAACATAATTAAAAAAAAACTATAGAACCTTTCTTTAGTTTCGAGTTGAGCTGTATTTCTTTATAAAAACGAACTGAAAACTAATTAGTTTAAAATTCCACTCACCAATTATTATCATTATTTTTAATAAAAATTAAATGTGAAAAGCTTGTCAGAAGATAAAAAATAAACGAAGGCAAGGAATCAAGGAAATGAAGTTTCTAGTTTTTAATGAGATTTGCTCAACACAGTTTAAAACATCCAGCATTCTTAAAATCAAACATCTTAACTGATAAATAACAATTTAAAAGTTTATTGAAAGAACATATTACGTAACAATTTGAAAGCACTAAATTTTCTTGGTGTAAGAATATGCTGTGTAGCTTGCTGTAATAACAGATTATTAGTTTTTTTTTCTTTGTCAAATCTTACGAAGCAATTTGAATGAAAGATACGTGTTTTGAAAACAACTTATTCTTTGTGTTTTTGTGCATTTAAAAGTCTAGTTTATAAGTTCACAACGAATCATTTTGTTCATTTGGCTGTTTTTCGAATTTTCATTGCCATATTAAGTAATGTTTTTAAAGAATGGTATGCTATTTTTATGAGTATTTTGAGTTAGTTACAATTCTACAAATCTCTTCTCTCATTTTGTTTTTTATTTAATTCTAATTTTCGTGTATTTCCTAATCATGTCTCGAATTTTAATCCTAGTTTAAACCAGGACGTCTGAAAAACGCAGTTTTCTTCTTATATATATCCAATCTAATGCATCTTCTCCATTCCAAACAAGTATCTTTCTCCAAAGCATCGTTCTGCGTGCGTTTCCATGGAAACATCAGCTGCCACGCATCCTCGCCTGCCTCTACTCTCTACCGATCGAATCCTGCATTAGGTCACTAGAGAAAATATTGATCCTAGTGGATCTATTATTGTCGTATCTAGCTCGCATTGACCCGATTCCAAACAACGAATGACTCTTGAAATGATTCAATGGAGGGTAGCTGACATATGACTTTTAAGAAGATTATCGGAATCGAGAACCAAGATTTCTTTTACACGAGGAAAGAAAACGAACGGGTTTTTTTTTAACGTTTGTTGTTGATATTGAGATGAAAGAAATAATTACGATTAAATAAACCTAATTGGCCGTTCGCAAATAAGCTTTTTTTTAGAGTTGTTTTTCAACTACGTTAAGTTGTATATTCGTCTCGATTAGACAAAAAGGGGAGCATTATAATGTAATTTCTAAAACGGACAACAACAAAAAAATACTTATTAAACTGAAAAACAAAAATAAAGGAACTATTTATGTTATAAAAATTTAAATTCATATTTTAATTTCATTTTAGGTAAATTTATGCTGAAATTATTATTAATATTTTGTTCGTTTAAATTTATTATTTCTAATAAGACAATCTTATATTTTCTTAAATATAGAAAACATTTAAATGACCTAAAACTTTATAATTAAAATTGATTTTAAAATCACATTATAATCTTAATGAAGCACTTTGCTCTGATCAAATATATATCGAATAAAAACTGAATTCTGAAAATAATAGTAATATAGTGAAATATATAAAGTTTATGTGTGTGCTCAATCGTTGTATAGTTACACCGTTTGACTGGATGTTAGGGATCGTTCTCTGCATGCCACTGAAAACATAAAATGCAATCTGAATAGTTTTTGTTTTAATTTTAATTAATTATATTTCAATTTTTTTAAAAATTCAGGTGAGGTTTAAATCTTCGATTTGAAGCTGTGTTTAATTTAAAGCGCCGTCCCCTTTATAATGAGCAGTTTTGTTTGTGTTCTGGATTATTTCTTCAGTGGGTAAAGGGTCCAAGGTGAGATAGGAGAATAAATGAAAAGCTTAGGTATTCAAGAGGAAGAAATCGAGCCAAAGGTTTTTCATTTGTTCCCATTCGAAAAGGTTAGGTAAATGACGTTTTATTTGGCACTTAACACGGAATAAGTATATCAAGGTATAAACTACAATTTAACATTCAAATTTTATTTATTTAATTTCTCTTGATTTATAGATTATTTCATTATTTTTAAATGAATAAACAGTTCTGTAAAATGTCAACTTTAAATTATGAGAATAATATATAGGCAAATGGCGTTTTATTTAACACTAAACAGGAAAAAAAAATATATCAAAGGTATAAATAACTGTTTAACATTCCGAAATATTTTTTGTTTAAATTTCTCTTGATTTGAAAAGCATCTGATTATTTTAGAATTTGAAAACAGCTCTGCAAAAAGCTACCAAGTTATGAAAGTAATGTATTATATGTAAGCAAATAACAGTCACCAACAGACTTGTTAACCAATCAGTCCTAGACCGAAGAGTTTTGCATGGGAAACTCGTGGCCATTTATGCTAACAAGACATCAAGAAATACATTGCAAGGCTTAAAACATATACAATCACCCCCCCCCTTTTTTTTTAAATTATTCATCAGAGCTAAAATCCATCAGAAGATATCCTTTACTATTTGGGAATGTAAGTCAGTGTTTAATTTGTACGATTTGCCATGCTTTGCCTAAGTAATTAGAGAATATAATCTCACCTAGTTTCAAAGTTACAGAGTTTGTAAACAGACGTCACCGCCAATTGATAAGCAGCATTAACAGAAACGTGTAACTAAACACACAATTATGTTTTTTTTTTTTNTTTTTTTTTTTTTTTTTTTTTTTTTTTTTTTTTTTTTTTTTTTTTTTTTTAACTAGGTTTGAAATGACGAGTCGAAGATTAACTTTGTCTATCTTTCATTCAGAAATAATAAATTGGATTATCATATAGTGTTGTGGTGACATTCTAAAAAATAATTTAAGGCTACTTATTTCGACAATTTGAACTCTTCATTATGTTCGTCTGAAAGATTGTTTTCTTAATGATTTTAATATGAGTATGAGGGTTTTTTGATACTCCACTATAACTCATGCTCTAGGAAATTTTAACATCAAGGTTGCATACATTTTTATATCATGTTATGAGGAAACATAGCTCAAATTGTTACTTTACAGGTTGTCTCAAAAATGACCGACAATTGGAAAAATCAATGTAAGTGAAACGAATGTAAGTGAACGCTAAAGTTTCCAATGCTCTGCTGTGGAAACCAAATATTCAATCCTACCACTTTACGAAATTAGTTACAAATTTCGTCAACAGGTGGGTGTGGTAAATCGAAATATTTACAAGACAATGTTTTCTGTTTTATGTCATATAATTTTGATTTAAATATTTGCCAGGGCGTCTGTTGATTTTGTGTTCAGTTACAATGTTGCTAATACTGCTTAGCTGTTTGTGGTGACATTACCTGTTATTTTTTTAAATTAGCAGATTAATCTTGTTCGTAGGGGAGATAATGTTTTTTTTTTGTTTCTTAGGTGAAACACGCATCAAATCGTACAATAAAATTATTTTGAAGTGAAATGAATTCATCACACGCTTCATGTGCAACAGCTAAACCTGTCTCTTTTAAAACCATGCATGCAATTTATGATATCAATTGTCTAAGAAAGTTAGATGAATTCTAAATATATTTGAAAAGATTCTCATTCAAATTTCTGATTAAATTCCGCTGTAAAAATTCATTTTTAGAAAATTTAGTTACCTTTAAAAAAATAACGAGAAAAAATGCTTTAGGGAATAGAAAAATACTTGAGGGGAAAAATAACCTGGTAAGTAAAATTAGAAATGATGATTTCTTTTTTTAAAGCGTCTGGTTTTAAAAGTTTAAGTTCACAGTTTCACGAAATTTTTTTTAAATTCTGTGCAATTTAATTCCTTGTCTAGACGAGAATTTTTCTTCCTGATTAACTTGGGGAAAATATCTTACTGAAGCATCCCATCTTTAAATGTCTCTTTTTTTTTACCATGACAAATTCTTTTGTTCTATTCAATTCAATGTTTTTGAACAGAAAATTAAACTATATATATTTTGACATAATTGAGTAATTGATTGGAAAAAAAACTATTGTTTCACATGAATTAAGATTTTCTTTTCAATAACAATAATTGACAGTTTTTCATTTGCGAAAAAATTCAATATTTCTACATCTCCTTAGATTTTGTCATCTCCAGGTAAACACAGGTTCTCAGAATTTATGGTGCTTTAGTGATCTTTGCTTTTTTACGACACCCTTATATCATTAACTTACCGAGAATACATACCACAACTTACTTTTGGAGCAGTGTAGCAGATGCAGATTCTTGAGCAATTTCATATATTCTAAATTTTACTCAACTCCAAAATTTCTAACAAGCCAGTTTATTTTAAAAACTAGTTCGCAAGAAATTCTGTGTAGTTTATTTTCTGAACTCGTTTATTTTTTTAGAAAAATTTTCAGAATAGATAAAAAATAAGTACGAACACTCCCGTTTAGTGTAATGTGTTTGCTTAAGAACTTGTAATGTTTTTGTAAAAATCCGAGTTCATGGTGGAAAAAAAAATTTAACTTCGAAATAAATTAATCAAACGTTTGAGTCAATTTTGATGCAAATCGGATAAATTCTGCAATATTATATGATTAAGCTGTATTCCAGTTAGAAACATCTACATGTTAAATATTAGTAATTATTATTTGTATTTCTATACAATCAAAACTAAATATTTATTTTTTGTTCCAAAATGAAAAAAAAATTATGGGTTTTAGGAGAAAATAAAATTATAATCTAAGAAAACGATAGAAAGGTTCTAAATTTGTCAAGGAGGTTGAAGAATAATAGAGGGTGTGTCACAATTCTCTACGGGATTTAGAAATCTTTTAACAAACAAAATATTACCTACACATCAACGAATTTTACTTTACCTGATGAAATCTTTTTACAAATGTCCAATATCTGAACCTTTGATGACGCGGCAGACTTCTGGTCTAAAGTTAATTTGCAGTCATTGGCGTTGTTTCCCTCGATATGCTGCAAATTTGGTTAATGCCACAATTACAAGAAGATTCGATGTCGTTCATTTGTTAACAGGATTTTTAAAAAAATTAATCCTCTCCCCATTATATGGAAGACGTTTGAGATTTTCTAAAACACAAGCTTTCTGTCCGTTTGGACGACATTGATCGGCTTATTCCACGGCCATCGCGCTCCCCGGACTTAACTACCTATGATTTTTTATGGGGTTACAGCAAATATTATGTGTTTGGGCTGCCTGTACCACGTAATATATCAGAATTATGACGTAGGATCACAACCACATTAGCTACCATTGATTATAATATGTTGCAGCGAGTGTGGGCAAGAGTTTAACTTCAGACTTGAAGTCTGCCGCTTCACTTAAGGTTCACATTCTGGAAGAAAACTAAAGTTTCTTTATCAGGTTAAATAAAATAAAAATTGGTATTACTTTGGTAAAACTTTGTTTATTATAAGCTTTCCAAATTCTGATGGGAAAATGTGACACATCCTGTAGTAATGAAAGCAGAGATTGAAGCTTGTTTTGAAACTAAATTATTCACATAAGTTTATATGCATATTAAAATACGCAAAACTTTAATTAAACTGTATTAAAATAATAAAATTTTCTTTTACAATATATTTTTTTATATTTTCTAGTAATCTTAAATAAAGCCTCAGTGAACAAATAAATTTTCATTAGTCGACAGTAGTTTTTTGTTAAATAATATCGCCAATGATCTGCGTAAGATATTGTAACTCCTTGTTAGTTTATTAACCTTTATTAAACCTGTCTTGTTTCTGATAAGCATTTTTTTTTGTTATTATTTTGCTAACTGAATGATATGTGATATGTAAGCAATCAACAGTTGACATGCTTTCCGTTTTTGAAATTACGCCAGATAAAAATATATTAATAGCTCTTCAAAATACAAAATGTGTCAGATCCGTATACTGCACCAACCAGATAATAAATAGTCTTTCTTTCACTTATTCCTCCTATTCTTAAATGTACATAAAGGAAAAAGTTCACTTGTTTTTCAGTCTAAACTCAGAATCTCGATAAATAACGAGATGAAGAATTATATATTTTAATTATAAAAATATTAATTTTGGCGGGAAAAATTGTGCCCTCAAAAATATTGGTTCAAAATTGAACTTCTTTAATAATCGAGTGAGAATTTTCTGCAGTTTTAATAAGGAGTTAATTTAAACCCTATATTTGTTCGGATTGAACCATAGCATAGTGTAATCAAGTTTAATTACGTTATGTGATAGCATAGTGTCATTTAGTAACATAGTGTAGTTTAATTACACTATGTGCTTTGTGATAACATAGTGCAACGCAGTACCATACATTGAGACAAAAAGTATGGTCAAAACTGCCAGAAAATAATAAAAATTTACTTTCTGTCTCTAAAAAAACACCAAAAAACTCTGGTCATTTTTAACGAAGCGTTTCGGTAAGGATTAAAATTAACCATTAAATATGGTTTTATTGTATGTAAAGAAGATTTATAAATGTGGTAAATTTGGTAATTTTATCATTCTTTAGAGCATGACATAAAAACCATTTATGTGGTTAAATTTACTTTTCAGCTTTTTATTTTTAACTAAATGTGTGGTAATAAGAAATTTTTCTGTAAACCGTTACTCGAAAAATTACGGAGCGATGAATGATTTAAATACCGTATATTCTGGTTTATTAATCAGACTAATATTAAAAAAAACCCAGACTCTGGTTTATTAACCATTACCATACAGTACGGTAATTTTATCAGAATTTTTTGACATCGTGTGTAAAGGTTTCAGCAAATTTTAACATTATGATGGTTCAACACTTAAAATTAATAGGCTATTTATGTTAAAGATTAAATTTAGCAAGAAAAAAAAACTCACAGATAAATTGTTTCCACGATTTTCTTATCCAATAAAAAAGAGCAAATTTACGACAAATTACATTTCATTACCGGAACATATGGTGTTAATTTTAGTCATATTTTTGTCCAAATTGAACCATCATATCGCGTAATCAAGCTAAAAAGCGCGATAATAGTACAATTTAGAGCAAAATTAATTTTGCGGTGTTCTTAACTTTTTAATGATTCAACATATTTCTAACAGTTTACGTAGTATAATGCGTTGAAAATAAAATGTCTATTCATTTAAACGATAATGATATTTATTTATAAATAAAGTGTTTAACCGGAGATAGGGTGCGTAGTGTTTTTAAAAAGTGATTAAAGGTGCTTATTTTCGATTTTCGTTTTTAAAAAGCCCTTAAAGGTGCTTTTTTTCATTGGGTGTTTTTAAAAAGTGCTTAATTTTCCCTTTTTCAAAATGAGATTTTTCCTTTACTATGTTGATTTTCTCTTCGAATTATGTAAAAAGACACAGTTCACATCTATTCAACGTTTTCATAATTAATTCAACCTCAATCTATTTCGGCATATAGTCAGTCCGTAGCGTATGAAAACGCCTTTCATTTTACATGATTCAAAATTTCATGATATTTGACAATTGTCAAAAACAATGCCAAAAGTTTTTTTTTGTTGACATGACGGTTAAAACAAGATAAAATCGTCGATTGTCAAAAACTTTTCAACCCTGTCTGATTATGATATTTTTTTAAGTGCTTACAAATATTTTTTGAGTACTTGAAAAGTGCTTAAAAGATGCTTATTTTTGTTGAATAATTTGGCTACGCACCCTGTGGAGATTACATTAAGCAATTGTTTTAAAAAACAATGAAATAAAAATTGTGTGCTAAATAAATGTTATTTTTGGCTTGAAAAATATTTTCTATACAATTTACGACACCTAAGTAAATTAAGCGGTTATAACATAAATAAATTGTGACGTTAACGTGAATAAATCGTGACGTTTAGAAAATATTTCAATATGCAAATAACTGCCAATAATTTTTTTATTACAATTTTTAACTTTTATTTATTGTTTTGAACGATATCTTCTTTTATCACACAAAAAATCTAAGATAATTTTCTTCCAGAGGAAAAAATGTAGAAATCTTATTAAAAAGTGAGTTTTATAATAATATTTATGATTCAACTGACATCAATAAATCGTGACAGTAAGCTTAAAAATCGTTTTAGTATAAATGCGAAAGGCTAATAAGGATGTGGCGATTGGGTCGGAAAAATAATGTGAGCCAACAGGATGATAATTTGAAAGTATTTCATTTGACCATCTGAAAGATTCCACGGAAGAGAGATAGACAAATCAAAAAGGAAATAACTTGGAACAATATTTTTATTTTTTAGAACAAAATTATGAACAAATTGTTATTGATAATTTGCAATCTAAATAGATGAACATTCGCTTATGATTTTTTGATTCTATTTTTACCTTCTTGTGCTTAATGTAATACATTTCATTTTTCTTTTTCGTTTGGTTTATAACTATTTTTTGAAATTGTGTTTTTATTTGTCACGCTTTGACATGACTTTTACTACTCGATGTTTCAATTAATAAGCCTATAAAATACAGAATTTTCTAAGAAGTACATAAACTTTGAATCATGTGATGAGGAAACATTTATTTACATTTTATACATTAATTTGCATCAATACTTGTTTACATTTTGAGCATGTACACTTCCGTTTATAATTTAAATAAAAGCAATGCTCTTTTTTATGCTACGCTTTTTATATTCCTAAATTATTTCCCTTTTTTTAAAAATCAAAACACCAAATAAGACATACTTGGAATGTCTTTAAATTTAAGAGTAATTTTATGTGTTAAAAGAACCAATTAGAAATTTGTGAAGGTTCTAATTAAAAACTTTATTATTTGTGGGATGCGGGTGATTTTGTAACGTATATTCGAAAGGTATATTATGATTGTGAAACTATGACAAATCTTTATTTTTATGATTTACCTTTCTTAAATTTAAGAAATCGGTGGTAAAGGTTATTTTTTTTTTTTTTTTAAATTCCAGAAAAGTAAAGAAATGTATTCCAATTTTGAAAGGAATGTATCTAGATAAAAACCGTAATATTCTGAAATTATTTTGTTAAATGTATACAAACCATCTAATAATTTTAATTTTTTCAATAAATAAATTAGTTTCTTTGAGATTTAAAAAAAAAATTGAAAATATTAAACATTGAATAAATCGTGAAGTTTGGGAAAACTATTGGGAGGGAGGCACTTGCCCCTTAGACGCTCCAATGCTTCGACTAAGTCCCTGAAGAAACATTTATTTCAATCATGTAAAACTAGTTACTTCCACAAGAAGTAATTTGAGATTTTCAAAAGAGGTAATTGAATAGTGTCTTTCGAATCTGGTCTATGTTCAGCATTTGCTTTCTGTTTTCAGGAAAATTGAATCTGTGTGAAGAAAATAGATAAAAGAACGGGAAAAAAAATCGGGGAGAGAAAGGTGTATTTTTTTTTCTTTTGTCAATAAAACGCCAAGCGTTTTCTAAACAATGAAAGATTGAGGTTGCTGCTTCCATGAGAGAGAAAGAGAAAATACAAACTGGCTTCATAATTTGGCAATGTGCCTGAACCGATGAGAAGTTTTTTTTATGCACATCATCTTCCGCATTGATGGGGTTTTTTGTTTGAACACCTTAAAAATAATGAGTTATAAATTATTTCATTTATATTGTTGTTCAGAATAGCATTAGTTAAATATTTCTGGAAAATCTTAAATTACTTTTACTCTAGCTTCATTCTCTTTCAGGCTGTCTATAAGTATTGAATTCTTTTCTGATACATATTTGAAAAATAGTATTGAAGACAACTTTTGCAAGCGTATTCCGTAACAGGGTACGATTAATCTTAAAATTGCTATATACCCTGCTGGGGATGACAGCATTTGGATTACACACCCGAATGAATCTTTTTCAATTGCATATTAATAAAAATTATTGTTAATCCGACTAAAAAAAGGATATTAACTTCGTCATATCCACATCAACACTTATAAGTATAAATCAGAAATATTAAGTATTATTAGCAACGAAGTACTGAATGCCAAAAAAGTATTAGGTATTATTATCGCGAAAGTATTAAGTATTGGGAGTGAATTCAGAGCTTTATTACTAACAAAGAGGTAATAAATTATGAAGTACTATCGACAAACAAGCTAATTTAAAATGATTTTTTAATAATAATTTTCTTATGCATAGCGATTGGGATTAACTTTTTTTGTTGTTGATATTCTTATCTCTCTCTCTCTCTNTCTGAAATGGGATTACTACCAGCTTTTCCTATTTTCCGTCTCGTTTTCACGCTTGACGGCAAGCGGACTCTAACCCATGATCCGTCTACCGCTGAGGATATTGTAAGTCAGCACTGCGGTTGGTGCGAACCAGGAGCAGAATTCGTATCAACCATTCACCGCTGGGATTTGAAACTGGGTCACCTCATTGGGCGGCTAACGCTTTATCCCTTTAACTTTAGTGGCTCTATATATTAAACTTAGTGCGATGAGGTATGTGAAGCCAACACATATAATTTCGAATTGTATAGTCTTTTAATCGTTAGCCCATTGTAAGAAATAGTTAGCCAACCAAAAATTTTATTGTAAGAAATAGTTAACCACGCTCTAAACATTAAATGTCAGGAGATATTAGCTAATTTTAGGAATTCATTATCATTTATTAGTTCTCCATGAACTTTTATTAGCCCACCCGGAAAAGTATATGTATAAATAAAGAAAGAAAAGAAAAAGTTATTAACAAAACACATTTTAGTTGAATTGTCCAGTTGGCAACGTTAAATTTTGCCTCGAAATATTAGCTCATTGTTATATCGTTAAAGGTATACGCAGCTGTGTTAAAGATAATAGAATCCATCTATAAAATAGAACTTAGTGTTCATATTAGTCTACTTTTAAAAAATATGTTTTTACTTTATTTTTAAACTAAAGCCAGTTATTACATTATCCATTAATCGATTCAATCGTAAATTTAGTGGTTCAAGCAACCAGAATAAATCCATTATATAACATTAGTTTCCCTAACAAAATGGTAAAAAAATCAGTCATTTCAACTTGATCGAATCGAATCGAAAAAGGCTTAAGTAAAACACGCTCGGATTCTTTCATGAAAGTAGCCTTAAAGTAATTGACTACATTTTATTTTTTTGCTGAGATCGATTACCAGCCATTTTTATTATTCCATGGGGCATGTTACCGCTTGATTGAGTGTTCTAAATGATGTTTTTATCGTGATAAATTGTGCTAATTCACGACCATCTGGGGACTGATAATAATCAGAATTGGCGAAAAACCTTGAAAGGTGCGTTATAAATATTTTCTCACCGTTAGAACATTATTTTCATTTTTATTAATTGCTGTGTTTTATTTCGTATTCTTTTCATGCCTAATTAAGTAAGACACGCGTCATTCAAATAAATGTGAAGAAGATTTTGTAGATTTTTTGTTATTTAAAGATTCAATTTATGTAGGAAAAAAAAATTCAATGTATTTTGAAAGAGTAATTTAAAATTTGAATAATAAACTAAAACATGAAGTTACGTCATTGATAAGGATAAAATAAAATAAAATGTATAAAATAGAATATTTTTTCCACTGAAATTTCTGTTTTACAAAGATGGCAGTATAAATATCATGGAGATAGGAGAACGGAACAAGCGGAACACGATATTTACATACTCTGACCTATTACTTTTAAAATATTATATTTACATACCCATGATATTTATTTTTAAAGCATTTAAATTAGTTTTAAAAAAAACAACTGAGTAGAGATGTAATATTAGAAAATTAAAGTATTCTGCAATAGCCCGCTCTGATCCCTTGGATTCATGAAGATTAAGGCTCCACAACTTTGAAACCATCATCATTACTCAACACTGACTAAAGCACCTAGCCCCATTTTTAGGGCTCTATTTTTTAATGGTTACGAGAGGAATTGCTCGTAATTTTGACCATTACCATACGTCGTGGACAGCGCCTGAGTCGGTACCCCTTCTCCAAATTCCCACACAGCAACTAACAAGAGGAACAACGACAGATTTACTGTGCATCTTGCTGTATATCCATGCCGGTTGTTTTGTTGGCTACCAGGATCGAGCTCCCTATATCCGGCTATCCAACCAGCCGTGTAAGCGACCCCTCAACGCCACTGGAACGCTCATTTTGAGACCATTGAGATCAATGACGTGATTGTGTCAAATGTGTTCAGCATTTTGAACCGCGATGACTCAGGGGATAGAGCGTTTACCTTCCAATGAGGTGAACCGGGTTCGAATCCCAGTCAATACAAATTCCGCATCCGGCTTGCAACCACCACTGTGCTAACGTAAATATCCTCAGTGGTAGACGGGTCATGGGTTAGAGTCCCCTTGCCGTCAGGCTAACCGTGGTAGGTTCTCGTGGTCTTCCTCTCCATGTAATGCAAATGCGGGTTAACTCCATCAAAAAATCCTCCACGAAGGCGAAATTTCTCCCAATACTCGATCCAGGAGTTAGTTCCCTTGTCTTCTGGATTGGGTTCAAAATTACAAGGCTACGGAGTTGAATGTTGGTAGTCGTAAACCCATAAAATTAGGTCGGCTGCTCAACGACGGTTATAAAATAAATCAAAATGTGTTCAGCACTGCGCACAAGCCGTTTTTACTGCCCAGACAAGCTGGTACCCATCGATCTGAAGCTGGGTTGGATACCAGTCACCACTGAGGATCGAACCCCAGTCCTTCATTCCGTGCCGCCCTAAACCATCACGAACAAAAGTTACTTTAAAAAAAAATACAAAAATAAAAAAAATTTTTTTTTTTACTAAAATGTTTAATTAGGTTTACTTCAGTTTCGGAAAGATAAAATGAATCGTTTTATAATTATTTACATCATATCGAACTTAACCTCAAAATAATTTCCCGGTTCATCAACTTTTGTGAATTGTTACAGGCGAAAATCCAATGAAAATAAGAGGGAAAGTTTACCAGAAATACCACGTCAGTTGTTAACCCTTATGCGCCAAGTTCACGGCAAAGTATATACTAAAACTCATCTGTAAATCGATCTTAAACTTACCTCAGCTTGAGCATCCAGTTGACAGATTTATAGTTGGCTCTTTCTAAACGCCCTCTGTAAAATAAACAAGCGGTTCTTTACGATTCGTTCTTCAGAGTAAATACGCATACTAATTTGAGGAACAAGTCATTCATCTCGTTTCCCACTCTGAAGAATCCATGTAAATAAAAACACTATTTATTTATTCAAACGTCTCGATAAAGTGTTTTGAAAATCTGATAAGGATAATATTTGGATCGATTGCAAAACTTTAACTATAAAATAAACTTTCTCCTCCAAAAATTTTTTCAATGAAAATATTCACAAAATGTGGAAAATTCGCCGTTATGTATTTACGTACGAATTGATGCATATCGCCTTTTTTTATAATTAAAAAAAAGTGATAAATAAGAGCATTATCGGGACACACTGTAAATAAATGGCTAAACGAAAATCTCAATTTTTTTTTTCATTTCAACGAAACTGTTTCTGTTCATAAATTGGAGTAATTTCATATTGAGGATATGAATCTCATCAAAAGCATTGGGTTTGATTTCTCAGATCGATTATGATCGCAATTGATGTAAAATAAATGGAGTATAAGACAAATGAGTGCTCCGTCAAAAACAGGAAGTGGACGCAGAAAATCAACTTGCCAAACATACGCATTAACATCACTAACATTCCGTCATACGGCGCAAACAATTTTAAAACCAGTTAAGAACCAGATGAGGTACTTAGGTATCATCCCGTCAACCATTTTCACCAAATCTGAAAATAAATTTGGAAATGGTTCAAATTTAAATATAATCACATTTTTTACAATAAGTTTTATTTGTATTTTGTCAATGATTTATAATCAATTACTTTATTAAAATAAATTTGAAAGATACTAAAATGACTTTGACGCAATGTTGGCGAAAATGGCGGACGGGATAATACGTAAGTACCCAGAATGGTACTTACGCAAAGTTCAAGTTCTGTCAAAAGTCACGTATTTTTGTGTTCAGACCATTGAAATACAGTTCACGGATTGCTGAATTATTAAAAATGAGAATTTTATTTTTGAATGTATGCCGTACAGCATGTTTTCTAAAGCTAATGCAAATGCGGATAACTAGGGTAATCCATTAAAGTGCGGAATCAAGTGTTTTCCGCAATTTAACTAAGTCATGTGCTCATTAGTGATCTCTGTATCGTTTAACAAAAGTTTTCTACTCTCATTCTATCAACTAATTTGTTGATTGTGCGATTGTATTTAATAACTCGATTCTTTAGATATTGAAGGGAAAAAATGTCATATTAATTTACTTATTTGTTCAAATTTTTTAAACCGTTTAATTCTTATCATTAAAGTTTTTTTTTTTTAAAGTTGATTATATCAACTAATGTGTTGCAGTTACTTAATTTTATTTTTATAGCTAATAATAAATAAGCATTATGTTGATTCAGTGTTCAAAACTGTGGCTGTTGTTCTAACAAAAATTTTATTTTCACACGAATGTGTGCCTAGTAGCCAATTTGCAGGTAAGCTAGATAAGTTGCAGGTAGTCCTGTTTATTTGAGAAATAAAACAATTTTTTAGCACTTTAACTCGTCACTCCTAGTTAATCTGCACATTAACTCGATAGTCTCTACACTTGATCGGTAATATGTGGCTGGCTTACCGATCTGACCCTAGGGCAGGGATGGCGAACCAATGGCACGCGTGCCATTTATGGCACGCGACACAATATNTTCCAGCACTCAAGTGTAATATTTTTTATGAAGGTTTATGCGTGCCTTTACTCAATCTTTAAAAAAAATATTTCGGCATTAAAAAAAATTTTTTTTGTACCAGTCAACCTTATTGTATCAATCAAAAGAAACAGCAAATGCCTTTGTCGTTAGGTTATGTGATCATATCATTCGAATAACCTGCATCCCTGAAATGGTGTTAATTAGAATCATATTAGCTTATTTCTCAAACTTGTTGACTCGATATTGTGGTTGAATTTGAAACGTAGCGTAATTTATTCTAACTACATATTAAGGTTTAAGCCAATTAGCACCGTATTATAATTGAGGGTGCTGATATTATCCTCCAACGCTGAACCGATTTTTCTGTCAGTGTTCAAGCAAAAAAAAGATTTTTTTTTTTTTTGAAGTCATATACTATTTAATGATCATATTTAGTTTTTATAAACGTTACCTGGATTATGCAAGCAGTTGCAATAATCGGCGATTTGCCAGTTGTTTTTTTCTCTTGTTGATGCTCACGAAAAACACTAGGGCGAATTTTTCTGTAGTAAATAGTTTTGTTTTCGTATGTAAGTATGAGACAGAGACCAACACCTGCCCTTGAGGACGCCGACTCGGTTGTTTCTTCCTGAAACCCCAAAAGAAGGTGTCTCCGTTTCTTTGTCACTTTGCCAAAAACTATTTTAACTTCGCATCACCATCCCTTTACAGCTAACGTCACCATAAATTTATTTCTTTTAGAAAAAACTGAAAATACTTATTATTGCATTTAGAAATAGAAATACCAAATTTAAAATAAATTTAATAGAAAACTATACTTAAAAAGAATTTCGAGTGAAAGGTGTCTAGGGGGGAGGAGCAAGCAAAACGGTTGAAAAAATAAGCATGAAAAACAGTTCGACTAATTTAAGTTTTATACATACATTTATGTATGAATATGCATGCGTATAAAAAAATAAATATGCATTTATATACATTACATTTAAAATAAACGAAGTTTTCTAAAAATAAAAAGTGTGCCTCTCCCACGCTACGCCTACGTAAGCATGTTTCAGAAATTTCTGAAAATGATCCTTTATTACTGAGGAATTAAGCCCCCCTGTTCGCTGCTGTTCACCCACTCCGATAATTGCTTCGTAAATTCTTGTTCCTAGGCATTGAACAGTTTTCCTACGAAAGAGGATATAATTTACATAAAGTGTATGTATTAAAAAGAATTATGTTTTCTTACGCTTGCACCGTCACTTCCCACGTCCAAACATTTACCTGATGGTTCAATTAAGGTATATTAGTGAACATAAATGATTTTGCTTAGCAATCATTTTTTTAAAATAACATTTAATATTAAAGGTATTTTGTGTGATGAGTCACAACCGTAATTTAATATTTTCGTGAACGAAGCAAGCGGATATATTAAACGCAATTTGTTCACGCATCTATTTGTGCCTGATCGAATCTCCTAATCTTTTAAAGAATTCCTTTTACTGTAATTTATTATACTATAAATATGTAATTTGCTCCGAAAATAAAAGTTATAAAATGGTTTATAAATTTAGACACCTATTTAGATAAGATTATCTTAAAATGTAGCGCATTAAGTAATATCACAGAATTACATTATAAAAACGAAATAACTCTTTCAATTTTAGACTCTTGATTTAGAAAATTCAAAAGCAAAAACGTAATAATGCCTGAACGGAATTAGAAAAATAAATATTACAGGTAAATACTTTTAATTAATGTTATAGAAATAGTTTATAGGAAAACATCTACTTTATACTAAACATCTATTTTATATCTTTTATTTATTTTGTACTGATCATAACCCAAAACATATGGAAATTGGTGCTGTAAAACTGGATTGATCCTTGTAATTTTCTAGCTTATGTGCTATTACATGTAATCTTTCAACCATGTGATTTTTCTACCATATGATTTTACAGCTAACAAAAATGCACGGAAAACAATTTAAACTGCAGAGTTTTTTTTTTTTTTTTTTGTCAAATTTCACAAATTTATCGTGTTATTCGAAAATAAAATAAAAGTTTAATTAAAATAATTACCAGAAAATTATTTATAAAAAAGAAATTAGCAATAAAATAGAAATATCCAATGAACTTTTGTAAGTTGCTCTGGAAAAAAACTCGAAAAATATACATCTTTTATCATGAATATGTGGTATTGCTGTTTTTATACTTAATTTTGAAAATAACCTGCGAGTCTTTTCACAAACTTATTTAGGAAATCTTTAAAAAAAATATACTTCACTGTTAATGATACTTCACTCTTAGAAAGATCTAGTACATTTTGACACAAAGACAAAACAAATAAAGAATATATTGAACTAGATATACAATTTCAATTAATAAAAACAAAAAGTTTAATTTTTAAAAATTATATTTTTGGAGCAAAATAATTTATTTGGTGCAAGATGAATTAATATATAAACGCATTTATTCGATTTCAAAATTATTACACTTTTAAAATAACTGCTTTTTCAAAATAATTCCACTTAAAAAAATTTTAAAGCAAAATATTCTCATTGGTGTAAGTTAAAGTAATATATAAACGTCTTAGATTTCAAAATTACTTTTAAAATAATTGCTTTCAAAATAATTTTTGGAGCAAAATATTTCCATTGATGTAAGTTAAAAGAATACATAAATGTATTCGATTTCAAAATGTTTACTTCTAAAATAATTAGGTTGAGATAATTAAAGTACCTTAAAATAAATATTTAATCTCTTAGCTAGTAAGTTTTTTTTTTTTTTTTGAAAAAAAATTATAATTTATGTTTCATTTATTTAGGTTTCTGCTAGAAAAATAATGAATTTCTATAAATTTCCAACAAGATTTCGCAATGCACGACCTCTTCAAGCGATACATAGTTAATGAAATCGATTGTTAGAAAGTTATCCATTAGAAACTTCCTGTTTTTTTTTCTTTTTCGTTAAACGAGTTTAATCAGCTTAATGTGCTTTAATCTGGATAATGTACTCGCTTAAATCTTTGTTCTCATGTCCATATCCATGGGAAGCCGTTGCTGACCTATGGAGCTGTGTTTGAACAAAGTTCTGCATTATTCAATATACTTGTCTTAAAAACAACATATCTAGCAGTTATCAATCACCCTTTAGTGATTAAATTAAAAAGTTGAAAGATTTCTTAAAGAAGAGAAAGAATATGATTAAATGTAAATTTTAAAAGTTTCTTTCTTCAAATGAACTGAAAAACACGAAATAATTCCATTTTTGACATCTAAAACAAAAAATGTAAAGTATTGGGGTGCATTACCTTTGTAATAAACTTCTATCACCACCGAAAATAACGTTTTTCTATTTAGACATGGATAATTATAATTATTTTCCCACTTTTAGTCCACCCGAAAAACTTTTCATTTTAATACTTTTTTTATTGTGGTTTTGCACCTGTTTGTTCGTGTCAGAAAATGGTTAAAACTTCGTTTGACGATGAAAGGAACCAACAATTTGCCTAATACATTTCAAATATAACTGGAATTCTCTTTTTTTTACTGGAAACAGATATCTTGTTGAAACTTAAATAAATCTAACTTGTCGGAAAATGTTCAAAATTTCGATTGACGATAAATTGCACATAAATTCTGCTTGACGTGGAGAGACAACGATTGAAATTTGCATAGTTAACTCAGTTACATAGAGCCAATAAAAACTTTCGCTTCAGTGCTTTCGCTGTTTTGAAAGTGGTGCAATATAAAAAAAGGTTTTCTCAAAATTTAGCAAAAATGTGTCGAAATAGCTCAAACGCAAACACTGTTGTATTTGAAAAACCCATGCTTTCAAAATTGAAACCATATACACTCATTTTTGAGCACTACAAGGAGAGTTAGGAAGCCTTACATAGTGGCACATCGTGACATGCATTCCATTTGCTTAAAAGTTGAGCAAATCGAGGAAATTAAAATTACCGATTTCCTGACTCAGCTGTTGGGAATAAATTGCAACCCTTTCCAAATTGCACTGAAGTTGGAAATTAGTATGTCATGCTGTGTCATAGCGGCAAACACTATGTAGAGCGTTGTAACTCTCCCTGGACTAAGGCGGTGTACGATTATGGTGATAAGAGCATCCTACTATAAACTCGGAGACTCTTGGTTCGAATCCTGCGGGTAGCCAACGAACATCTCTGTCAAGCATTTCTTCCACCACACCGCGTCCCGCAGTGGACTGATCGTTAAGACACGGTTCCCAGCAGATCACCGAAGTCAAGTATCACTGGCTGGGGTCAGTGTGCGGGTGGGTGACCGCTTGGAATAGTCTGAGTAGGGACCGAGGGTATGCGGTATGGGTCCTCGTTAAACTGTTCTACCGTAAAGTGCTTGACTTCGCGTGCAGGTCGTCGGGCTACCGAAGCGGGAGCGCCATCCCCTCTGCAGAGGATCAAAATTGTGATGGCATGTCTTCGGATCATCCTATGATATGTTTTCCAGACAGTCGCCAATATCCCATTGTGCAGCTCTAGTGCGACGTAAATTTACTACAACAACAACCCTCCACAACGGGTTTGAAACTATGCATTTAGCTAAAAAAAAATGAGTATATGCCGTTTCAATCTTGAATGGGATTTCCGAATTCGACTATATTTGTTTTGGAGCTATTTTGACTCATTATTTTGCAATTTTGACAAACCGTTTTTCCTATTCTGGTAATTTCGATTAACGATAAATTACAGTTGGCGATATATCGCCTTAAATTCTGCTTATTGGCGCCTGGAAACTATTTCCACTTATAAATTAAAATTTTGCAACTTATTTTTAAAAATAAATTTTAATAATTAAAATGGAACTAAAAATGTTTCAAATTATTAATTGGTGATTTAATAAATAAAAAATTGCTTTCCGTATGATTCTTTATTGGCTATCAAGGCAAATGGAAACTATTAGCCTGTGCCGAAAACTAATTTATGTTCGATTCCGCTGCCAAAATGTTTCATAAGCTACCTTGAAACGGTAGTTACAAATTGTAAATGAATGCCTGTTTTATTAAAATTTGCATCCTATATCCCATTAACCGTAATGATTGTAGTCTAGAAATAATATAGAATGTTCTAAAACGTGTAAGCTTAAAATGTTCGTCATAAACGAGGAAGCTCGGGACATATAATGATTTAAAATTGGCGGTGTCGTGTGGCCTGTTGAAATCGGTCATCTTAAGTTTCCGCACCAAATCGAGTTAAACTAAGCCGTTTCCTAATTTACCACTTCAATTTTATATTTGAAATGGGAGCTATACTTTAGTATCTTAAATTGAGTTTTTACTACTATACATTTTATAACAAAATTATTCTGAAATAGGAACCCTATTAAAGATATAGAACAAATTTCTCTAATCTAATTTTTATTTATAGCGAGTGGTAGACTGTTAAAAAAAAGTATTTTCAGTCTAGACTTTGACTAGAAAATTATGTCTGTAAATTTACCCCAATAGTGAAAGCTACTATCAGGATTTAAGTGGCAGATTTAGTTGTTTTCCAACCCAGATTTCAGTAACGTTCAGATATTATATGAATTTATTAAACTAAACCTTAACAAAGAAAAATTGCGCAAATTAATCTTTAAAACGTCGCGACAGTTATTTACAGATTATTTGCGTAGCGTTCATATTATAACTTGCAAAATAGGTTAAAAATGATTCAAATAAAGTAGCTCACTGCAAGATGCGTAGTCTCAAAAAATGAGTATGTGCTGTTTTGAACATGTCACTATACTCAATAATGAATACATGGAGTTCTTAAATTCAATTATATTAACCTTAGCAATTAAAAATTATTCAAATTAATCTTGGGGACGCCGTGACAGTTATTACCTATTGGCAAAATGGGTGTTGTTTTGGATTTGATGTCGTGCGCACCTTATTTGGACGTCATCACACTTTTCAACTGTGTTCAAGAGCAATAGTAAATAGTGCGCATGCGCCGTCATTGCATGCGTTGCTATGGCAATCGCTGCTGTTTGTTAATTTTTTTAGAATTTTTTTTTTCACTTTCAATTTTGTTACGCATTAAGTTGGTGAGTTTATTTTTGAGATATGGTATCAGAAAGATCCCATAAATACTTCTTGAGTTGTGAATAAAAGAGAATTTCATCATTTGAACGATATTTTTGTTTTTATTGTTTTAATTAGGAATCAGAAATTCTAACCTACAGGTCAAACTGGATCGTTTTCAATACTAATTTAGGTGAAAAATTAGACAACAACCATTTTACCAATGGGTAACTCGTGATTGCCTTTCGGCGATTGCAATTGTTCGTATTTTTAATTTAATTTAAGTTCTCTCTGTTCTGACACCCAAAATAATTTTTAAATTTTCTTATACATAAACGATATTTCATTGTTTAAACACCAGAACTGACATTTTAAGGGTAAATAGCAATTAATCAATGGAAATTTTCCAAACTAATTTCTGTATTTATAAACCAATTTATATGAAATTGAAAAACCTAATTTATTTACAGATTATTTATGTAGCGTTCATATTATAACTTGCAAAAAAACTTAAAAATCATTCAAATGAAGTAGCTCTCTACAAAATGCGTTGTCTCAAAAAATGAGTATATGCTGTATTGAACATGTCACTATACTCAATAATGAGTACACGGATTTTTCAAATTCAACTATATTTGGTTTTGTAGCTATTTTGATACATTTCCGCTCGAATTTGAGAAACCCATTTTTACAGTGTTGGAGCAGTTAAATATACTGAATTCTTATCGAATAGCCTTTTGGATTACATTTGCATTTCCTGTAACGTTTAACTTCAAATTTAATTTGAGAAACCATTACATAATTTAACCCTTACTAGAAACAGACTCATGGGGAAACTCATAATCACTTTACTATGCCTAAACTTTACAACTTGCATACACTGTACAAAAAATCTGTTAAATTTACGGAGGGAAAAAACTGCCAACTGGTGTGCCGGTATAAAACTATATTATGGTTCACTATATTATGGTTCTCTATATTATGGTTCATTGTACCGATATTGTGGTTCAAGGCTGCACTAGTTTTTGTGAGAAAATAAGCTGAATGAGATAAGCTACAGGGATCTAGTGACATATGACATAGTGACATATGAAATACGATAGGGATATAGTACTGAATAAGCTGTAAAATATTTTTTAACGACATGTTTCCTTAAATTTATATGCAAGCAGGAATGCAAAACAGAAAAGAGCTTAGATTTATCAGGCGGAGATAGCTCTTCTGGATACCTTTGCTCAGTCAAATTTAAATGATATAGTTCAACGTGCACGAATGCTTTTAACAGTGTATTATGTAATTACGTCATATTGATCATGTGACGATATTCTTTGGTCACGATGTTTAAGAGCATGACCGGAGGGATATCAAAAAAAACTAAGACCTCCTCGACTGACCTTGGCTTCTATTTTGAAAGACTCCACGCTATTACACTTTTTACTGAGAAACTTACTTTTGTTTGTTGACATTTGTCTTATCTTGTCACAAAAAGAAAACATAAAATACTAACAGAATGCCTTTAAGGCAAGTGACCCATCCGTTTTAGACTTGACCTCAGGCCTAATGAAGATCAAAAGGGATGGGATTATCATGCGTCTCAAGTAGGAGAGAAGGAACGTTTAGAAGGAGGTTACTGAAAGAAAATGTTCGATGCGAATCTTCTGATGTTGAAATTCCTAAATAATATCATCCGTTATTGCAACAGTTTCGGTGGAAACAGAAATTCGAAAAACATTGTTAAAGTAAGAAAAAAATAGTGATAAAATGTATTTACATAGTAATCCTCATAATTACGTATCAGTTGTAAAACAAAAAAACTGCAAAATACAAGAAAAGAAAGAAGAATGCGTATAACTGCACAAATAAAGGGAAATAATCACTATTTCTATCATCGAATTATTAATTAGATACATATCTGTGGTATGTGAAAAGATAAAATAGCAATGACATCAGGAATTACTTAGAATTATACATTTAATTTAAAATTTGACGAAAAAATAGCATTTTATGTCCAGCTACGTTCTCTGTTTTATTAAATGTTATCTTTCAACTTAATATAGTTGACACAAAATTCTTTTAGAAGCTTTAAGCTTTTTACTAAAAAATTATAACTTAAAAGCTATGTAATAAGTAATTTTAAATGATTAATTTAATTCTGCGTTACTTTTTCTTCGTTATAGGTCTTATAAATGGACACTGAGGAAAAAAAACATTGCCAAAACTACCAAAATATGATAAAATTTAACGTATTTCTTACTCGATGAGAAAACAAAAAAGCTCAAAAACTTCACCGAAGCGCTTCGGTAATAATTTTGGTAAAACTAACAATAAGACTAATAATGTGTGATAAAATGTGGTAAAATTTAGTACCTTGGAGCCTTAAAGGATGGCATGGCGTGGTACCTTTGATCATGGCATTAAAACCATTTTTTTGATTGAATTTACTTTCAAGTTATGTATTTTTTACTAAATGTGTGGAATTAAGAACTGTTAATTTGAAAACCAGAATTTCCGGTTAAACCGTTACCATAGAACTGAAAAATTATCAAATGAATGGTTTAAAAAAAAAGCGGTAAAAAAATTTAAAGTAGTTTCTGAGTCGAAGAGTACTAACCACATAAGGAAAACACGAAAGGTTCCAAGGAAAGTTTCACTCTAAATTTTACACAATGAATAAACAGGCAAATTTTACTTTGTGCAAATTGAAATTAGTTGTATTTAATTCTAAAATTAAATTACTAAAGGAAAAGTCCAAGTTCAAGCAAAAGTTTCTCTTGGTCTGCACCCCCCTGGTGGTTAAATTGCGTACTACTCAATAATTTATAGGATTTTAATTATTGAAAAATCTATAAAAAAGCATTAATATTTCTGTCGGTAAAATAGTTCTTCAAAACTAATTATTCAATTTTATTAATATAAATATTTAACATATGGCTGCCGTGTTATTTTAAATACGAAATAAAGCACTACCTCAATGTTTTCACGTTAAAGAAAATAAATAAATTAAGTTTAGAATCCTCTCTAGGCCTTTAGTTACTCTAATGAAAAAGCTCGTTGCTTTGGTTTAATTTATAAATAGCAACTGTTTATCTCTCATCGCGAATTTGAACAAAATATGTTGTTTTAAAACTATTAATAGCTTTGTCTTAATATGTATTTTGAAATATATCTTTCTTTTTAATGATGTTTAAATTTTTTTCTTATCAAAAGTTGTTATGCACTCTAATCGCTTAAAAATGTAAACATATTTGTGTAGGTTTTGTTGAAAAGGAGGAAGTAAATAAGATATTCGTGTCGTTTTTTAAAAAAACACTATTTTGTGTAGCACGCTATTTTTTAGGATTAAAAATATCTTTGTTAATAAATTCTTCGGCAATTGTTGATTTTCATCTAACGTTTCTTTGATTTTGAATTGATTGATCTTTCATTTTTTTAAATTAATTTTTAGGATAATAGAAGTTAATTTTTATTTTCGTTTCCTTTTATGCGTATCACAAAGCAAATTTTTTCAAGCAAGTTTAACTGGGACGCTGGTTTTTAAGGAATGAACAATTGTACTCAAAGGATTGGGAAAAAATATTAATTCGTGTTATACCATCAATAGTTGTATAGTAAATAAAAAATAATACGATCACTGATGTAATAGTGATTAAAAATGGATGATTAAGGAGTAGGTAATGATAAGCTAAATTTTTTAAATTGAACAGATGAAACAGTTTGATGTTAAAATATCACTTTTGTTGCCAAAAGTGTGACTTAGTATTATATTACCCCAAACCTTTCAATTTTCCACGACCTTTCTAAACCTGTCACGCTTATCATTAAACTGGGTTTCTGTGAAGAGTTTCAATGTAATTTACACATTATTCAGATTTTTTTTCTGAAATTTTAAAAACTCGTCTTTTTATTTGCAGTAATATTTATGATAATGAGCATTTATCAATCATTCATCTATAATGATACATCAAGAGGTTTAGTTTACTACTCTTAATAATGTCGCATCTGTTTTTGTTTTTTTTTAAGATAATTTTTTTGAATCTTTATATTTATTTATTGTTGTATTTACTACAATATCATAAACTCATTGAGTTTGAGTTAGTGACTCTTGATGATATGGCAATCTTTATTATTATTTTTATTATTATTTTTATTATTATATTCATTGTTTATGATATAATTTATTATATTTGTTATTCATCGTAGAATATAATTCACAATAGCAAATATTTATTATATCAGTTAGTTTTAACATAAGTATGAATGGTTCTTACTTTTTAATAGACTCATTTAATAAATCACCATTTAGATAATTTATGGAAAATATTTATTTTATGCATCTTCAAAATGTATGAAGTTAAATTTCTTAGACAAATAAAAATTATGTTTGGTTAAGAATATTCGAATTTCTTTAGAATATTTAAAGTAGATCTGGTACTGTTTAACATTGACAACTTGGTACTGCCATGAATACCATTTTGTTTGATGAAAAATATTAATTATTTTAAATTAAAATAATTGTGGCTTTTTCGGCACTGAATACATAAATAAATACCGAATATAACATAGGAACTTACGTTATGCATCGAGTACAAAACGTAATCATGGCTTATTGATTTTATTCGACCTTCGAACTTCAGAATGACATTTAAATGCTTCATTACAGAAAGCTGCGTGACTTAAGCAAATGCAAATCAAATCGATGATAAAGCTTTTTTTTTTTTTAATTTTTCTTTGGAAGGATCAAAATTTTAACTACATATAAATTTGGAAAATTAAAATTTTTAATAACATTACAATTAATTAGATAAAAATTTTAATTACATTTCACTTAATTATTTTTAATTACATAAGATTTTCAATTACATTATTTAATTACATTTTAATTTAACTAATGTAATTAAAATTAATTACATTAATTACATTAAAATCAATTAATTAGATAAAAAATTAAATTTCATTTCATTTAATTATTTTTAATTACATAAGATTTTTAATTACATTATTTAATTACATTTTAATTTAATTAATGTAATTAAAATTAATTACATTAAAATCCTTTATGTACGCAAGATGAGCATTATGTTTTGATGATTTCCAGTATGATTTTATAATTTTATGAAATGTATATTCTGAAATACGTAAGAAAAATAATGACAAGGACTTTTTGACTCAGCTTAATTATGCAATATTCCTTTATTATAAATCTATAGAAATTCATCAGGTTAAAGATGAGAAGAATAGGTTAGAATAATTTAGCAAACTAAGAAGCCCTTAGAATATTTATACTTTTTAGAATATCTCCAAATATATTATTACATACTTTATTACTTATTTTATACTTTTTAGAATATTTTCAAATATTTTATTATATACTTTATTACGTATTTTATACTTTTAATAAATAGTTTTCCAATCATTATTTTCAAAGGAAATTCCGTGGCGTGTGTCCAAAATTTACACGCCAATATTGAGAATATTAAAAATTTGTTGGAATATTTCCAGAAATACCTTTAGGCTGCAATTTTTCAGATTTTTTAAAATAAGATTTTGGGCAATTTAGCAATACGGTGAAAAAAAATCTTGTTAATTCTGGTTTTGTACTGTTAAAATTTTTCTGATAAAATTTCGGAAGTAAAATAAAGCAACGTAACTCTGGTTAATGAAACCAAAACATGCGGTATTTAAACAATTCTTTAGGTAATTTTTCCGTTCATTTAGTTATGGTTTATCGGAAATTCCGGGTTTCAAAATTATAGCTCTTACTATCACACAATTTAGTACAAAACTGAAAAGTAAATTTAATGGAGTAAATGATTTTTATGCTATGCTCTAAGGTATCATAACAAAATTACTAAATTTTATCATAGATTATAAAATCATATTTTATTGTTAATTTTACCAAAGGGCTTCGGTAAAAATCAACGAGCTTCTTGATGTTCTCCTAGATACAGAAATACTGTACATTTTACCATATTCTGGTAGTTTTGAATTTTGGTACTTTCCTTTTTTTAGTGGAGCTCATCTTATAATTAAATGCGACAATTGTTTTCTCAACTTTGCTCCCACTTCTCGCATCTGCTTTTTATAAATTGAAATTTCTTCATTATAATTTAGCACATTTATTTATCTAAAAATATTTAGCATGACTTAGGTAAAATTATTTTACTAAAATTTAAAGATTTGTGTTCCGCATCATTAATTATAGCTATAATATAAATTATAAAAAAATATAAATTATAGCTATTTTAAACACTTTCATGCATGTTTTAAAGCATGTATTGCACAAAAATTGATCATATTTTGAGTGCAATATTATAATTTAGTGCTTAAAAGACAATATTCCGAAAATTAAGGGATGCATTAATGTAGTAAAAATACAAGATAGTATGCTAATAAATGTTGATTTTCCAATGATTTTGTTAAATAAAACAACTGTTTACAATTCACGCTAAATTAAACTGACAAAACATTGAAACTACTCGTATTAATCTGTAATATCCTTAACGTAAATTTTTCTTATTTCAGGAGCCTTTTTAATTCCTTATTTAATATGCCTAATTGCTGGAGGTGCCCCAGTCTTCATTCTTGAGATAGCATTAGGGCAATTTACAAGTCAAGGTGGCATCACTGTTTGGGACATTTGCCCTATTTTTAAAGGTAAGTTATTTTAAATGTTTATAGTCATTCTGTTAAATACATAGAAATAAGTTCATATTAGTTTAAATCCTTGTATGTATCGTAGTTAAAAAAAAAAGTTATAACATACAGGTAGCAGCCTGTGATTGACTGAAAGAAAAGAAACGAAACAGAAATTTATTCGAAAACCCAACATTGAAAGATCTACAAGTTAGACCTGAAAATATAAATTTTTAGTTAATAGCCAGTGATCGGTAGACTAATAACTTGGTGGTGACTTTTTCCTCAAACCTAATGAGTCTTTGATTGATATCGATAGGTTCTTTTCATTTAGTAGCCACTTCTGGCAAATTTTTTCTCTTATTAACTTTTTTTTTAAAAATTCGTATCATAAATAATCTACGGCTATAAAAAAGTTAATTCCACAATAAAAGTAATATAAATACGAGACAAAATTTAGTTAAGCATTCTGATTTTTAAGAACTTTTTTTAAAAATATTTGAGGAGACAAAATACATTTAATGTATTCAGGGCTGATTGTGCTCCGGAAAAAATCCGGATTTCTGGAATTTTCGCTGACAGTAATCCGGAAGTTTCCGGTGATCGAAGGTCCGGACGTTTTAAAAAAATCATTGATCACAGAAGTTTCAGGAAATCAAATTTTTAAAGGTGGAACTTAGAAACACAGTTTATTTTAATTGTTTGTAAGGGAGAGTCAGAGAGATACTTTATAAGCTTATATTCAAGATTAATATTCATTTTTTATCAGTAAATAGTTGTTATAATCATAAACTCAAGAAAAAAAAAGACATATTTGTAACTTTCAATTACTTCTCCAGGTCATCATAGGTATGTGTAAAATTTTAAGCATATTTTAAGTAAACTAAGAAATATTGAGAAAAAGAAGAAAAAAACTTGTTTAAATTTTTTTTCCAATTTTTCAATTTAAACTTCTTTTTTTTTTAACTCAAGAAATTTTCCGGAATTTTGACTTGGGCTCATAATCACCGCTGATGTATACATTACAATATTGAAATATGTGAATTGTTAAAGAACTATCCTTCCGCATGAATCTTTCTAACACAAATTGATAGATTCTGAAGAATCAAAATTTTGAATGTAAGCAATGAACATTTTAATGAACATTCTATTTTCCTGAGTCTGTTTCAGCATTGATGTATTTTTATCATAAATTAATTTTTTAAGAAAGGGAAAAAGTGACTGTTTATTGTTTATCTAATTTAAGTAGCAACTTTTGTTTGTTGACTCGCTACGCAGCGAGTGATTATTCTCAGGTCTGCGACAAAATATTCTTAAGCTGTAATATCTAAAATCATACGAAAGTATATTTCATTCTTGCTGCTTAAATTTATCTTAAATATTCAAATAAACCATTATATACAATTATAATGTTAAATAACCACATATTTCTTGAAATAATTAGCTTTTAAAAATGATTTTTGAAAGTTATTTTTTTAACAANGGAATAAATGATTTTTATGCTATGCTCTAAGGTATCATAACAAAATTACTAAATTTTATCATAGATTATAAAATCATATTTTATTGTTAATTTTACCAAAGGGCTTCGGTAAAAATCAACGAGCTTCTTGATGTTCTCCTAGATACAGAAATACTGTACATTTTACCATATTCTGGTAGTTTTGAATTTTGGTACTTTCCTTTTTTTAGTGGAGCTCATCTTATAATTAAATGCGACAATTGTTTTCTCAACTTTGCTCCCACTTCTCGCATCTGCTTTTTATAAATTGAAATTTCTTCATTATAATTTAGCACATTTATTTATCTAAAAATATTTAGCATGACTTAGGTAAAATTATTTTACTAAAATTTAAAGATTTGTGTTCCGCATCATTAATTATAGCTATAATATAAATTATAAAAAAATATAAATTATAGCTATTTTAAACACTTTCATGCATGTTTTAAAGCATGTATTGCACAAAAATTGATCATATTTTGAGTGCAATATTATAATTTAGTGCTTAAAAGACAATATTCCGAAAATTAAGGGATGCATTAATGTAGTAAAAATACAAGATAGTATGCTAATAAATGTTGATTTTCCAATGATTTTGTTAAATAAAACAACTGTTTACAATTCACGCTAAATTAAACTGACAAAACATTGAAACTACTCGTATTAATCTGTAATATCCTTAACGTAAATTTTTCTTATTTCAGGAGCCTTTTTAATTCCTTATTTAATATGCCTAATTGCTGGAGGTGCCCCAGTCTTCATTCTTGAGATCGCATTAGGGCAATTTACGAGTCAAGGTGGCATCACTGTTTGGGACATTTGCCCTATTTTTAAAGGTAAGTTATTTTAAATATTTATATCCATTCTGTTAAATCCATACAAAGGACTTCATGTTAGTTTAAATCTTCGTATCTAACGTAGTTAAAAGAGTTGCGATATAATGGTAGCAGCCTGTGATTGACTGAAAGAAAAGAAACGAAACAAAAATTTCTTCGAAAACCCAACATTGAAAGATCAACAAGTTAGACCTGAAAATTTAAATTTTCAGTTAATAGCCAGTGATCGGTTGACTAATAACTTGGTAGCGACTTTTTCCTCAAACCTAATTGATATCGATAGGTTCTTTTCATTTAGTAGCCACTTTTAGCAACTTTTTTCTCTTATTTACTTTTAAAAAAAATCGTATCAGAAATAATCTACTTGCTATAAAAAGTTAATTCCACAATAAAAGCAATATAAATACGAGACAAAATTTAGTTAAGCATTCTGATTTTTAAGAACTCTTTTTAAAAATATTTGAGGAGACAAAATACATTTAATGCATACATTGAAATATGTGAATTGTTAAAGAACATTGAATCTTTCACATAAATCTTTCTAACACAAATTGATAGATTCTGAAGAATCAAAATTTTGAATGTACATTTTAATGAACATTGGACATTTTAATGAACATTCTATTTTCCAGAGTCTGTTTCAGTATTGATATATTTTCATCATAAAATAATTTTTTTTAAAAAGGGAAAAAGTGACTGTTTATTGTTTATCTAATTTAAGTAGCCACTTTTTTTTTTTTGTTGACTCGCCACGCAGCGAGTGGTTATTCTCAGATTTGCGGCAAAATATTCTTAAGCCGTAATGTCTAAAAATCATACTAAAGTATATTTCATTCTTGCTGTTTAAATTTATCTTAACTATTCAAATAAACCATTATATACAGTTAAAATGTTAAATAACCACATATTTCTTGAAATAATTAGCTTTTAAAAATGATTTTTGAAATTTTTTTTCTCACAAAATATTAGTTTTCTTACTAAGAAGTTATTTCACGAAGACGAGTTTTCGAACGAATTAAAAGTAAAATTGTACATTTCTTTTCTTAAAGAACTGAAGTAGTTGCCAATAGTTTATGTGACTGGTATAGTTTGGCGTGTACTTTGGATGGTAAAAAAAACGATTATATGAATGTAACGTATTTCTATACAATTAACATGATATTGAGGCGGACTAAGAAAGCGAAGTTTGAGAAAAACTTCGCCAAGTGTGGAATCTCCAATTTTTTTTCTCATTCCATGCCTTAATTTAGTCTATTTTTAAGCTGCTTGTTATAATTCTCTAAATATAGGGAACCTAATGCAAGTTATGTTGCACCTTGATGCTGTTTTTAATCTGTACAAAAGAAATTTCAGTGTATCATACGTAAATTTAAATCAATTCTTAGAATTTTTATTCTGAAATTACGATAAGACAAACGGCGGAAGTCATTCCATCCTATTAATCCTAAAGTTTACTATTAGAATCATTTCATTATCTTTTTGGTTTTGAAAGCTTTCACAACTAGTATGGTTAATACAAAACTACACGATTCCGTAACCATTTACAATTAGTATTGTTTCGAAACCGTAAAAAGTAAATTTAACAGGATATAAGAGCTAAGAGCTTAGTAAGGTAAAGGTGCTTGAGTTAGGTTGTAGTTGATTTGGGTTTTGTCAAATGAACCATGAAATGGGGCTTAATTAGTTTAGCTGGTGGTACCATTAATCGTGAGAATGATAAGAAATACTAGAGTTTTAATGTTAAGCAGCTGTTTGGTGCTGCTATCTATGCGAGAATGAAAGTTTCGTATTCCAATAGTTCAGGGTCACCAATTGGGGAGTTTAGGACACAGGAAACTCTTTTTGTGCTGAAGGAATGGAAATATTGTGGCATCAACGATGGGAGCTGAACCTCGTTCAACCGGTCATTAAATTGACAGATTATTTCTCTCTTTTACGTAATTTACACAGCTGCAAGGAACTAAGTGATTTTCTAAAATGGACCGAGTTGACGCAGATAAAATTCTTATTGTTTGACCGCATTCGATGAAAACAGTGAATAAACAATTTTTAAGCAGTCAATAAGAGCTTGCAGTTTGAATTCCATCATTGAATTCATTCATTTATCTTGATTATTTGATTATTGGCTGAATATGGTAAAATAACTATTAAATAAATTGCTTCTTAACAATTTTACGACGAATTTCTAGCAGAGTGTCAAGATATCTTTTTACCCGATTGAGATATTATGTTTTTATCAACTAAGTTCAAAATTAATATTTAAATTAAGATTTAAAAAAAAAACTATAAGCAAATACCTTCAAATGATTTTAAAAGGCAACAGATTCAATAAAGTTAAAAATACTGAATAACTCTTAAGAAGTCTCTATTTTCGGCATGATAGATTTCCATTTATTTTTTCTTGATATTCAATTGTATCTAAACTTTTGAGTTTTTGCAATTAATCATGAATTAGAAGATCGCTAATAAATCATGGGAACAATTGGCCACTAATAGGTTGAGATTAAAGAATGCGATGAAGGATCTATGTTTGCTTCCAGCCGGAGAAGTACGTAAATCTGAAAAAGCATCACCCACAGCACATAGCCAAACAGTTATACTAAAAGTTATTTCACGAAATTTCTCCAATTATAAATGAATAAGTAGTTAAGTTATATGATTACAGAAATGCTCTAATAACAAATTAAAATATGCAAAAAGGTGTTATAAAGTGAGCTAGAAAAAAATATCTGTAAAAACTACTTTAGATCGAATACGATCAGTCTTTTCACACTCGTTGATGCAGTCTTAATCGATTATTCTAGTGATTTTCATAACACTTTTAATATGCTAGCTAATGAGTTCTATCTACAAATTTAATTATAAAAAAAAGACAAAAAGCCCGAAAAAGTCATGTTTTTTTATTAAATATTAAACCATTTATAAAAGGTGTTAAAATGCGTCTTTTTAAAATAGTTCTGAAAGAAGGAATAAATATTGAAGAAAACAAAGAATGGAAATCTTTCCTTTTCAGAAGAAAAATTTAATGCCACATCCTTTCAATAATCTTTTACAAAATACTACCTCATTACATCAATTCTTTTTGCCGCATTCATGATCACTGTGTGACTTTATTTACTAGGATGACTATGATTCACATTTTATTCTTAATCGTTTGATTATTCTGATGACTATAATAACACTTCTAATATGCTAATTAATGAATTCTATCATCTAATTAAAATATGAATTAAGACAAAAAAACATCTGAAAGTCGTATTTTTAATTTTCGAGATCAATTTCACGATTTTTTTTCAAAGTTTGGATTTATATTTTATTTTACAATAAACTATTTATAATAGGTATTAAAATGTGTCTTTTTAAAATAAGAATGAAATGAAATAAAAATTACAGTTCTGAAGGAATGGAAATCTTCCTCTTTAAGAATAATAACTTATTGTCACATCCTTTTAACAATCTTTTAAAAAATATTACCTCATTACAACAATTCTTTTTGCCACATTCATTATCACTGTGTGACGTCACATTTTATTCACACATCCTATGTCATAAATCTTGTCCATCCTTTGCTATTAGCGAGAATAGAAGTACCCTCTAATAAGGCCTCTTATTACTTTTGTCCGTTCGTAAACTCTATTTTGCCTTGACACCTTCGTTTTATTTTTAACTTAATCCGTCATCAAGATACATATGACTTCAAGTAATTTCAATTGTATTACGCAATAAACGGAATAAAAAGTGTATTCTATTTTAAGCTTTTATATGCAGATTCACCACGTTCTTCTAATGGCAGAACTGCGTATCGAGACGGAGGAAATTAAGAGCTTTTTAATGCTTAACAAAAAATCATAACTTTACTAATCGTCTTTTTGTAACGAATTTATTGGTTGTTAAAAAACTGATTAAGTAATGCCAAGTTGGATAATTATGAAATCGTTTTTCAACGACATTCACAAAGTAAAATTACTATTGTCATGCCAGAAATAAATTTTTGAAGATGTACAGTCAGCAAAATAAATAAAAAACCGATTACCCTTATTACTTTTCAACGGTTGGTTGAATTTTCATTCTGTAAAATGTTATAGCAATATTTCAGATACATGTTTAACCGTTAACTGTAACCGTTAACTGTAACCGTGACGGAAACGGGCCGAAAAACGCGCTTTTTTTAAGAAGCAAACTCTGTTTTTTTTTTTTTTTTTTTTTTTTTTTAAATCATTTTAGGATTTATTACCAACAAAATAGAGGGTCTGCAAAGTTTTGAAACGACTCAAAATTTTGTTTCCCCAATATTATTTTAAATTGTCAAATTTTTCTCGCCAAGTCTTTTGATTGATTTTTTAAATTAAAATATTTCTTTCACAAAAAGTTATAAAATCTCCGCCCAAAGACATAGATGTAATATAATGAGGAATTTAGATAAAATAATTTATTTTTATTAATCAATTTGTTGATGATGAAAAAATTTTGAATAGTAAAATTTGCAAATTTTTATGTATTCTGTAATTTAAGTTTTTTAAGACTAAATCTTATTTTTTTCCTTGTCACTTGATTAATAAAAAGTGCTCACAAATTAATTATTGAATAGTTATGAAATAATATTCCATCTTGGGATTATATTGCCAAATTGTAGCACTTCAGCCCTTACGTCATTCGATTCAGTATTCAGTCAACAAATGACGGAGTTAATCCTTTCTTTAATAATTAAATCGTGAAAATTAATAATTAAAGAAACACATAAAAACACATAAAGTTATACATAAAAACTGGTAGAACATAAAAACTTTATTTTATTAGACAATTTCTTTTCCTTAAATTATTATTATTAAATTTAAAATATGCATCCCACAGTTTTTCTTGTTTATAAATTAACAGATTCGTTGAAACATTTTTGCATACTTTTAAATTTTGCAAGATTCCGTTTTATGAACCTATATTAGGTAAAACTGTTAAAGGGAAAGGCAATTGTAACATATGCGTAAGGCAGTACATAACCCAAATTAATATGTTTCCTAGATATAATCCCTTTAAGAGGCACTATAACAAATTACAATTTATAATGGTTTATAGAAAACATGGTGGATTTTAAAATGCATATTTTGATCAAATCTCTCTGAACCATCAAGAAATTTTAAACCAATTTAAAATGAGTTATGTTTCACTGAACTTAAACTTCTAACTCAATAAAATTATTCAAACTATTGTGCCTTAACACTCCAACGGCAAGCTTTAAAACTTCTGTTTTGAAAAACTAATATTTTAACACTTTTTCCCGATTTTTCTATCCTACAGAGATGACTGTGCTCCGGAAAAAATCCGGATTTCCCGATTTTTCGCTAACCGCAATCCGGAAATTTCCGAAAATCCAAGGTCCAGAAGTTTCAAAAAATCATAGAACTAGAATTTATACTCAGAATTTCTTTCATTTATAAATATTTTTTTCCGGTAGAATAATAAATGAGATTAGAGATAAAAGTAAACTTCTACATTATTATTAATTTAAATTATGCAGCATACAATTTGTTTAGAATTTCACATTGTGAAAATATCAATGATTTAATTTTATAAAGACATTAATTTTTTTAAATGCGTCATTAATGATTTTAAGAACTCAAGAAATTTTCAGGATTTTTAAGTTGGGCTCACAATTATCCCTGAGCCTATAACTAGGTTCAACGTACATTCAGTTGCAGAGCTATCTTGTTGTTATCAAGATAATCATCTTAATCATTAAAAATACATACTTTACTCGAAGTCGTATAATATTTAGTCATCTAGTTTCTTTTTTAAATAATTATTACTATATGCTACATAAAATGCATAAAATATATATTAAGTTTCTCGAATTTTGCGTGACTCTGCAATTAGGCATTCTATGTATTTATAAAAACCAAAGTAAGTTTATTTTTAAAAGATTTATATTGCAAGAGATGGGGGTTATTGCTCACATGAGATACTATCGATTTTATTCTTTCTTGCAGGTATCGGATTTGGTACAACTGTGATATGCTTCTTTTTAAACGTGTACTACATTGTAGTACTAAGCTGGGGACTTCTTTACTTATGGCATAGTTTTACTCACACTCTGCCTTGGTCAACCTGTGACAACGAATGGAACACAGAAAACTGCTTGACTGTGAGGGAACTCAATATTACACTCTCCAACCTCACTTCAGAAGAAATGAAGAACTCAACAAAAGTTGACGCTGCTCAAGAATTTTGGGAGTGAGTAGTTTATGTTATAAACATAAATTTTCTAAGTTTATGAAAAACTAAGGGGCTAAGCCTCCTTCTTGATCCCGCTCAACAACCCCTATCATTCCGTCGTAATAATATTTTTTTTATTTTATTTTGTAACCGTCACTGAACAGCCGACCCAATTTTCGGGTTTACGACTATTCCGTTCAACTCCGTAGCCTTGTAATTTTGACCCCGATACAGAAGAAAAGGGAACTCCTGAATCAAGTATTGGGAGAAATTTGCCTTCGTGGAGGACTTTTTTGATGGAACTAACCCGCATTTGCGTTACATAGAGAGGAAGACCACGAGAACCTACCACGGTTGGCCTGACGGCAAGGGGACTTTAACCCATGATCCGTCTACCACTGAGGATATTTCACGTCAGCACTGCGGTCGGTGCAAGAAGGATGCGGAATTCGCATAGACCAGCCATCGCCGGGATTAGAACCGGTTACCTCATTGGAAGGCGAGTGCTCTATCCCCTGAGCAATCACGGCTCCATCATCGCAATAATTGTTGGTTTTTTCTTATTATTTTACTTTATAACGGGCGTTGAACAGTCGACAAAATTCTGACTTTATGACTATCAATGTTCAACTCTGCAGCCTTGTCATTTTGAACCCAACACTTTGAAGACAAGAAAACTCCTGGATTCAACACTAAGAGAGAAGGTTTTTTTTGCTGGAACTAACCCTCATTTGCATTAGATGGAAAGGTAAACCACCAAAACCTCCCACATTTAGACTGATGCCAAGTGGACTCTAACCCATGATCCGCCTACAACTGAGGATATTTTAAGTCAGCACTATGGTCGGTGCGAGCCAGGAGCAGAATTCGTATCGCTCAGCCAATGGTGCGGTTCAATCCTGGGGCATCTGATTGAAAGGCAAACGTTCTATCCCCTGACCCACTGCAGCTCTTTTTTTTAGAATAAGACAATTTTTAGGAACAAAAGTTGAAATTATTTGCTTAAAATATATGTTCTATAAAGAATTTAGTTTGTTAACGCTTTTACTCGCACTTCCTTCACCAGACATTCATTTCTTTAAATTAAAAATTAATTTTGATTGATAAATAGCTTCAAAGATCTCGTATGATTCCGTTACCATATTAAGATCTATTAGTAAACATAGATAACTTTGCTTAGTAATCATTATTTTAAATAACATTTAAAATTAAAGATATATTGTTATAACAAATTTGGTGAGTTCAAAATCATAATTTAATAATTTCGCTTTCCGAATAGGCTGATATGTTAAACACAACTTGTGGACGCATCACGAGGTGAATGAAGCTGTTCATTATATTCTATATCATTTAACGAATAATAGTATATTAATGTAATTTGCACACGAAAAATATTGTAAAACGGTTAATAAGCTTAGGAACCGATTCAAATGAAAACTACAATGTAGCGTAAGAAGGTAATATTATAGAATTACGTTATAATAAAGAAACAGCTCATTTCATTTTTAATTCTTAATTTCGAAACCAATCAAAATCATAATTAAAAAGGACGCCATGGGCGACTAAAATTGGTAAAAGTGGTAAATAATAAAAAGCAAAAATCGATTTAAAGACATTAAAATTAGTATTTTTTACTTGCTTATTTCTTTCAGTTTGCTATTGAAATTAAATGTAAAGAATATTTTTACTTTAAATATGAATCATTTGAACAGTAAGTTATAGTGATAATTATGATTGAATAATTAAAGAAGTGATAAATAACTAAAATGAACTGAGTTTCTACCACATTTTATAGCCATTAAAAATGTACTAACAGCATGGAAAAACTGCGACACCGTTATTAAAATTCTATATATAGTTAGAAACGGTATGCAAGTATAGTAAAGTCGAGATATATTGTGTATAGGCATAGTAAAGTGATTACGAGTTTCTCCATGAGTCTGTTTCTAGAGCCATCAAATAGTTAGGTTTGAAGTTCACGTTACATGAAAAAGTAAACTACAAATTTATAAAACATCAGCGATTTTCTTAAAAGGTATCTAAAACTAAACTCAGTGGCGTGACAGCCCATAGAGGGCCAAGGCCTACTGTGCCCATCTCAGTTTTCTTAATCTTGGGCTCTGGAGTGTAGGAGCCCATGGTCAGCCGAAAGCGGGATTAAAAGGTATCTAGCACACGTTAATTTTTAAAAAAAATGGAAATTGCAAGATAGTAAGATATAGGCGTTTTCACTCTATTTCCGAAATTTGAATCAACATAAAAAACGGAGGATACGGGATTAAATAAAAATGATGTAAACAAAACAAAACAAAAACTAGTGTAGAATTGGAAAAACAGTATTACTAATTTTCCTCGTGTCGCAAGTGAGTCAAATTTTGGAATTGTCGTATGTTTCTCATTATCTATATTAATAACTGTGACTTGATTCAAATTCGAAACCAACCTATGTCAAAATTCTAAAATGCCGGAAACTGAAATTAAAAAAAAAAAATTACCACTCTTAGCGTCAGTCCCGGTTTTTTCCGAACTTTTAGCTGCAAGCTTCCCTGCATCAAAAGTCGATTTCTTCCATGTTATTCAATGGGAGAGAGGTGCGTAGCAGGGAAATTTCCGTTCTGTTTTTCCCAGGAGCTCAACATTTGGAGGGTTCATTCTTAGTTTCTTGTGATTACAGCATGAAATTTTTGATAGACGCTAATTTGTATCCATTCCTTAAATTTTTTTTCATTCGTTACTTTTCTGCTTTTTTTTATAAAACATTAAATCACTTTTCGCTTATATTACCTTTTTTAGCATAGATGTTTATCTTGTTTTTGAAATGAATGTTAAATTTTTAATAGCTTACTCTAAATTTTGATAAAGAACTTGTAATTTATCGGTTTATAGGGCGTAATTTATTCAACTCGTAATTTATTGTATCACAGAAGTTATTCATTCAACTTATAATTTCTTGATTTACAGACGTAAAGTTCTTCAAATATCAGATGGCATTCATGATATTGGAGGCATTAGGTGGGAATTAGCTCTCACTTTGCTGCTAGCATGGATAATTTGCTATTTCTGCATATGGAAAGGTGTGAAATGGACTGGAAAGGTACATGAAACTATATAATACTTTTTTAAATCAACTATACTGCTTAGAATTGAAATCTAAAACAAATTTCGTCTATGACTGACCAAATTGTCGGGTCATAATATTACAGACACAAAAGTTTTGTGGGCATGCATGCATGTAAAATATAAGATACAATAATAATTTTAAATTGCGTAAAGGTATTATAAATTTTAAAATTTTCACTGTCACATAAAGTTGCTTTGTAGGCAGAATAGAATTTTAATTTTTTCTCTCATGATTTTTTTTTATTTCATTACAAAAAATTTCAGTTTTTTAAACTCCGATTAATAATTTTGAAATTTCATTTAAAGAGACTTTACGAATGTGAGCAATTTCCGTGGAGGAGTGTCTACTGAAATCTATGTCAAATTATTACGCTGGATGTGTGATTAAGAATTCATTAACACTCATTTTTTAATTTGCATTTAGTATTTAAATAAATGAATTTAGTTTAGTTGAATGACACACTGACTATTTAAACGAATGAAACATCTCATTTTCTTCATGTTTTTGAAACTTGAGACAATATTGACCGGTGAATATCAGCAAAAGAAGTAGTCAACTAAAGAATGCTCATAATAACGCATTCTTTAGTTGGGAAGTTTAATAAATCCCCCAATTCATCGGTATTTCGAGTGACATAGTTGGAAGAAACTATCAGAAATAATGTAATAATTGAACTAGGTCACGAATAACGATAAGCAAATTTTGAAAAATGACTGTTTCGGAATTCATATGAAGTGTGAGTAATAATAAAACAACTTTTTAGAAGCTAAACTATTCTCCAACTAATTTAAAAAATTAACTAATTCGGCGCCGAAACTTATGTATTTGATTGCAGCTTGATTTTATAGATTTACGAGAAACAAACAATTTCCTCGATGCAATAATCATTTGGCGATTATTTAACATTATTTATGTTAATAGAAATATGTTTCAAAAGCTAAAACTACGAACAAACTAATTATATGGTTTTAGAAAGCTTTCAATATGCTGAATAAATCGATGGCCTCGATCTTACATGCCATACAAATTTATTTTACTTGCGAATAAAGAATCAAAGATGCATGCGTGTTTAAGAACGGGCAATAAACTCCCAATGAAACTCGTTTTGATTAAAATAGTGCAGTTAACTACTAAACCTTAATGATGTTATATTTTAAATACATAATAGAAAAAAATAAGAACTGTCTGCAATTTTTAATTGCAAACTTATTATATGCGAAAAATTCGTTTTTTACTCATCTCTCGAACAAACTTAAAAAATTAAGTTAAAAACTTCTTTTTTAAGAGGGTACTAAAACTGCTTCGATTACTCATCTGAGTTTTAAAATCCTAGAACAAATGATTCTGGAGTTATAAGAGACATACAAAATCTTTCTTTCATTAGTGTAGATTTAGATATGATACGTCTTCTAAAGTTTTAACCAAAGCTCTATTTTCAATTAAATTTAGTTAAAGTATTAAAAGTATTCTTAATTCAATTGAATTATTGATTTTTCAGGTTGTATATTTCACTGCAACATTCCCTTATGTGATGTTGACAATTTTATTGATCCGTGGAGTTACATTAAATGGTGCGATGAAGGGAATAATATTTTACTTAAAGCCGGATTTCACCAAATTAATGGATGGACAGGTATGAGCTAAGAAAATAATTATGTCTTTATTTTTAAAAATTGCATGATTTTTTATTTACTTAATTAATTTTTTTAAAGATAATTCTCTATAATAATTAAACTTTAAAAAAAAAATTTTTTAAATATTTTTTCATTTTGAAATATAATTTATGTTTTTACAAATGAATTTTTTTATGAAATAAATTTTTTTCATTTACAAGTCATATACACTCTCAGTATTATTCACTCTCACAATTCTTATATACACTCTCAGATTAATCACTTCAACTTTGGATTAAAGAACGTGCAAGTGCATTTACTTTAAACTACGTGCATAGTAACATAGCTTAAAAAAGGATTAGTTTGTGCAATAACATGGTTCTAATTGGCACCGTTATAAGATTGACGCCAATTATTATGGTGCAACGCTATCCAAAATTTCTAATACTGTACAAGAGATTATAGTTTTATCACATCTGTTATAGTGAAAGAATGTTGACAGCAAGATTTAGAACGCTTACTTTTCTAAATTTTATTGCGGTACAAAATTAATATAAAACTAGCAGGCTCTGTCTCCAGTTCGCTAACGCTCTCCTACCCTCGAAGATTGCTATGCAATCTTGTATGGTTTGCTTTGAAAATCATGATCGCTTCGCTCGCTACTAAGTTAAACTCATTTGTAATGTGTTCTAGTACAAAAGCTTAAGAATTTCAATTAATTATTAAAGTCTTTAAAACTAATTGCTCTTTAAAAAATTAACAATTTTAGTCAATAATAAGTTCGAGAAATAAATATTTCGAAATTGAAATAAATGACATTCAATAGAAAAACTTGGAGAAACGAAACAAGAATTATGTTTTTAAAAAACAATTACTATTAAAGATTGTTAAAAGCACAATTATAAATTTCAGAACTTTAAGCTATCTATTATTATTATTATTGAACCTGCGTAAGTTTAATTAAAATATAATATAGAATACTTTGTTGATATGAATTATTCGCTTTTAATTCTCGTAAATTAATAACTCTGTTTCAGCTTTTCGTTTTTCACGTGAGAAAAGAATTTTCATTCTGGAATTTCTAAACATGCACGTTTATGCTTTTATAGTTATGACAGCTCACACGCTTGATATTTCAATTCTTTGTTACCAACCAAAAAAATCATAGGTTACCTTTTGACGTGTAAGAGAAATGTACAAATATAGATTGTGCTTTTAGATAAATATTTTTCATAGCTATCTACATGAATTCTGAATTACAAATGCTTTTTATTATTATTATTTTTTAACTTTACCTCTTTATTCTTTTTTATGTTGATAAATAGTCATGTGATCTATCAAGTGCTATATAAAAGTTTTAGTAAATTTTCTTTCTTTCAAATATATTTTATTTTATAACCGTCGTTGAACAGCCGACCCAATTTCATGGGTTTACGACTACTTACGTTCAACTCCGTAGCCTTGTAATTTTGAACCAATCCAGAAGACAAGGAAACTCCTGGATCAGTACCCCCAGAGGTATTGATTTGTTGTGGGAACATGGAGGACTTTGAGACTCGACAGATTTAACGTGCATCAGTCACCATTTACTACACGGGGAGTCTTCGGCCGGCGAGGATCGAACCCACGACCTCTTGGATATGGGCCCAGCGCCCTACCGACCAGGCTATCCCGGCCTTTTTCAAATATATTGATAAAGTTTGTTCAGGATGATCCGTAATGACCGCTCTTACTACGCAATTTCGCAATCTTTGTAGTAAATGAAACAAAAAATTACGCATATTGATTACCAGGAATTAGTATTTTAGTGAAGAAAAAAATGATACCGAACTTTGACAAATTACTATTGAGGAGAGCGGGTACGAAAAATCGAAAACTGTTTAAATATGGGTTAATATTAATTATATATCTAATCACATTTCAACTCCCCTATGTTTCTCTCAATGGGACGTTTTGAAACACCCACCTATTTCAATATTGATGTGTCATATTTCGGGTTTTTGTTTGATTTCTCGATTCGGAACCAATCATCTCGATTAATAAGTTAAGGACCCTCAATCTAAGTGCCTTTTAATCTTTATTCTGATTAAGACTGAGAAATATGTATATTAAGCGCAATCATAAACTGATACACTGAACAGAGATAAAACGAGATGAATTTTAAGGACTATAACCATCCTTAATTTTTTTCAACGTTATTTTTATACGACCAATAATAAAAAATATTAACTTTTATGAAGATTTAGTTAAATTCATTCATTTTAAGACTTCGAAAAATTTCAAAATACGAAATATCGTTTGACGTGCTTTAATGACTTTCAGAAGATAAGATCCAAATACTTTGCATAATTTGTTTTGTTTTGTTTTTTATTTAATGACAAGATTCCTTTTATTTTGTTTATTATGTTATTACAAGATATAGTCAAAACAAGTTTGTTTTTTCATATTGATATTGACTTCAGTCATTACTATCCATTTATGGAAGTGAGACAAAAGCGTTATTTTGCGGTTTTATTTTGAATGAGAACTCGGTATTATGTGGTTTTTGCATTCTGTGAAATTTGATTGTAGTTGTAGAATAGATGATTATTATATTTACATGCTTTTATCTTTCTCTATTTCTATTTAATGGTGATTTATTTTTAATTTTTAAGTCCTTAACAAACTCACGTTTTATTCTATTTTGTTTAGTTATTACTTTTTACTTTTAATTGAAAATATGTAAATAATTATTAAAATAGCATTTTCTTTCAATAAATTCATTTCCTTCAATTAAGAATTTTTACAAAAGATAGTTTATAAATCATGCATTGTTTTGGAATAAATGTGTTGTTTTAGAATAAAAGTTGTAACTACTTTTTAGAAAGAAAACAAAATGGTTATTTTACAGGGTAAACTAACCAGTGAAGGAACACTTAAGCTTCGCTTGGCTTTTAAAAAATCATATTAATTTCAAATTTCGTAATTTTAGTTAAATGACAGTGTCAACATATTTGTTACTATTTGCAAATTACGTAAAAAAATTCTAGAGAACTTTCATAATATTGTTTTAAAGTCTTGGAGGTTCAAATAACAAGTAGTAAGAAGACCAAGTGAAGGAACAGCTCTTACCAGTAAATGAACACCCAGTAAAAGAACACTTCATTTTGGTTATTTTTTAATGCTCTTTATAAATTTATAAGCCATACAAATATTTAAAAACAAACCTATTCTTGAAATTATAACATATAAATACTAGGAAAATGTTAACTTTTTTTTGTAATCATGAATTGAAAATTAAAGTGTCAACATATTAACACATACTGTTCATTCACTCGGAAATCTATGCCCAGTAAAGGAACATGCCTGTTCCCTCACTGGTTAGAAATTGTTTTTCGTATTTTTAACATACTTTTGACGCGGAACATCACTAAAGGTACAGGTAAATTAAAGTTTACCTTTTATTTTCATTAACTTAGAAAAAAAAACAGTAAAGGAACAATTGTTCCTTCACTGATTTTTCATCGTTTGGTGATCCAGTGAATAAACACCCCCTTATCTCAGTTTATTATTACGCTATGATGATTAAAAAAAATAAAACGTAACTTCAATAACTATATTTTGAATTCTCCTTTTCACAGTGAGAAAAATAAAACGATTACTTGCAATTAATTCCACTTCAAACATTTAAATACAACCACTCACCTTATAATTTTTTCAAAAAACAAGGTGTTGCAGAGATAATAACAAATTCAAAATTTTTTCCAGATTAGTCTATTTGACCAGGTAATCCAAAACATTGCTAGATGACTTCCTATTGTTTGGCAGTAAGCTATTGTTACCAATAAATCTAAAAAAAGACTTTCAAATTCTTATTTTTAATCAATATATATGAAATGTTCCTTCACTGGTTGGTTTACCCTAGCATTTTATTTGTAATCAAGGAACTTACGGTTAAAAATAAAAGTTAAAAAATATTTATGTTTTTTTTCTTCTTAAAATTGTCATTGTAAAATTTATTCTTCTATATAGGTATGGATCGATGCCGGTACTCAAATTTTCTTTTCCTACGCCATTTCCTTAGGATGTATGACAGCTTTGGGCAGTTACAATGATTTCCATAACAATTTTTATAAGTAAATTTATTTTATTTATCACTTTATTTATTTTATTTTATATTCCGATAATGATTATATTATTTTCATTCTAATTATACGAATGATAACAATCATTTATATAATGCTTCAAATTTCAGATTTACTTTGAATTTACTTAAGTTTCAAACAAACTCAACTCAAATTCAAGTAGACTTCAGCTCCAAGTAAAATAGCAATTTACTTTAAGTCAATAATAACGCATATATTTCATGTGTATTCGCTATTTCATATTTATTTTAGATTGTACGCGTTGTTAACTATTTTCACTAGGAATATTAAATTCTTAAATACAATTTAAAATTCTAAAAATACATTTTTTTATATAAATTATGGAACATTGAAGGCCTGTAAAACTACTAAAGGTTTGAAGTCTGAATTTAGTAGTCTATATTTTACAAACATATGAGGGGGGGGGAGGAAACGAAAACACTTTCAAAATGTTTAGTTTTTATCAGTTTTTGTTCAAAAAAGAGTGAATTTTATATGATATTTTTCGTTTATCATGACGGCATTGTGGATAATGTAAGCCAATTAGATTTTCTTTACGTATATTTATTAAAAAAACTATAAATTTTTTCAAATGTGTAAATGTTATTCGTGTTTCGCGAGAACATTTTGATCAGTAGTTTATGTTATATAATTTTCGAATGTCGCCAACTTTTTCGTTTTTTAAATACATTGAATAAAAAGTAAAAAATTTCCAAAAACTTGTAGAAATTAGACATTTCTTTATTTTTAGTTCGTACCATTTCCTTACTTTTCTAATTTCGCTAGATTTTCGTAAACTTCTGATAAATCCAATATAAACTTTTAAGAAAATTTATTCCTTGAAAGAAAATATGAAATTAGTAAATTCCGCAGTTGATAACGCATAATTTGCAGGAAGTGTTAGTTAATGAATATTGAGTGTATATAAAACTGATTAACTTGTAACAAGTGATAGAAATTTCAGATTTTTAATCACAGAAAATTTGGAATAATTTTGATTTAAATAAATAGATTAATTATAATTCTTAGAACTTACTTACCTTTATTTGAAAACGTATGAATTTAAGTGAAATTGTTACATAAGTCATTTTTAAATATTGAAATTAAATTCCTTAATACTTTAAATAGTCTTAACGTTTTACTCATAAGTAATTTTAAATCTTTTTTTTGTTTTTGCCAATAATTCTAAAGAATACATTTGAATAGTTATCAAATTAAACATTCATAGAATTTATCGCCTGCATTTTATGTATGATTATAAAAAAATATGATGTAGAATATTTTTAAAGAAAACGATAATTAACTCAGTTAAAAAATAAATTTATTTCAATGTTTGAATTATTTTTTCTTTGGTTTAATTCGTTGTGTGTTTTTATTTCGATGCATTGCAGGAAATAAAATTAGCAAAAATGTCATGTCCTTTAAATTTTTTTCCATTATATATTCTATAAGCATAAATTTAAGAAATATTTTTATTTAAACACTGTTTCAATAGTTTAAAAACATAATTTAAATTCTTTTACGTTTTTCTTTCAATTTTTACTTTTTAAGATAGTTTATTCGGTTTTAGCTAGTTTTTTCTATGATTAAAAAGAATACTTTTGAATAAAAGAAAATTTAGATATTTGTAGAATTTATCTTTTGCATTTTATGCATGATTACTAAGAAAATGAAATGGTGTTTTAAAGAAAACGATAATTATATTGGTTAAAGATAAATTCACTTGAGTGAGTTTACTTGTGTGTTCTTTTTTTTTCAGTTTAATTTGTGATGTGTTTTCTCATAGGTTTTTTGAAAAATCTAAAATGAACAAAATATGATACTAAAATTAAAAATATTATTTTTAGGCAATGCATATTCATCGCATGCCTTAACAGTGGTACAAGCTTATATGCTGGATTTGCCATTTTTTCTGTACTTGGTTTCATGGCAACCGAACTTGGGGTTGATGTAGAATATGTTGCAGAAAGTGGTACGTATTTTAAATTTCATTTAATAATAATATATTACATTATCTTTTAATTATATTTATTTTTATTAATAATAAATGTTCCTAACTTATTAAATGCTTTGCTGTTAATCAAAAGAAACTATCTTTTTTTCAATGCTCAGTGCTATAAATTTTGTTCAGAAAACTTTTTACTCTTGAATAAGTAAAGTTAAAAGAAATTGTAATAAACATATTGACAATTTATTTTTAAAGGGCTATCTTTTAAATAATTGTTTACTTTATATTATTAGACATTAAGTTATCACTTAATTCAATTTAATTTATTTTTATATATCTATTCTATTACTGCTAAATTTTATAATTATTATCCTTTTTCATTTACACATTTATATCCACTTTATTATGTAAACCAAAACAATTTTTTTCAAAGCTTTTTAATAACAAACATGTAAGATAGTATCAAGTCAAAATTTAAAGCATTAGTTTTTTTCTACATATTATGCAGTATTTACTAAGATTTATAATTCTAATCATTTCTTCCTTTAAATTTTATTCATTGCTATGATTTGGTTTTTATATGTAATATTTGTACTTTAAACGCTTAAAGAGGTGGATTAGAGTAAGTTAAAAAACGAGGGAAAACATAAAATAAATAAAATTTTTAAGAACGTTTTTCAAATGGATTAAAAAGGAGAAAATAAATCTATTTTTGTTGAACAAAAACGAAAAACGGCGCATCACTTTCATACTAAATGTTTCACCACAAAAAATCAACCCCTGCCATATCTTTTCGAAAGTAATGCTCACTACGTTTTTCATTTTTGGTAGGACCAAAATAGTGTTTTTATTTCTTTTTAAGCCCATTTGATGAACGTAATTCTTAAAAAATTTTTATCCTATTTGTTGTTTCCTCTTTTAGTTTTGTGTCTATAATTTTCTTTGCTTCGAAATTTCGATTTGCAATAAAAAAAAAAAAGGAGTTAAATTGTGCTTGCAATATTTAGAAAGCAATAGAAATATGTATTTTCAATAGGCATAGAACTCCAATAGAAATTTGAGAGCATAACTCCCGAGAAGTTAACAAGACTCCGCGACTATTCTGCTTCAGATCGCGATACGGATATCTTCCCTAAACGACTTCGGGAATTTAACTCATTTTTGCCAACACTGATTTGGTAACTTTTAGTGGTGCAATTCCATTTTGCGACGGAAAAAAAAATCGCCAAACTGATATTGATGTCAATGACGCCTAATCAATTAATAATATGGTAATATGGAAGAAATACCTAATATTCATATTTAGGTATCTATAATAAGTATTGTAGTAATAGATACCAATATACTGCCATGAGTATCTATGATAGAAAAAGTTGACATGGGTTTTTTTACGGCCTCTGGAACGGAATGTTATCTTTTTGACAGAATACCCAAAATCTATTTAATATAGATGGTTGTCGTTTTTCAACAACATAAAATATGAAACAAATGGTTTAATATTTTTTTACTTCCTAAAAACGATATTAATAACCATAAAAATGTTATTATTGTTAACACAATTTTAATTATTTATATGCTTAACTTTCAGGACCTGGCTTAGCATTTATAGCCTATCCGAAAGCTGTAACGCAAATGCCGGCTGCACCATTGTGGGCAGTTCTATTTTTCTTCATGATACTCATGCTTGGTTTGGACAGTCAGGTAATGAAAAAAAAAATTTTATTTATTAAAAAATAAAATGTTGGAAGCAAATATTTTTTAATAAAATATGATGCACATTAAAATCTTGAAATTTTATAGCTGTCTTTTATGTTTAAAAATATTGAATTATTATAACTATTCAACAAAAATTTATAATTATTGAACAAAATTCCGGAAATAATTTTAGGTAATTCCTTTAATTAATTTGTACCATTAGAAAAATACTTAGTTAAAAATAAATTTTAATAATAAGCAGAAAATATTTTAATTATTAAATGTCAATCAAATTTTCTTAAATGTTTCTAATATCTCACAATTTTATAATTTTACTTTTCAAATTAATAATAATGCTAAATATAATTAAGAGAAAAAGATTCTGTATTCGATATAATATGTTTGTTATTAAGATACGCTATTCAGTATAATTAAAAAAATAATAATATAATAAAAAATGTAATGACTTTAATAATAGAAAACATTTTTGAGAAAATGTGCGATATTCTTAAATTGTTCATAAAATAATTTTGCTGGTACAAATATTTCCATTTTATTCCTAAAATTAATGAATTTGCGAATTAATACATAACCTAAATCTTACTAAACATTATTATATAATTTTATTTTATTTGTAGTTTGTGGCCATAGAAGGATTCGTAACGGCGATCGTGGACATGTTTCCTAAATATCTCAGGGTTGGTTACAGACGGGAGGTTTTCATTGCCATCACGTGTTTTGTCTCCTTCCTTATTGGTCTCTCCATGGTAACCAATGTAAGTCATTAACATTTGACCATTATTTTTCCATTGTCCAAAATCAGTCTACTATATAATGGTTTTCATATCAAAAATATGGTATTACTTATGACGAAATGTCTGATTCATATTGATTTTTTTTTAACCTAAACATCGGAAGCTGCCATTGGTTTGTTTAATAAATGGTAAATGAGAAATTTTTTTCAATGAGAAATAAATGAGAATACTTTTAAATTATAAGCAAAATTGCTTTTTTTAGAAATAAAAGAATCAAATAAGATTTTCTACCAAAATACGCAATAAATAAATCGTAATGACATTTGCATGAAGTAAAGTTTCAATTATGAATCTTTTATCTATGTATGTTATTGTTTTTTAATTAATTGCTTGCTAGGTATATTTCAACATATACAAAAAAGAAACAACAATGATGATTTTCATGAACAAAAAAAATCGCTGTAGTTGTTTTAATAGCAAGTATTATTTTTTTTAATTACTCCTTTACTTTTTCAAGCTTTCAAGGCTTACTAAAAATTATAAACTAATTTTCTGTGTACTTCTTTTTACTATGGTGTGGTTTCCTTCTGTAATTAATAGCCTTCTTTTGCCAAAATTTATTGCTTCATTTGATATTAAAATTTGTACATTTATTCTACAATTATTCTTCCTTCAGTGAAAAGAAAATTATTGGAATATTATGAGCCAATCTGGTATCCATGAATGTATGATTTAATATTTTATTGTCAAAGCAATTCTGGGTCAAGTAACCATTTCTATTGGCAAAAAATACGAACATATTTATTTTTATGAAGAAATTTTTGTGATCATCACACTTAATGCATGTTTTTGGAATACTATTGATAAAATTGAAATCAAAGTTATTTACACATTGTATTGCACATATTAATATGTAAGCGAGGATAAAACAAAAACGTTATTAAAGCCTGACGAATAACTATTGAGGAGGTCTAGATTAAAGTCATCAAAACATGTCTGAAGCTGAGAGAAGAAGAATACGATTGTAAGAAACACCTTCAAATTTAATCTGGCAACTTGTTCTTACGTTTTTAATTCCGTCTTATTCATTTTAATTTTTTTTCTTTATTTTTTTGTTTTTTCCTCATTTACATATCGATTTGCGACAATGGGTGTGTGCTTTTTGATAAAGCTTATAAAAATATTTATATTAAGAGTGGTCGCTAAACACTCTGTACTTTTTTATTCTTCACTTTCTCTGTAAAATTCATGTGAATCGGAGGAAAAAAATTCCGAAATTCAACTGAAAAATTAAAAGACATCAAGAGGATGAAAACTTATCTTATATGGGGTTGCAAATCACGTTGAGGTATCTGAGAAATGACAAAGCACATGCAGACTCTGACTATAGAGGAGACAAAAAATGGGGTCAGTGGAAATTTGCATTACTTAAATTAAGCGCACGATGGTGCTCCTGCACATGTGGCCTCTAGGTACACATCACCTCTATGTAAAGAGCCCATGGAAGTCGATTTGACGTGCGAGACACGTCGTATGGTCTCTGTGTTCGTCGGATCACAATATGTGTGACTTTTCTTATGGGGTCGCCTTAAATCATTAGTTCATACAGTGCCTGTGGAACAACATACCTGTGAATATAAAAAGTACACCTGGCATCTTCGAGTGCGCTTAAGAATCCTTTTTACATCGTTGCTGTCTGCAATGACGCCAACGTAGATCTCTGCGTACTTAGCAAGTTCGTAACATCTTTTGAAATTTTTTTTCCAGCGTGATATCAAAATCTGTGGGTTTTTTACGTTTTTTACCCTTTCAACATGATTTGTAACCTCATTCACTTATTGCAGTCGTCTAAATTTGTCTATCGAATTTTGGAATACTCTGTATGTAAAATGCAAAACTTTATTTCTTTTTTTTCCAATTACAGTTTTTTTTTTAAAAAAAATAGGGATCCAGACTTTCTTATTATGGTTATCACTTTAACCAACAAGTCTATTATATAATTACATAAAAAACAATACAATAGTTTATTTGTGATATGTTTTGTAGCATTGTATATAGACATTTTCTTTCTACATTTATTTTTCATTGTAATGTGTTATAGATTCAAATATAGCATAGAATTACTGCAGCGTTAATTAATATTTACAACCGAGATCAAAGTTTTAAATGTGAACTTATCCTTTTTTGATTATCAAAAGCATAACTTTTATATTGATTAAAACTACGGCAAATATTCATCAGAAATATGTTTGAAATTTAAGAAATATTTAGTTAAATAAGATGTTTCATTCAACTTAATATTCAAGAAGTTTGAACTAAATTTACAGAATAATACTGAAGATTTTTTTATGTGAGATATTATAATCATTACTATGTATTTTTATTTGAATGTTGATAGTGAATTAACTACTTTCACAAAAAGTAATACTTTTGACATATGTGTCAGAATTTGATCTTAAAATTTTTGTATGAATACATTAATGAAGAATTCATATAACAACTAAACACAATATACAATGCTAGCCTTTTAAAACTTTTCTGAACATATAGATAAAAATTTAATGTAAAATGAAATTTATTAGTATGAACCTGATTTATTGATTGAACCTGACTGAACCTATGATATGACTAATAAATCATACTATTTAGTATGATTTATTAGTATACATGATACTTCATTACAATACTTTTGTCTTAGACTTACTTTAGGATTTCAATCCTTACAAAACTACTGCACATATGTTTGTAGCAATTAAAGTATTTAAAACAATACAAGTAAAAATAGTTGCCTCTTTGCAATAATAAAATTTCATGCTCATTTATATTTAATAATTTTGCATAGTAAAAAGAAATGCTTTTAACGCACAACACTTTCTTATCTAAATAGTGATGTATCATAGATAAAATCAGTAAACCAATGCAGAAATTAAGTAATACTACGTTTTTTAAAAAAATTGTGTAAGACAATTTATTGACTAATATGATAGAAATTTAATTGAAAGTTACAAACTTGCCATTATATCCATAATATTAAATTTTCTATGAAATTTTGAATAATATAAATTAATGGCTTAAGAGATTGTGTATTAATTTGCATTTTGTAAGTTTTTTGGAACAGAAAGGTAAGTTTTTAAGTCAACACAAATTATATTTTGAAACTAAATTGAAATACATGCAGAAGTAGCATTTGTTTTTCTTTTCCATTTAAAACGATCCTCGATGGATAAATAGTTTTAGGTACAAAGTTGTCATTGTGAAGGACTGAGGTTCGATTCCAAGTGGTGACATAAAACCCATTCAGATCGATGGGTACCAGTTTGACTGCGAGGTAAAAGCAGCATTGTGCTCAATACCTAACCAAACTGTCACAATTTTGTATTTGATCTCGAAATTGTTGAAACTTAACCTCCATTACCCAATTGAACTGTTGAGAGAATGCTTTGGTTTTTTGTTATTATTAAAATGTATGTAATTTTATTTCAAAACACTTTAATTCGTAAATAATTATCATTAAGAATAATACATATCGTATCTGTAATTTCCTTATTATAAATGGGTTTTAATAAGTTAAATTAATATTAAAATTGTTAACTAATTCTGGTGTATTATTGTAAAGGATGTAACTTACAGTTTAGTCATTTTAAATACATTGTATCACTTTTGAAAAGAAAAATAGTTCTATTTTTAAAAATCGTATTCCGTACTAACGAATTTTACTATTTTAAATTTATTTTATTTATAACGTTGAAGCCTTATATCCACATAGCGAATGTGCAGCTTTTGCAACTCCATCATTTCTAATTTTAAACCCAATCCAAAACACTAAGAAATTCCTGCATCAAGCAGTCTAACCCATGGTTTGTCTACCACAGAGGATATTTTGAGTTAGATCTTTGGTTCAATATATTTCAAAATAACATTAGTAAAAATAAATAGTTTCATAAGGGGATTAAGATGCAAAATCGACACGTAATTGCTTTGAATAAATAAACCTTTTTTTCAAAAAACCAGAGACTGAATTGCAAGTACAAAAATAGAATAATAACTAATCTTGCTAATAACTTACGTTCAAGATCATCTTATTCAAAAATCAAATTTTGTAAAATCGATTTTTTTTAATGAGATTACATTATTTATATGGCTTGCATCTGACGGATCTTTTCATTTGATGGAGTATTAATCGAATAGTAAATGATGGGTGCATAGCAGATTTAGTTTTCATTTTGGAACATGCATGCATTCAAAAAACATAAAACTGAAAAAAAATCAAACATTTATCATTATTGTTTTACTTTATACTGATTGAACTTGTATTTGTGCATTATTGTTTTGAGTGCTATCATTACTTAAAAAATGATAATTATTTTCAATGTATTTTAATAAAACGTCTTCAAGAGGGTTTATAATTGCAAATTCCAGATCATTATCATAGAGGATTGTCAGAAATGCCAGATGTTGAATGATGTATGTGTGGATGATATTCGAATAAAAGTACTCCCTTTTCTAATCAGGAATTTAAGGAAATAGAAATATAATATAACTCTCACTATACATAAATGCTATGTTTTATTTAGTTATTTAGTTTAGATTATGCGAATTCTTACACATAAACTTTTATATAAACTCTTTATATTATTTTTCAAATTATTCTCATCTTATTAAATCGAAGCTTTAAATAATCATTTAGCCAAATCTTCATTATCACTTTTAACTCTTCATTTGGAAAAGATTGGTCTTATTATTCAGTCTATGTTGATTCGCCCATGTGCTCAACAAGCTAAAAATATGTTCAAAATACAAAACTCCTCTATTTCCTTTGTTTTCAAAACACACATTAAAATATTAAATTAATCCTTCGCCTTTTTATCATTCTGCTAATATTTTAAAAAATTAACTATGTTAAGTTGTAATAATAATAATAAAATTTCCATCGATCGATAAGATATTTGTGCTTCGCAGCTATATTGGAATGCGCAAAGTAATTTTATGAAATACTTTTGATATTAAGTTTTCCTACTTTCAATGTATTACACGAAAATTTTATGTCATAACATGCACATAACAATTGACTAAGGATGAAAATCCAAACTCGGGACATATAATTCCTCATTATGCCTATTTTATATGCATAAACTTAACGATCCATGGAAATTGCTAATTTATTTTGCATGTTCTATAAATGATATTAATGGTTTTCGCAGGTTAAGCAGATTTATGATGGATTTTGAATAAAACAAAAATTTAAAAAAAAAATTTCCTTCGTAAAAATAGTTTTCATGTTTGATGTTAGTGTAAACTTGATTGTTTAAAAGATTTTAAATTTTACCTTGTTCCCACGTGGCATTTATTTTTTTAATAATTTAAAAAAAGCCTGGTAATTTGTTTCGAATCAATGGCAGCTTATGTGATGCAAAGGTTATGTAAAAATATCTCTAATGTTTAGTTTTTTTAGAGTTGGAACTAAATTTGCACAGTTTCTTTATACTGTTTCTGGTAAGTATGCCTTGCATTATTTAAAACTGTGACGAGCTCCATGTGGAGGGAAAAAAATAATGATTCATATGACGTATCCATTATTCATTAAAACCCTACAACCTATACATATAAAACTACAGTATGAATTGCATTCACGACCACCTACTTTTATTTCTAGGTCCTTTATGAAATATCATTTAATTTATAAATATTTTTAAAGTGAATCTATTTTTTATAGGCGAGATGAATTTGGCAAGATTTTGCTTCATGGAAATAACGCGTACTTATTCGTTATCGATTGTTCTTCTATGAATCGCAATCCTGATAATTATTATTCAAATAAAATAAATGAATCAATTAAAAAAATTATTATTTATAGCTACCATACGCTTTTTCTTAAAAGAATACTTTAATTCCCACATAATGACGCACTTTTAATTTAAAACAATTTTTAGAACACAAATTTTACTGATATAGTAATCAATCTTTTTTTAATTTTTCATTTCTTTGAAAAAATATGGTTGCCACACGTATTCTTATTTATTTTTAATTGCTCCTTTTCCAAATTTTCAGGACCATAATAGACTAAATTCAACGTTTTTAGAAGAGAAAACATGCTTAGTTTGTTTACCTAACATAATTACTTCTATAATTATAAAAATTAGTACTCTCAATGATTCTATGCCCACCTTTAAATTTAAACGCTACTATCATAAATTAGTTTATTTCAACATTTGCAGATGTAATGAGTTTATATGTACAATTTTACCCAAACATGAGTTGAATTTTACTCAAACATATTGTTGTTTTTGTAAAATTCTCTTAATTTATGCTTAATTTAATTTTCAAGCCATGGTTTTTCCATAGTCAAATTATTTTCATCTTTAACTTTCTTTGCGAAATTAATTGTTAGTGTATCATAAGAAGAATATAGCAGGAAAAGTGGAGGGGGGAGAAGAAATTTCGATTTATTTATTATTATTCGCGTGTAGTTTCTCGTACATATTTTTTTAATCATTGTATATCTCTTTTTCTCTTTATGCATGAATTGATTGTTTCTTTAAAACGTTAAATGACGGTAATTAGCATTCCATATTTTTAGTTCCATGAATTAGAATAATTTATTTGATACTGATTCGATTTTATTTGAATTTTATTCTTCAGCATCTAATTTTATTTTAACCTTAAATATATTTTTATACGTTTTCATCTATCCTAACATTTATATTATCGTTTTCACCATCTTATCATCGCTCACTTATCTTATTCATGCTTAGATTGCAAATTATGTTCAATTACAAATTGCTTTAGGAATGCAAAAAAATTGTGTAAATATGTCATTCTAGTTTCGATTAATCTTTCTTAATCTTTTCTCAAAACTTCTTGAAAAATAGAATATGTAAAAATCTGAAAGTTAGATTTTTTTTTTAATAGAAGACAACGTTTGGTGGGACATAGTGTTTTAGTGTGACACTGTGGCTAATAAAAGCAAAAATAATAAAATCTCCTTATAATAAGGCATGCGTTTCGACAAAAAAAAGAATGGTACTTGGTGAATTGATTTACATTGAAAAATATCTTAGGTATTATATTTACCAATAACTTTCGAAGGCAAGTTCGTTTTCGCTCTTAGCCTCAGATACTTTAACATTTTTAAACTCTTCGTCCCTTAAACATCTTCTTTTACTGTTCACATAATTGAACATTTTTCTTAATTAATTTTTATGACAAAGCCTTAGACGCATCGCATGAAATGTTATAATTCACACAACGGAGCGAAAACCGGAGGTTGTTCTTCATTGTATGAGAACTTCGAGGTGGTTCCGTTTCCGTACATTCTCATCGTCGAACATCTGGTTTCTTTCGTTCTTCTTCCTTCATTTCTTTCCATTTGTTAATGAGGTTGTTTTCAAGTTTCTTTTTTGTTATTTATTTCGCAAACATTTTGGCGCGATTTTTATGCAACAAAAGTCGGATTTAGCAGTCGAATCTATCGTAAACTAATTTGAAAATATCTTTACAAACGTCACCATTATTTTGAGAAACGTCGGGATAATTGGAGAAATTATTATTAACTACTATACCATTCGTATTTTTATTATTATTATTACTTATTTAATTAATAACGTTGTAAGCACTTTTAGAGTAAAGAGCAAATTATTATATCGTAAAAAATTACATCAACAAGAAATGCAAGAAAACATACAAGCGAATCTGTCATAAGCTAATTTGAAAATATCTTTACAAACGTCACCATTATTTAGAGACACGTCAAGATAATTGTAGAAATTATTAAATGCTATACCATTCGTATTTTTATTATTATTGCTTATTTATTTAATAACGTTTTATGCATTTTTAGAGTAAAAAGCAGTTATTAAATCGTACAAAAATTACATCAACAAGAAATGCAAGAAAACATACTATTCTCTACACTGATTTGAAATGACTCAGTGATGCAACTGAGAAAGTACCAGAGGGTTCTTTCTGAACAATGGATACGTAAGAATCAGGTGGTTCTGGCTCTCGCCAAGGATCCCTGATACCTTAATAGAGTTAATGTTGTACCTCATTTTTTAGGGTGGTATGTACGTGTTCCAAGTGTTTGACTATTACTCAGCAAGTGGTATGACTCTGCTGTGGTTCTGTGTCTTTGAGTGCGGAGCAGTTGCCTGGGTATACGGTACGTAACAGTGGTGGGTGTTTCTACAATCTCTGTCCCCTGTATTGCCAAATATCGCCAACCAGTTCAAACTCCCAAGCTAACAAAATTCTTTCAAATCTCGGAATTATTCTTTTCCTCCTTTTTGTTCATTTAACTCTTAACCCAGTTTTTACTAACATATCCTTGTGCTTTTTTTAAAAAAAAATAAAAAAAAACTTTAAATATCTCAGAAAAAATAGTCTATCAACGTTATAGACAAATTATAAACAAAAGCAGAAAAGTATAATTTAAAAATTTTTTTTATTAAAATTCATGATTTATATCTTTTATTTATTTCTAAAAAAATGCAATTTGATTTACTAGAGCCTGTTTTTCGGTTTAATTCAACATTAATTTTATTTACTAAAATTAAATTAATTTCTGCTATTCTTTCTTTAAATACCTAATTTCCAAAATTATTAATTAAAAATTTAAAAGTTGAAAATTATTAACTTAAAAAACTAAAAATTTAACTTAAAATTCTAAAGAAAATTCTTTCTGTCTTTTACATAATTATTAAATTAATTGAATGTCCCTTAAAATTTTTAAAAATTAAAACTGGTTGGCTCAGTAGGTCAGAGATTATTAACAAAAAAGGTTAGGATGTTGCGGTTGCTGACTGTCCTTCGAGCAGAATCAATGTATTCATTGCTGCTTTGGAAGGCCAGTGTTTAAGGTAAACTGTAGTGTTACTTTGTTGTTTGGGTTGCTGACTGTCCTTCGAGCAGGCAAATGCTTTGGAAGGACAGTGTTTTCTAAAAGGTAAATGGCTGACGGTGCAGTCATTATTCTTCCTAAATTTACATTTTTATCTCAATCCATTGGTTTCTTTACTATATGGTCAGAAAGTGAAATATATAGGAAAATAGTTCACCGTGAACAGTTTGTCTATGGCTACTGTTCAGGATGAACTTCATCTATTTTCAAAAAGGGTCGAAATCTGACTTGAAAAGCAGAGCTGATATGTTACTTAAATATTAGTTTTGTTTTTTATATGTTCACTTTCTGATTTGAAGTAAAGAAACCTCGTACTTTATCCTGACAATTTTCATTAATATTTCTCCAAACAACTTTTTTCTGTAAATATTTATTGCTTTAGTTTGATAATTTTTTCACGACTGTTTCCGTAAATAATTTTTTTTTAAATTTAAAGTAATATTTTTATTAGTTTTAATTAAATTTTTATTAATTTCAATTAAATTTTATTAATTTTAATTAAATTTTTATTAATTTTAATTATATTTTCAGTAATATTTACTTTTTTACTTTTATTAATTTTATTTTAAAATTCTTGTTAATAGTTTTAGTCATTTTTATTAATTTCATTAATTTCATTGATTTTGGAAAATAAATTTTCGAAAATTAATGAGCAAACTTTTATTTATTAATTTTCTCATAAGTTTTTATACATTAAAGTTTCATGAATTTTTAAATACGTTAAATGCATAATTTAAAAACAAACTAGATTATTTTAAACTCTGATNCTTTGGAAGGACAGTGTTTTCTAAAAGGTAAATGGCTGACGGTGCAGTCATTATTCTTCCTAAATTTACATTTTTATCTCAATCCATTGGTTTCTTTACTATATGGTCAGAAAGTGAAATATATAGGAAAATAGTTCACCGTGAACAGTTTGTCTATGGCTACTGTTCAGGATGAACTTCATCTATTTTCAAAAAGGGTCGAAATCTGACTTGAAAAGCAGAGCTGATATGTTACTTAAATATTAGTTTTGTTTTTTATATGTTCACTTTCTGATTTGAAGTAAAGAAACCTCGTACTTTATCCTGACAATTTTCATTAATATTTCTCCAAACAACTTTTTTCTGTAAATATTTATTTCTTTAAATTGATAATTTTTTCACGACTCTTTCTTTAAATAATTTTTTTTTAAAAATTAAAGTTATATTTTTATTAATTTTAATTAAATTTTTATTAATTTTAATTAAACTTTTATTAATTTTAATTAAATTTTTATTAATATTTACTGTTTTACTTTTATTAATTTTAATTTAAAATTTTTGTTAATAGTTTTAAGTCATTTTTATTAATTTCATTGATTTTGGAAAATAAATTTTCGAAAATTAATGAGCAAATTTTTATTTATTAAAGTTTCCCAGAAATTTTTATTCATTAAAGTTTCATGAATTTTTAAATACTTTAAATGCATAATTTAGAAACAAGCTAGATTATTTTAAACTCTGATTTTAGATATATTTTTATTCGCTCTTATAACTAAATAAATTTAATAATTCATTACTTAAAAGAATAAATTTAATAATTCATTTTTACGATTTAAAACTGTTTGAAGTACTTTACGTATAGATTTATAATAGATAATTTTACATTTTTTTTAGATTAAATGAGTTATTGAAATATTTTATTAATATATTTATTATATAAAATTTATGTTTTCAAATATCAAATTATGTAACTGTATGAAAAAAATTAAACTAACGCAAGAACTCTGTTAGTTAAATTCATAATAAAGAGAAACTCGACTTTTTAACACATACCACTATCCTGTTACTTTTTATTGCTTGCAATTTTTACAGGAGTGAGAAGGTTTTACGATAATATTGAAGAAATGTTGGGATTTAGAATCAACCCCTGGTTAATGATCTGCTGGAGTTTCCTATCTCCACTCGTTACAGGAGTAAGTGTTGTACTATTTTGATAGTAATTGATTACTTTACGATTACCGATTGGTGAAAGTAATTCGGAGCAGAACAATGGAAGGTTTTTTCGTTTTGGAGGCACACTGCCATACTTATTTTAAGACAACAATGTGAATAGTATTCAAAATATTGTAATGTTTTTTTTTAATGCACTAAAATGCTTCATTTTTAAAATGTATAATGGATTTTCAGACGACAAATTAAAGTAACTTAAACATAATTATTCAAAATTTCATGCATTCATCTTTAACAGTTTTTGAGGTATTGCTATAAATATAAATTACAATAATATTAAAATGTAATAAAAAATTTAAAAAAAACTATTTATATATAACACAAAATGTCGGATTTTCAACATCACTTGGAATAAAAAGCAAAACCAAATCTAAGTTTGAGTTCCAGTTCAGAGAAAAGTATAACTTCTTTACCATTTGAAAGAGAATAAAATTCATTATTATTTTTAAAAAAAATGAATATGATTTTTGCGAGCCAGAATCACTTATAACTTTTATGATGAAAAAAAAAACATTAATGAAAAGTAAGCTGTCCATATAATTTTATTGCATTTATTTAATCAGACTAGAAAAAAATAAATTTTATTATAAAACTAATTGTTCTCATCAAACCTTCAACGGTTTTGCTTTTGAGAAAATATGAAAGATTCTCTCTTTGCGTCTCCATTTTATTACATGGAAAAACCGGTTTTGTTATGCAGAGAAAACTGCAGGTCAAAAAGTTACTTTTATACTCGTAATCGCTAAAAAAAACTAAAAGAAAAATTTGATTCAGTCAAGAAATACTTTCTACTTTCACCAATCGTTATTGTTATTAATTAATAATATTCATTTTTTGCAGTTAACTAATCATAAAAGTATGATCAGCCATTTAATAATTATCCAATAAAAGTTACTATTCATTCATTTTTTTTGTTATGAGTTCACATTAAAACAATTTTGTTTGAAAATAAGACATTTATTCTGGAACGACATAAATTAAACCAAAAGAGAGAAATGCACCATTAATTAGATTACCTGATTAAATTTTCTTTCACAATTTTATTTCAAAAAAAGTGATTCATCAGCATTTAAAAAAACATTTGTTCTTATTTTAAATTATTTTAGAATCAATGTTTACATGAAGTAAAATATTAAAAATAAAATTGCATTAAATGCAGTTTATAGAAAATAAATAATAACAAAATAACATACTATTTTAAAGCACGTTTCGAAAAAAAAATAAGCATTATTATAAATTTTGTTTCACAGTTTCCAACAAAAAATGAATAAAAAATCTCTATAAAATACTTAAATACAATTTTATTGTCTTTGAAATCTCCAATGATTTTGATGAAATAGTCTTGTTTTAAATAATACCATTCTTTAAAGAGAAAACAGTTAAACTCATCTATATTTTATATTTTTAGTAATACATAAATATCAAACATCGTTTACATTATTCATACTTAAAACTATAGCATATAAAACTACAGATGCATTATGGTATGGTATCTATAAAAAATAAATGAAAATTAATATTCAAAAAATAATTTTAATAAATCTATTCACACCAACAAAAATAAAAACATTTCTTTTAATAGTTTTGAATAAGAGTTTTAAAAAAAATACATATTTTCTTGTAAAAGAATTTTCCTTTTTTTCTTTCTTTTTATTACTTTCTTCCACTGTCATTTTGCTGATGTCATTTGTTAAATATGATGACTTCTTTTAGACTTTAACTTAATTTACATTTATTCATTAGACTTAAAACGTAAAAAAAGTAGTTCTGACTCGGAAATTAAAGTGATCTAATAAATTTTTACATCATAAGTCATGTGTTAAAAAATAACAACTGTGCCATTTACTAATTTCTTAAAGTTCCATACCTAAAAAGTATTATATTTTATTTAAAAGAATACTTACAGCGTTCTTACAGCAAAAATACCAATCAAAGATTTCAATATTTCAAACAATGCAAAATTACAATTAAAAAATTTTAAAAAGATGCAAATTAATTATCATTTATATATTTTGAATCAATGACTCCCTATTACGCAAGCAAAACAAATTTTATAAGCAAAATAAAACAGAAAGAAGTATATCATATTTACACTTTCTTATATAAACTTGCTGTTTTTGACGTTAAAATTCATTGAATTTGGTGAATTTGCGTTTTACGTTTTACCATACTTTGGACAGCAGCATTTGACATACAGGATATCTGGTAAGTATTTACTTTATGTAAATTATTTTGGGCTTTGGGCTTTTTAAGTTCATTTTCTTTTCTCTTTTTTTTCTTCTATTATATTCAAAAACGTACATCTTTCATAATTTTTTAATATAGTTTTCTTATTCAAAGGCGAGCTTTTTACTTTCCTGCTTTACATTTTATTAAGGACTTAGACCAGTCTACAATAATATAATATATTTTTTTCAAAAAAATTGTTATTTTTTTAGTATTTGTTTACGTAATATAAAGCTGTAAATTATATTTTTTGAGATCGAATACTTTTTACTCCAAACAAAATAGTTCAAAGACTACTCGATCAAAAAGATCTGAATTTTTGTTACGTTTATTTTTTTCTCTATTTTTTTAGCTTTTAATTTTATAAAAAAAATGAAGTATTAAATAATCAAAGTGACATAATGTCAGGTGACCGAATAAGAAGCCAAAAATTAAAAATAAAAAGCATAAGGTAAATTTTAACTGGTACATGGTACATTACGAATCTTATATAATACATCTAATCCATTAATACATCTAGTTTTAAAAAAAGAACTTAAGCTTCTAATATTTCTAGTAACTTTATGTGTGATATCTAAGAAGAGCTGCCAAAAATAACAGATACTGATGTTAAGTTCTAGCAGCAATGTTATTTTTATCCCTTCCAAGCAAGAAGCAATACAGAATCTAAGATTCATACAAGAGTCCATACTAATATGCAGCATTATAATACTACAATTATTTTATGAAGAAAAAAAACTATAACCTTTTAATTAAAATAAAAGGCCTCTTATAAACACATAAGAAGATGCACTTTTAAAAATAATTTACATAAAATTATTTATTTCTACTTTAGTTTTTAATTGCTACTACAAATTTTTGACAGCCTAAACAGAAATAACTCTCACTTTGCGGAGCCATTTTCTTAAATAGTCTGTAAAAAATAGTTATTTTTTTCTTATATTTATTTTTACTTTATTTTTGGAAGTTTTAGTTATCCACTAGTTCTATTCCTCAACCATTTTAGTTTACTCCTGCTGACATTGATATAACTTACAATATCGAGCTTAAAAATTCGATAATAATATCATCCTTCTTAAATACCTTTCTTTTATTTTAAACTTTAAAAAAAATTTAATAATTTTGGATTTTCAGACTGATCTGAGTCCTTAAAAAGCAATGCAATACATTTTACTATTTTTAACTAAATGCAATACAATCAATGCATTTATAACCTCTCTCATCAAAAACTAAATTCACTTCTTAACTTTCTAATCCAAAGGTGATGGTATTTTTATAACACTTTATTAAAAATATTGTTTGTTTAATTATTTGAAATTTTTAGAATTTTATTGATATGTTTCAAAGTTATAGCAAAAATCAATACAGGGGTATAAGAATCTGCTATACAGTCAACATGGATTACATCATTCATTTAAAAATTTAGTGCTAAGCATATATTACCGTGAAATATTAATTACTGTATTTTGTAAACTAATCAGTTCATCAAATAGTTTCAGCATTAAAAAAATATTTCAAACAAGCTAATTTTTAAAATATACTGAAAGATATAAGAATAGATAAGATAAGATATAAGAATCTGCTATACAGTCAACATGGATTACATCATTCATTTAAAAATGTAGTATTAAAAATATGTTACAGTGAAATATTAATTATTATATTTTGTAAACTATTAGTTTATCAAATAGTTCCAGTATTAAGAAATATTTTAAATAGACTAATTTTTAAATATACTGAAAATTACGTAGTTGGTACTAATGTCAACGTGAATTACTTTACCTTAATAAATTACTAGGGAAAATTTCATGCTCTTCCCTTTCTGTACGAGAAAGGATATTAAGTTTCTGTTTCTAAGCTTGAAGAAGGGCTTAAAGAATTGATTCACGGTGTTTAGATAAATGTTCATAACTTTCTCCATTCGAAAAATTTTTTTTTTAAAAATTGGTCGGCAAAGTTACTTAGACAACCAGGGTAATTTTGCTCATTAGTTGTCTCATGCTGAAAACTATATCTATGGTTGCCAATTTCTTAAAAATGTTACCTTTACCTGGGGTTTAAATAAAGAAAAGGTATGCTTATATATCTGTAACAAAAAATATTCAAATGTTTCTTTTTATTTATTTATTTATTTATTTATTTATTTTTATGAAATTTTATCATTGAAAATTATCTTGCACGTTTAAAAGTCTTTCATCAATTCGAATGTTTTTTTTCTTCCGTTCTCATTGAATTCTTTCTTTAGAAACGGAATGGCAGAATAGAATCTTTAGCATTTTACTTGCCGATAAGGTCAGTTTTGGCACTGTGACAGTTAGTAAGAAGTGGCCAGAGTAGAACCAATTTCCTTATGGATCATGGGTTAACATTTCCCAAAAAATACTCCATACAAAACAGATTACGGCATGAAAATTAAGATATAAAATTTCCAAGATCATATTTCTTAACTGGTCATAACATGCAGCAACTTAAAAAAAAACTTGCCAGTCATCTTCACGAATCAAAGTTGCTAAGGTCCTCAAATTGCATACAGTCACTTTACGAATTTCCAAATTTCACGTTCATAGTCTATCAAAAACTGGAAAGAAAAAAAACTCTTACCTTAATCTTGAAAGCATTATTCACGTTCGTAGTCTATCAAAAACTCGAAAGAAAGAAAAAAAACTCTTACATTAATCTTGCCAGCATTATTCACGTTCGTAGTCTATCAAAAAATGGAAAGAAAGAAAAAAAAAACTCTTACCTTAATCTTGCTAGCATTATTCACGTTCGTAGTCTATCAAAAACTGGAAAGAAAGAAAAAAAACTCTCACCTTAATCTTGCCAGCATTATTCACGTTCGTAATCTATCAAAAACTGGAAAGAAAAAAAAAACTCTTACCTTAATCTTGCCAGCATTACTACAAAAAACCTGATTCTTCAAAAAACACTATAAGTGCCGTAACTTCGTCACTCGGAGCCTTGGGACATGAAATTTTAGATGTGCTCCTTCAGTTTAAATATCAATTAGCAATTGTTTTGAAAACAACAAAAATAAAATTAATTAAAAATATTTTAATAAATTTAGTATTTAATATTCCATATTATCAAATATATTTTATTAATATGATAATTATTACTTGAGTAATTTTTCGAAGTGTGTACTCGAAATTTATTTTTCGGACATTTCATCATTAGGACATTTTTTTAATAGTGTTGAAAGATATTAAGATTTTTTATGACTCAAAAAATTAAAAGGTTTTTGATAAATTTAGACAGATTTTGTAACCCGAAATTTGTTTTACATGCACATGTTTTTTGTAAAACGAAATATATTTATGGCTATATTAACGTGAACAAATATAGCTGTACTTTAGTTGTGATCGTTTTAAAAGGATGATACATAGTTTCAATGTAACCTATTTTAGAGAATCTCAAAAACACTTGATTTTTGTATTAAAATTTAATTATTATCACTCAAATAAATGTATCTGATCAAAATGTATCTGGACATACCCATATTTGAGAACTTAACAGCATTAAAGAACTTAAATTTTCAAGGCACTTTATGTTTAATTTTATCTAAAGCAAAACAATATTTGGAAATTATTCTCTAAGCATTCTTCTCATTGCTATTTATATTCTTTTTCCCAGAATAATTTCAATTTTGAAGTTATTCAACTTTGTTTTAACTTCGTGAATTTAAACATACGGTAATAAAAACTTGAGGAAACAATTGGTAAAAAAATCTCGATTTAAATAATATGGACACTGGACATCAAACTTCAATAAACCCCGTACTTCACAACAAAAGCTCTGTGCTTTAAGCCCATAAACCATTGCGAATAATTAGTTTTACCATTTTAAATGTAAAACATTACGTATTAAATTACTCCTAATTTTTTAAATCGAAAATCGCAAATAATTTAAACGGAACAGTATGATTATTTTAAAAAAAAAATTTGTTTAAACCAGGCATATTTAAACACACAGGGGAAAAAATGAGAAACAGAAAAATTTACCTAAATTAATGGCACGAACCATTATCATAAATAATAACATGTTTAATAACAAAAAAAAACTTAACTACAATAATAATTTATACAATTTGAATACAATTAATTTGTATGTATACCAGCAATAATGCTGGCATACATATTTATATTTATATTTGGCACATTTTAGACACACAGCAGAAAAAAATAGTTAATAACAAAAATATTAACGTAATCAATAAATCTTAAAAATAAACACAAACAATGATATTAAATTTTAGAAACAGAAAATCAATAAGAGTCATTATTATTGCAAAATTGATAAACAACCCTATAATTTTCATTTTAATTGTTATTGAAACGTAAATTATATGATTGTTAATCTTTTTTCTCTTCTTGTAAAACATAATAAATACTATTATTTAATAATTAAAAACATTTAAAATCAACGAAATGTTAAAAAATAAATTAAATATATTTAATTTTGATGAGTGTAAATTTATCTCGATATTATGTAACAAAGACCTAAGAACAATTTTATAATTATTTCCAAAGCTCGGCTTAAATTGGATTTAAATGTGACTCCTTCGTACAAAATGAAACACCGCTGAGCGGAGTGAACTAATAAAAATTAGGTACAATACTTTTTTTGCAGGGATGGGGACAGAGCGACTCCGTGTTTTCCTTCTAGAGAAATTTCTTTTTCTCAAAAAATAGAATTTTTTTTTCTTTGAAATACCAGGAATGGCATTGCATAGATAAGGGTCAATGGGCTGCCGAATGATTTTTCTGGAAATATTTCAAAGGGAAGAAATCTTGATCGCAACGATTGCAAATGTAAATAATACATAGCATTCTTTTTTAGTGGTTAGACTTATAGATTATTGATGAAACAACTATCAACTACAACAGGCTGGAGTAATATTTACAATCAACTGAATGCCTTTGATCCCTTACACCTCTCTCTGCCCCGCGTTATTGCTCTTCAGAGGGATGAAAGAATTCTCAGAAAGAATCATCTCTTTTTTTCTATTTCAAGGGAAGAGGGATCTAAACTTATGACTACAAATTAAAAGATTTATTTTTAGCAGTTCTTCCCTTACACTTTATTTTTAACTTTAAAAAGAATAAGAAAGAGTAGATTTTAAATTACTCTAATTTTAAAGGAAATGTATTTCCCTTATTTCGGGCTCCCTTGACCGTCGAGACAACGCCCCGGCGTAGTTGCGGCCCTACACTCAATGACCAATTAAGTAACTGCTGTTAGCTCTCCAAATTTTCATTTGAAAGATGAGGAAAATAACTTCAGTTGACAATACTCTAAATTTAATGACACACATATAATTTTATATTGTATTAAAAAAAAATCATGAAATTTTCAATATGCGTAGTAAAAATCAGTAGTAATTTAATCAAGAGTATTCAAAAGAATAATCATTATAGGTAAAGAAAAAAGGAAAACTTACTATTTGATTTATCTATTTTTAAATATGCATTTTAAAATAAGTTTTAAAATTAAGTTATCAGCATGAGTGATCTTCAAATACATAGTTCGATTATGAACTTTAAATTACTTGTATATTCTATTATTCTCGATACGGCTTTCAACGGAGCAAAATATAGGTAAAAGGTAATTTTAAAGGAGTATATATTTTTTAATTTGATTAGTTAAAGTTGTGTCACGGTATCTTTAATTATATGCTTCAACCATTTATTATGAAAAGTAGCAATTCCTGCTTGTTTCAATATACTCAAGGAAAAAAGTAGGTGAACGAATATTTATCTCAAATACCTCCTTGCTTCAAAACGAGCAAAGTTATAGTAATACAAATTTACGAAATTATTAAGTTATAACGTTTTCTTTTTCTGAAAGAAACTCTTTAACTCCCAATAAAATCCATTTTATGTTTTTTTTTAAATTATTCAAAAAAATACTTATTTTCAGATCCAGAATTCTTATATCATTTTGCTTTTAATGGACATTTGTAGATCAAAATTATTTTTGTATATTGTTTTTTATTAGTTATTAATAAAATCACGGTTCCCACGGTTTAAAAAGTTTTTTGAAGTGGTATGAGATATATCTAGATGGTTTAAGCTAACAATAAATTTTTGAATTAAAACAAAATACATATTGTGCAAAAAATACTTAGGAAATAATTTTGCATTTCCGCAATGAAAGCTAAATTTAAGCATTTTTCAGTAGTCTTGAAAAATCTTAGTTACCACTCATTTATTTTTTCCAGGTCTTGGAAACCCTGTAAAATTAATCCAAAATTAACTCAAATAACTGTTTAAACTGGTTACAATGTTTTCCATTGGTAATTTTCACTGCTAAAAATAAATTGATTTTCTTTTTAATTTCATTCTTTAATTGAAACTATTTTCTATATTGTTTTTTATTAGTTATTAATGAAGTTAATTCTAAATTAACTCATAAGTTGTTTAAACTGGTTAGAAAATTTTCAATGGATAATTTTCACAGCTCAAAAATAAATTGATTTTTTTTTCTTCACATTTCTTAATTAGACCGGGAGTAGCAAAAATTGAAGTAAACCAAAACTAATTTTAAGATCTATATTTTTACTGAAAAACCTGTTTTTATGGTTCATTAAGTGGAAATAACTATCACCTGGCTACCTCTAAATCCTTTAAATCTGACTGTTTTTAAAATACGCCTTCATTTGTCTCTGGCAAATCATTCTTGGTCTTCCGCTTTTTCTCTTGCCATCAGGGGACCAAGAAAGAGAAACATGCGCTAATTTTTTTCTTGGCATTCTCAGTCTGTGCCCGTCATTCTCTACCTTCTCTTAAATATTTCATCTTCTATTGTAGTTAGGTATGCTTTTTATGATGTAAAATAAAGGGAAAAATTTCATTCAGAGAGAATACTTTATTAGCGTCTGGTTTCGTAACTTAAAATATAATCTGCACACATTAATTACCATATTTAAATTAGTCTCTCGAATCATTAAGATTGCATCGTAGTACGTGAAAGTCCAATCATTAGATAAACAGTTATATAGATATTTTCTTTTTTGTTACGCGTACTGTATGCGCTCAAATTTACCCTGCTTTAAAAAATAAATAAATGAAAACTTTAAACATTTAAGAGTTATATTTTTCTCCCATAATGCGCATATTGCAAGTCCAAACATAGGCCACTTTTATGATATAAAAACGGTTACAAATATAAAATTCAAATCAGATAAAGTAAACTTTTTAAAGCTTTCCGAATAAAAAAGTTGTTGCCTGAAACAAATATCAGGATATTTGAATAACTTAATTTGTTACAGTTTCCCCCGAAATCCATCCCAGTATGTAATATATTCAGGCTAATCTACACTCTTGACCCTGGCGCGAAATTTCCACTCATGGTTATGGCTGGCGCGTAAATTTAGTTTTGTAAAATAATGAGCTTTAAACTACCATACTATACTCAGAGTTTGTTGTAGGCAAATTTTAAAAAAAGGTGAACAAGAGTTTTAGTCTTTAAGAGGAAGGTTATAAAAAAAAATGCGCAATGAAAATCAAATCTTCGCCATCGAATTAACACTTCTGAATGTTTTCGACATCTTGGGTTTTCCTCGTATGGAAAAAGAAATTATTCATGTAATTAAACCCAAATATCTTTAATGAGAAAGGTGCATGTTAAAAGAGTGGACAAAATTCAAGTTTAAATTCTCTTCTCTGTTGTGGATTCAGATGTTGGAATGTTAATGCTGGGAGTGTTCATCGAGTTGTTCCCAAATTTGCCCCAGATTATAACATTTTGCGCTATTTTACAATTTTTAGTTTCTACATTCATTTATGGTTTTGGCAGCCAAAAATTTTTTTAAACTACAACAGTTAAAATTTTCAAAATTGCTCACGTTTTTTGTGGAACTAGTAGCGAGGAAAAATGTCTGTCTGACTAGTAGATTTTTTTAGAACTGAAATTCCTGCTTTTGATATATTTCTAGTTCCTTCATATTTTATAAAAATCATTTTTAGGTACGTATTTATTTAAACACGAGTTCAATTATTGCTATGACACTTATTTTTCTACAAGGAAAAAAAAATAAAATTATTTTTTTTCTTCCCTTCTTTTTTTTAATCTCTTTTTACATTTAAAATCTATTCTCTTAACTTGTATTGGTTGAAATCTAACATTACCTTCATTATGCAGGGAATCTTCATCTTCAGTTTGATAACGTACAAACCAGTAACGTATAACAAAACTTACGAATATCCTGGATGGGCTATTTTCATTGGCTGGTGTATGGCTCTTGTTTCGATGTTGTGCGTACCAGTTTACTTCGTGTACCAGCTGCTGGTGACCCCTGGCACAATGAGACAGGTATGATATTTGTTGATGAGTTAATTAGTTGAGACTTAGTTCCACATCAATTTTAACTTAAACAACAATTTTTAGGTTCTGTTTTATTAACCAATCTGCTTTTGTAACTAATTTCTTTACTTGTCCTCTCGTAATGAACTGAAATTCCATGCTTATAACGAACAGTTCATTACGAACGGAATTTCAGTTCATTACGAAAGAAAAAGTAACGAGAAAGCGTGCATTCTCGTATGAAATGATGTATATATATATTTTTTTTAATGCTTCTTCCTACTAATAGATCTGCTAAAGAATAAAATTAATAGCATAATCTGAGATTATTTTTAAATACAGTGAGTAATTAGTGTTTTAAATCTATATTTTTAGTATCCTTGTCAAAGTTAAAATAAAATTATACACGTACATGTATAATTTTCTTTAATGTTATCCAGGTGGCAAATTCATATTTTAGCCTGGAAAAAACGAAAACTATATTAAAGTTTGTCGAATCACCTCGGGAAAAGGTGGAATAATGAACATGAAAAACAGTTTGATTGCCTGGCAAAACATGTTTAAATATGATCTCTTTTTAGAAGTGATTCGTTGGATTGCGATATAGCGTTTTTTTTTTTTTTCCTTGTTGAAATATTAATTTAAAATGCGTAGATTTTAGCTTCACTTTGAACAAGAATTTAACAAAATATAAAGGCGGTCATTACAGAAAACCCAATCGATACATCTGGTACTGAACCCAGCACCTCCTAGAGGTGTTGAATCAGTTCTCATTTTCTCTTCTATAAAATTATCAGTTCTCATCTTCTCTTCCATAAAATCATCTCACAAAAATACATCTGTCAATGAACATCAATCAAGTCTAATGCTTACCTCATTAGCAAAACTCAAAATGTATAATAGAAATCGATACTTCGATTTATGAATTTTTGTTGAAAAATTGAAATAAAGATGAGCTCGTATCTGCAATATTAATTCTTGATAAATTATTACTATTCGCCTTTTTTTCATTTTTTTAAAAAATAAGTTCCAAACTCTAATTCTATTTCACACGATTTGTTATGCGATCAAAATTGTAGACTCATATGCTCCAAGTTAACCATAGCACTAAAAAATGCTGCTAAATTTTGGATGCAATTATCTTTAGAGAATAAAAAAAAAATTTATTTCGATTTGAGTGCGTAAATGAAATTATTATTTCAACTAAAACGTTTAAGACGCGTCGAAAAATTTTTGTTAAACTAGCGAGCATACATATCTAATGCACCGATAAAGATAAATGTAGTGAGAAACTACTCAATAACTTAATTTCGTATCAAATAATAAAATCGAGAAAGCTAAATTCCAAATAAAAATTGACAAGCCTCTCAGATGTTCAGTATTTATGTTATATGTTATCTTTATCAACAAAAAAAAATTAAATGGGTTAAATTTTTGCATTTGAATAAACAAAATGAAACTAGGTAAGAAAAAAGTATATAATTGAGAAATTATTAGTCCGAATCTCATTTTTTTAAAATTATTGTTATATGCTAATCATTTTATATACAGGGTTATTCATAATTCCCTCTGGGGTTTCGAAGCGTTATAGTAAAAAAACGAAGACGAATATGGTTAAAAAGAACATATGCAATTATTCCGAAAGTATTCAAGTTTTAATTTAAGCAGTTGCCGGTAGATGGCAGTAACATGTACCACTGAAGCCAGTTGTAGTAAACATAAGGTTGTAGTAAACAGAGGGAATTATGAATAACCCTGTATAAGTGTTGAGTATAAACTAAAATATAAAAAAAATGTATTCAGCTGTGGAAAAAGCCCTTTTATTATGCAGTTATTAGTTTCTCCTTACATTAGCATATAGATAAAATACATACATTGGCAAGCTAGTGGTGTTTTCTCAACACAGCGTTTTTTTTTTCCATATATTCACGGGATACGGTTCTCGTCCTGTTTGGGTGTAGACTTCCTATAGTTTTATATTGATAATTAGGGGACTCCGCCCCCTGTTAGCTGATGCTCTTCTACACATCAACATTGCTATGCAATCTTGCATGGTTTACTTTGCTAACCATGCTCACTACTAAGTTAAAAAATCAATTGAAATGTGTTCTAGTGTAGAATCTTATGAATATGAATCAATTATTGGAATGTTTGAAACTAATTCTGTTTTAAAAATTAAATTTTTTATTCAATAACAAGTTATTGAAAAAAAATCTTAAATTTAAATAAATGCAATAAAAAAGCTTACTGAAGCGAAGCAATAATTATGCTTTTATCAAACAACGTGTGACGGTACGTCTCCTATGCATTTTTTCAATGCTAAGTCTTTCATAACTGTAATCAAAGCTTTCTTCTGCTCGCTTTTTTTTAAAGTGTAACAGAACGACTAATACTTATTTTTTAATGAATAACAATAAATAAAATTATTTTTATTGAGCTTGCATGAGTATAATTAATACATAAACATAGAACACTTAATATGAACCATTTGCTTCTTCTAATTCTTCCCAACTTATGGGGCCGAGATAGCCTGGGCGGTAGGGCGTTGGGCTCACGTCCGTGTGGTCATGAGTTCGATCCCTGCCGGCCGAAGACTTCCGGTATACGAAATGGTAACTGGTGCGGGCTAAATCTTTCGGGGTTACAAAGTCCTCCAAGACTTGATCAAAGATTGATCGAGCGAATGTGTCCTCTGTTTAAAACGGGATGTGACGTATGTATGTTGTCTCCGAATCATCCTCAGGGATGTTTCCCAGACAGTCTCCAACAGCCAATCTGCAGCTTTAGCGCAACGAAAATAAAAAGTATCTAAGTATCTTCCCAACTTATATCTCAATATCTTTTCATTGTCCATGCGAGAGAAAAGAATTTTCATTCAGAAATTTGTAAACGTGTACATTTACGCTTTCATGCTTATGACAGCTCACACGCTACTTGATATTTTAATTCAGAAATAATATACACGTTGCTAAATTTCTAGTAAATCGAAGGAAAATTGCAAGTATCAGGCCTGCCATGTTAGCGGCATGTCTCCAAACAGCAAATGCAATTAACCAGAAAGCTTGTTCAGTTTTATACAATTTAAAAAATACGTGGAATAACGTTAAAATGAATATGTTGTAATCTTTTCGACAGAGCAAGCTTATTTAGTAAAGTCACATTAAAATTTTTAAAAAAAAAAACGTATAAATTCCCAACTTATATCGAGTAGAATGTGAAATTGTGGTTCACTTGTTGCGCATGAGGTCAACTTTATCGCGATTTTCCTTTATGCATCACTAAGATGAGGAATGGAATTTTATTTTGCTCTGCCATTTAATTAATATATAGATTAAAAGATATTTAAAATTCTGCGAAGGTTCCTTTTTTCTTCCTCTTTCATTTTTGTAACGCATTATCTACAAAACTTGATGCGTTTAGACCTTCGAGCTCTTATTTGTGCGTAAATAAATCCCTATAGAATGGGTGGTCAATTTTTCTAGCCTTGTTAATTTTTGAGCACAAGACTGCATTGTATTTATACAATTTGACATTGAATATTCGTTTTATCTCTCATTTTCCAGCGATGGAAGATTTTAACCACACCCCGTATTCCAATGAGGCTGCCAGTTCATGCAACTGATCCAGATGAAGCTGCTAAGAAGAGCCTCACCAACAACCACTACGAGCAATCAAAGCTATAGCTCTTCGCACAAAATACAAAGTTCATTGATAAATCAAAACAAGCCTCATAGGCTCGTTTCATTTAGCAAATCCTGAATGATTGTCTTCATTGAAGACTTCTAGTTTTTGCAACACTTAGTAGGACCACACTTCAACAGCCTTGTATTCGTAAGGTTGCAAAATTAATAAATCAGTTTAGCTGATTTAAAATTATTTTATTTCCGAATAGGCTGTTGAATTAAAATATTTTTTCTATTTAAAATAAATCCTATTTCCACAACATTTAGAAAAATCCAAATGTGAATCTCAATCAACTTTCTTTTAGATTTATAGAGGATTCGATCCTACCAATAAGTATGGTATTCATATGTTCAACTTTAAAATGAAACGGCATTTATTGTAAATTAAAGCTATTGTTTCTTGCTTATTCATAATTTATCTTTATAAATCATTCATATAATTGTAATTACTGGATTCATTATTTATAGAAAACATTTGTTACGATTTTGTTCATTGCATATAGTTGCATACATTGGATTTAAGTTATGAAAATTATAAATTTTGTTTTATAACAATCTTTTAAATTGAATTTCAGATTTCTGTAAGTTAAAATCTTATTTTATCAACTTGAAACATTTTGGATTAGGATTTTGTAATATCTTATTTTTTAGAAATTTTGTAGTTTCTGCATTATAAAGACAAATTTTTTTAGAGTGTTCTGTGTTTAATTTCAATATTTATAATTCTAAAAGCATGTAAGTGTAAGTTTCGTAACCATCTATAATCAGAAATTTAATGTTAGAAATCAAACTAATCTTGTTTCAATGAAATTGAGCAATTTTCGATTTTTCATTTTAAGCAAATATAGTCCTTCTCCATTTTGTTTCAAGTAAATAAAAATAATTCTCAATTCTATAAGTTTTGAAGTTTCTTTCTTATTTGATTATATTTCTTAACATTTGTTGATTTGTAAATGTTAGATTATTTTAGGTTGACAAATCTGTTTTGCTTAAATTAGTTTTTTTTTTAAATTTTAAAATATTTTAAATAGTATTTTAACAATTTTAAAACATTAATCAATAGTTTTTTTTATAACAATTTTAACTAGCTGGTTTTGCTGCATAAAAGAGCTCAATTTCTGGCAGTTAGACGCTTTATTTTCCATCCTGTTGTAAAATTAAATTTAGTTCATTTGTTTGCAGAATATCTGTTTCTGAACTTAATGATTTTTTTCTGATATTAAGAAATTAAAATTCTGAGCAATTATCTTTTAATTTCAGCAAACACTAAAGCTTAGTCAAAGAATTTCTATAAATTACCAAAAACTTGCAACCAATAATAATAATTTTTAAAATTTATTTGAATTACTTTTAATGTAGAACAAGTTGTTTTATGTTCGTAATGTTTTTTATTTTTTCACGTGTTACATTTGAATCAAGTTTATGTTATATTAAAACAATGATTTTACTAAGTGGCAAATACAAGTTTACGATTGTTATTGGAAGTAAAACTTGTTAGATAATTCCTGTTGCTCATGGTCAATTTTGTTGATAATTTATTTCACCCTTTTAGAGCACACATTGCCACATTTCATTTTGTATTTTTTTTTTTTAATTAACACCTTTCACATTTATTGTATTTTCAAATCCATTAAGTTTCTTGTGATCGTTATGAATTGTAAATGTGTAGTATTTCCACTGTCATTCAATTTTCAGTCATATTTATTGGTTAAAAATATAATATATGGTTAAATTGTAACATTTGATATGATCACCTTATGCATTTAACCCAAACGAAGAAAATTTGTAATGATGGTTTAATACTTTAATAGAAAAAATACTTCTTGTTGAACTTAAAACTTTTAGCATTATTTTGTTCGATTTTAAATCAATATTGTTGCAATTCAACCAAATGTGATTTATCCCGGTGAGGTATGGTATCACTTCGTACCATCAGTTGTAAATATTGGTCGTAAATGGATTTTAATCTATGGATTTAAAACTGCCAATGAAGGTACAAATATTTTGTAATTTGTGTAAATCTTTACCAACAAGGGACGAGCTTTTTATAATAGGATGAAAAGGCAGGAACATGGATTTAGAACCCCTCCCCCACCCCCCTAAAAATATAGTAAAGAAAAAAAAATTCCTTCCTTGCAAGTTAAAGCCATTGACCCAATTTTTACTAAGCACTTATTCAGCATAAATAAAAGTGCATATGATCAATATTAAAAAAAAATCCTGATAAATAGTTTTAAAAAAATAGTAAATGAAAGCAAATATATGAGAATTAAAAGAGTGACATTTAAAAAAATATGTTGGCAAAAACTTTTGATTTTTTTTTTACATTTGAATTAGGCTTTGATTTTTGTTAAAACATTTCAAAACCAATAGAAAGGTTTATTTTGAAGAAGCTTCTACCAAAATATACGACATAGATTTCAAAAAAGAAATTTTTTGGATCTCGTACAATGTAGTGTTCTCGAAGCTCATTGCTCCCGATTGGATACTCTAAATAGTTTGAATGTTAAAAGATTTCACTTCATTTACGGCAGTAATTGTTGAAGGATTAAATTTCTTACTAATTTGTGAAATTCAAAGAACGTTTCACAAAACTTATAAAAAAGAATGATTTTGTAATGAGATTTTATTTCTTCCTGCTGCCCCATATGAACAAAAATTGCCAAAAACTAAAATTAAGCATTGAAAAATGCTGTATTTAAATTTAATTTTTCTGAACTTTTATGCTAAACAAAATAGCAAAGCTATGATTTTATTAAAATTATTGTAAACAGTAATTTTACAAAAGAAAATTTCTGAGTTCAAGTTATGAAATGTTTATATAAAAAAATACCAAATAACTTTATTTCACTTAAACTAATATACTTAATATGCGTAAAAAATAATTACAAACCTTTATATGAACAAAATTTTCTACTTTTTACTCTAGCAATCAACAAAAAAAAATTTTTAAATTTGCCATAATTAAAAAACCAATTTATTAAAATTTATAGTGTTTTCATAAATATTTACACCAAGCACACAGTCATTCCCAATTCCTTTTTAGCATGTACTAAATATTCATTTTAAAAACTTATAGTAAAATATCAAAAATAAATTTTACAATTTTATTACTTTAAATTTTCATAATATTTAAAAATCCTTAATAAAAAAAATAGACATGTTACAACTTACAGAGTTTTCAACTTACCCACTATCTCTAAAAAAATGACCATTTTACAATACATGAGGTTTAGCTATGAGGTTAACATATTAAAAGGTTTAATTATGAGGTTAACTTAAGAGGTTTAAAACTGCAAGCATTAAGAAAATTTACCGTTAAAATTAATATTTGAACATTTTATAGAAGTTTTTTTTAAAATTAAAAAAAATATCATTTTATGTTTGTTTACACACAAGTTAAATTCAAAAATTATGTAGATAAATTAAAACCTCTGTATATGTCTCGTCATTGTCAAAACAATGTTGTAATTATTGTTTAAATCTTTTGTAGTGAAACAAATTTAAGTTATACTAATTTTAACATTGTTTTTATTTTCATCTGTATGTCTGTTATGTAATCTTAGAAATTATGTTATTACTCATGTGTATAAAAATGATTAAAATTTTCTAGTATCAATGTTTGAAATTATGTTATTTACTTCATTTTCTAAGAAATGCATAACATACCAAAATATACTTGAACGAATTGAAAGAAAAAAAAAAGACTGAAATAAATTAAATATAATATTGTGTTCAATATTTTAAGAAAAAACAATATTCATTTGCAGGAACTAAAATTTCCATTTCCAAAGTGTGGAAGTTTTCATGATTTTTAATTTTCATAATAGTTATCCATAAAATTGAATTTTTCACTAGAATGACTAAAATATTAAAAAAAAAAAAAAAAACAATTTTCCAATTACAACTGATGTTTACTATGAGCATAAATTTAATGGACTCCTAATCCATCATTGATGGCAATTAAATATATCCAATTAAATAGTTTTAATCTGTTCAATATTTTAATCCAAATATCAAGCAGTATATATCATAGAACTCTCATTTTCAAAATTTCTTATATGGAAGGATTTCGATGTGAAGCTAATGAATTTCAATGACTAAATCCGCCAAACCAAAAGAATAAAATTGGCAGACGAATCACGTAAAACGTAATTCTTCTCATAATTGGCGGAATAATGTATGTAAACACCTCATTACGGGATTTAGAAAAAGTTTCACAATTTTGTCGCATCATAAGATTTTGACTCGCGGAACTCAGTGAACCAATGCTCTTTAAATATGCAGAATTCTACGATATCCGTGCAGAAATCGCATGCCCCGCTTCAAGTTTCTAGACCCAGAAGAAAGATAGGAAAAACTAAATTCCGGGGTACCCCCGGAATACAATCACCCTTGATTACATTATAAAATATATTATGATACACTCAGTTATTAAGATATAATTTAGTCCTTTATAAGTTTTTTCGTATTTGTCCTAATATTAGAGTTAAGATGAATTGACAAAAAAAAAATTAGCTTTTGATCAGTTTAATTTGATTTTAATCAAATCAAAATAAATTTGTATCTTAATTTCATTGTACAGTGCACAAAAGTGAACACCCTGAACATAATGATCTGATTTCTTACATACAAGAACTCAATCTTACTGGTTCAAAGGAATGAACTCAAATATACCAATTGATTAATGCAGACAATATTAAGTTACAAAAAATGTACTTTCTCTAAATAAACAAACTTTTTTACAGACGGATTTAGATTTATGAACCTCAAAAGAGAAAATATAGTCAAGATCTGAAAAATAAGGTTCAAATAGTTTAGTTAGAATAACAATTGAAAGTTTATGGTCTGCATATTTTGCCCTAAATAATTAAATCCTATCATTTTTCACATCATTGTAAAAAATTATATTTAATCGTTATAACTTTTTGAAATGTAAAACAAATTTTTAAATTATTTCATATGACAAAAAAATTTGGATGAACTCTAAAATAGTTCAAGAGAAATCAAATTTTAAAAATTTTACATTTGAAAGTGAAATTAAAAAATTAACATTAAGGGGTTAACTATTACCTTTGACGATTGAGAACAAATTTTCTAGATGGCAACCATCCCTATACGAGATTAAGAAATCTAAATCTGTCCAAAAAAGGTACATTAAATCAAAGAACATTTTCGTGCCAGATTTCCTTTCCACAAATTAGCATATTTAAGGTTAAGCCCTTGAGCCATAAATTTTGAGTCTTAGTACATGAAAATCCAATCACTATGTCAGAAGTTACTTAAGGTGCTTCTATTTTGCGCACTGTACAGTATTTGCATAATGGCGCAATATAAATTTTAACTATTAATTTTTTGTTAAAATAAACAAATTGAAAACAGAAAATACTTTATTGTGAAAAAGCATATTTGATAACAATGTATGAACTTTCAAAGCTTCAACATGTAATGTAACGCACTTAAAATAGCATCCATAGTTAAAGATACGGCAACACAATCTTCAATAACATCTGAAATAATTGAAAAAAATACATTGTTCAGAGTACAAGTAAAATACAGAGGTAAACAAACATTCCAATATGTGAAATTAAGTTACCTTGGAATGATAGGCTAAATAATGACGGTAACAGTTCATTGGTCTTTAATATCAAGCACAGCCTTGACAATGTGTTTTGCACTGATACCAAACATGTCAAGAAGTTCAGCAGGCGGCCCACTACGGGGAATACCAGTAACAGCAAGGCGGGACAGCAAAATGTCACGACATCCTCCAACAGCACCAGCAACTGCTTCACCAATTCCTCCTAAAATAATAATTTTTTTTTTCTTTTACTAATAGTAGCACACCTACATAGTAGTTTTCTCTCTATTTAATTGAAATTAGTTAATGTGTGTGAACTATTCAGAATACAATTCTTTTCTAGAAATAATGTAATTCCATTGCTTTGGTTTACATTTATCTGAAGGTATACTCAGAGGTAAGCAATAAAATTTGCAAGTCTACTGAGTTAATTTTCAAACACATAATTGAAAAAAAAAAATTCAAATTTTTGAGTGTTAATCACAACTTTTTTGGAACCTTCAGCTAATGCTATTCCTGCATGAAAAAGGTTTTTTCCGAGATTATTCAATGAAAAAGTAGTGTTTAGCATGGAAATTTCAATACAATTTTGTGTGAGGAAAGTGCAATTTAAGGGTTAATAGACAGTCAATTTACTTGCAATTACATAATTAAAAGTTAATATTCTTTAACTTTCAAATTTCGCTAGGCAAAGAATGGCCAGGAAAAAGAGAGATGGATGCAAAAAGATAAAATTTGTAGTTAACTAAAATGTTATTAAAATATTCAAGGGTTCAAGCATTCCTATCTTAGAAACCTCTTAATTTCAAATTTAACAAAAACAATTGTAATGTAACAAAAATTTATGAATTTTATTAAAAAGTTTTAAACAAAAACTCACGGAAAATGTAATGTTTAAGCTCAAAGTATTTTAACACAGTACTTAATTATTTTACACAGACAATCAAAATTTTTTTTCTCTAAAATCACGAGAGAATCTATTTGCAGATATCAGTCTGTGAAAGTAATAAAAAAAAACTATACTTTAAATTTGAGAGCAATGAATGCAGGCATTTTATAAAGAGAAAAAGAAATTCACAATTTTTTCATTTTTGAAATTATGTGATTTCAAGACAAAATTATTTATTTTAAGTTTTCGATTGGGAAATTACTAATTTGTCACCCATTTTAATATAAATAATACAACTGAAAAACAATATTAGAACATTAAATATCATCAATATGCAATCAATGTCAACAAATATACGTAAAAACATTACCTTCATGATAATGATCTTCAACAACAACGATTCTACCGCCACATTCTTTAGCATTTGTTACAATGGTATTAACATCCAATGGCTTAATGGTGAAAGGATCAAGCACACGAATTTCTATTCCCTGCTTATTTAGTTGATCTGAAGCTTTCAAAGTTTCATATAATGTAATACCAGCACCAATTACCAAAGCAACATCCTTGGAGGATTTTTTCACAATCTACACATTAAAAAAAAAAGTAAATATAATAAAGAAAGATTGAAAACTACAACCTGAATGTTTAATACAAAACAAAGCTGGTCAAAAAAATTCTTTTTCATATATCTTAATGGCCTAGGGTGAGGTATATTTTTGAACCAATAATTAGTCCTTCCTTACAATACATGACAAATGAAAAATCTGCAGATATTATCATTGGTTCAGTTTCAATTAAATTAAGTTAAAAACAATTAAAGATATTAAAATAAAAACCATCTCTTAGCAGATATTTAGCAAATGAAATAAAAATTTCTGACTGATAAGAACTAAAGCTCTATATTTGAGATAATCAACTCAATTTTTATCCTTGCTTCTGAACTTGCGTTTATTTAAAAAAAACTAAAATCACAGAAGTTCTTGTCCTTCAGCATAAAGGCAAATTGTTTATGTATTTTTTAAATGGGTAAAAAACTTAATAATCAATTTTATCTACATTTGATTATTAAAATAACTTCTAAGCACTAAAAAAAAAGAAACCTATTATAAAAATATTCAATTAACACTTAAAAACTTTTAATCACATGGAAATGCAGAATATTCTTAAAATGTTAATTGCATGGAATTGAACAATAACAATCTATACACCAGAAGTTTGTCAATAGGAAGAACTCTAGTCGCCACAAAAGTTAAAGGCCACCTGCTGCTATGGACAGACACAAACAGCGCATTCTAGAGAATTGAGGTTCTCTCTCCAAATTATTTTTCTCTTGCAGACCTGAATCAATACCAGTCTTAAATATTCACCTAACACTCCTGCTTAAAATAGTTAAGCCTCAGATGGGGTGTTCTTTCGATAGACTATACTTAATTTACTTATTCAGACGCACACTATAGCACAAATAGAAATCTTTCAGAAATAATTGAAGTAAAATTATGTCAGGATATTTTCCACTGACTGTGGAGTAAATTTTTTAAACAAAGATAGTAAAATAGCCAAAAGCAAAAAATAAAATTTAAAAAAAAAAGATTATATAAGGATTGTATCAAACATCTAACAGAGCGTACAAAAAGTTGATGTTTTAACGTAAAAAATTGAAAAACACATTTTTTAATGTACAGTACGAAACCCGTTATCCAGAAATCAGAAAACCAAAAAACCGGAACGACATTAGATACATTTTCCCGCCATTTTTTTTAAAAAAGGTTTTCTTCCTCATAAGATTTTAGGATTTTTCTTTCTTTTTCGAAAGATGTTCACCTTACCATCAATTTGGAAACAATCATTAGTGTATTACTTAATCGTTTTTTCTTCTCTTTAAGATTATTTTCGAAATTTTTTATTTTTTTTTTAGTTGGGTTTAACAATAAAAAAACAGCTTTTTGTAGCGATTCAGAAAACTGGAAACATCAGTTATCCGGAATGGTGATGGTCCCGATCGTTCCGGATAATCGGTTCCCTACTGTATTATCATATTAGATTGTATTTTTTTAATGCATTCACGTAAGGTTACACTTTCACATAGGACATTTTTGGATTTAATCATAATTAATTCACCGATTATGGTAATACTACATAAAAAAATCTTATGTGCAAGACTTAATTCCAATTTGATGCCTGTTAAGTGAAATTTTGTTAGTTGATTGCGTCCCATGTATTGCTTTAGAGGTAAATTTATAAAAGTGGGTCTGTCAAATGTATTTTATCATTTCTTTAACTATATTATTATAATAAAGTCATTCACATAATTTTATTATATATTACCAATCTAAATAAAAATAAATTAAATTATTTTATTTATTTAATAAGACTTTGCAAGCACATGGTTCACAAATCTTAAAAAATGAAATTAGATTAGAATTTATTCCATTAATTTAATATTAAATTGATTAATTTAAATAAAATAAGAGTGAATATTTTGTTAGTGATGCATGCCAGTTATTTGTTATATTTCTTATTATAAAAAATTTCTTTACATTTCTTTGTGCACAAAGATATATACAATCGGATAAAAGCTCATTTCAATATTTTAAATACTTAGTTATATGCCGAAACCTATTTGTTAAAAAAAAAATGTCTTCTATACTTTTCCCATACAGTCAACTCAAAGGGTTTAAGGTCAGCTTTTAGCACTATTTTGCCAATTCGATAAATTTCTAGTACAGAACATACTAGAATAAGAAAATTTCCTGTTTAAACTTTAACAGCAGTCAATAACACTCTTAGACAAATCTGATTTATTTCATTTTGCCCCCTTTTATTAAAAGATAAATATGGTTTTTGATAATAGAGGTTAAATTGACAATGTTTTTACTGTAATATTTTAATCAACAGTGTTTCTCATTTGATCAAAATTTTTATGGTTATAAATTTGTATCGCAGTTTGAATTTTTTTAAAAAGACATTTTTTTAAATTTTTTCTCTCCATACTTTTAATAGGCATGGCAAGTATGCCTTTTTTTTATCCTGGGCAAGACACGACAGCGAGCAGTTGAGCTAGACTTTTTTCTAAAGGTATTTACTTTAGAAAAGAATACTAAAAATAACTTTCAAACTTTTCTACCAAATGCAATTACAATTAATGAATGACATTATCACATAGACTTACCTTGGCTTTTCCAACAGCAAAGGGCTCAGCATTAGCATAAATAACATGCGTATTTGGTCGAGATGTTCGGATGAAACAGATTCCCTGTGTGTTGGCAGCCAACTCGCAAGCCCTTTCAGCAGAAACTGCATCACTTGGGTAGAAAACTGTGCTTCCAGGAATAGTACGGAACAAAGCAATGTCTTCTAATCCCATCTGAGAAGGACCATCCTCTCCTAAATATAAACATTACTTTTAAAAGGTTTTGCTTTTAGATCCAAAGTAATAAAACAAAATCAGTTTTTTTTATCACATGATAGTAATGCAATTTAAAGAAATTGTGCAACTATCTAAATATAACTAAATGTAGCTTTAAAGCAACAGATATTGAGTACCTAATTTCCTCAGCATAAATTAATGCCCTTAAATTTAATATATAAATTTCAACAAAAGATTTAAAGTCTAGAATTATTTTTCTGTAGTAGCACAAAAAAAAATCTTGACATCATTCTTGTTCATACAGTAAAATGACTTAATTTAAATGTGACTCCAAACAAAAAAAAAAACAAAAAAATCAAGACTACTGAAAATCTTAATAAATCCAGTTAAAAAAACAATAAAAATCCTAAAATATTTTATGATTAATGAACGGACCCTTAGGCGCAAGTACCCAGGATTAAAAAATCAATTGTCACAATTATTAAATCAAATGAATAAACAGGAAACAAAATTAAAGAAGTGATGAAGGTCTGAATGTTCAGTGCTCTGGTCACATGAAAATACTTTATTAGTGAATGATACTCAAGTCATATCTATAAACGAAACAAAGCATTATCAGCAAGCCTGTGCCAATAACACTTCACAAACAAAGAAATTAACCAGAAAAAAATTCCTTTAAGCTATAGGTTAAAAAATTTGGCAATGTTTAGTTAGTCCTCATGATCAAAAAAAACTTCTGAGATTTTTGGTTCAAATGAAGCCAGAAATAAAAAATCCCACACAAAACACAGTAGAGTTGCACGAGTGATTATAAAAATCCTTTCCACTGAATCTAGCTCTGCTAAAGTATATATGGACCCGCAAGTGATTCATCCAACATATAAAATGATTGGCACTTTTGTACCATACGGACAACGGTAAACTGAAAAGGAATGTAGTTGAATGAACAGTGAAAATATTGAAACATTGTAAAAACAACACCTTTTGTGTAATTCATGACAGTAATTGACATGACTAAGAAAAAATCTTGTAGAAAACAGAAAATTAAGCACTTTTTACCAAAACTTTATAAAAAAAGCACTTTTAAAGGCTTTGAAAAAATCAAAAAATTTTAAATACATTTTAAAAATTATACACAACCTGTCTCTCTTTCCTTATCATTTGTAACCAAAATTGGGACTACATTTTTTTTAGATTCTTGGCAGGTGTACGAGAGAGAAAATGGCCAGAAGCTGTTAAAAAATGCAGAACAGTAATTTTGTTTTATGTACACAATTTAAAATGCAACTCTTTCCTTGTTACATAAGTTCAGGTTTTGCAACTTTTCACCTATCCAGCCTTTCAGCAAAAATTTAATAGTTAAAATAACTTTTTCATCCATAAATCTAATTCATAGCTACAAAATTACAGACTTGTTATAAACATGGGACGAGCCTCCTAAATAAGGCGAGTGATCAGGAGCAACAGCTTCAATATCAAGATTTTCTAATTCAATTTTAACAATTAAGAATTGGAAATGTTTTCCAACAATCTTACCAATTGAAGCACCACAGTGAGAGCCAGCCAATTTGATATTTGCTTGAGATATAGCAGCCATTCGAAGCTGATCAAATGCTCTGGTGAAAAAGGTAGCAAAGGTACTGGCAAAGGGAATTTTTCGACCTCTTGTAGCACACCCAACTGCAACACCAACAAGGTTCTGTTCAGCAATAAAACATTCAATGTAACGATCAGGAAAGGCTTTCCTGAATTTGTCAGAGAAGGTGGAGTTCTTTGTATCTCCATCTAAAGCAATAATTCTTTCACTGTTCTTTCCAAGTTTAGCTAAGGCAGTTCCATAAGCTAATCTAGTAGCAACCTGAAAATGTAAAACTTAATAAAATACCCAATTGCTTAATTTATTTACTTTTTATGTCATCATACTTCATTAGGTAATAAAAATGATAGAAACCTTAAACACTTTTTTCTAATTTATAAAAACATTTTGCATACCTAAAGTTATAAGCCTAAAATGTTTTTAAAGATTTGACAATTGAAACTTAATTCAATAAGAATTACGAACTTTCACTATACCTACCTCCACTTTTAAAGAACTTACAAAATGCAATGGAAAAGATTTCTGATTTCCATATTGGTGAATGGGCAAAAATAACTGCCTTGATTTGGCCACAACCAAAGAGTCATCCATATGCCATACATATGTACAATGTGCTAAAAAACTCACTAGCCTGAATAACTTTTGATATCATGTTAGGATCTTCAAGTTCTAGGGCACAACCTTAATTGTTCAAATGAAAAATACAAAATTTGAACGAAATCGGATGAACACTTTATGAGAAATCAAGATTTAAAAATAGGACTCATTTAAATTTTGATTTCTCAGGAACTATTCAAGTGTTTTTGCTGAAGTTTTGTATTTTGCCATGCAAAATAACATAATTTAAAATGACAAACATTTTACGGCTTAAAATTAAATTTTTTTTCGACTGTTAAATAAAATAAAAAATATTTACTAAAATGAATTTTTTGTATGGAATTATATTCGGATAAACGAATTTTATAATTAGGCGCAAAACCTTTTTAATTTGCTTATGAAATTTTAAATATGATGAATGAAATATGCAAAAAGTAAAATTAGCATTAAGGCAGGGGTCTGTCCAGACATTTTGTGAAAGGTCTGATCTTTGCAAAATTGTGAAAAAATTACTCATTCTTTCAACTAGGGTCCTGCTTTTATGAACTTGTACAAATAGGGTCCAGTTATTGCAAAAAACTTTTTCAAAGAGTTTTTGAATTGTAAATAGATACAAGATTATGCTCAGCACTGTAAAATTATAATAAAAAAATTAAATTTTCAAAAATAAACAGCAATTGCTGCTTCTAAATTAGAGACAACATACAAATATTTGGTATTTAGCCTATACTGCTGGATGCAGAATATACATTTCGGACGAATAATAGGAGAATCATCTGCCGAAGACAAAACTTAATTCGTTTACATCTATCTTTCTCGTTTTCTGCCCTGGGAAGGGTTTATTCAGTTAACAAAACAATAATGAAGATAAACAAATTTGTGAAGGATCTGATTAAAATCATTTTGTGAAGGGTACGTTAACGGACCCAAATTTCTTCTAAACAGACCTCTGATTAAGGGGTCTAACTTTGGAATGCTCTCTTGACCAAACTATGGGGACCCTATTTCCCAGATTGTGCTTACCCGGGTCAGAAATCTGATTCTGTTTAAAAAGGGTAATTAAAGGGTGTTAAGGGTTTATTCAGAAAGAGTAAGTTTCTTTGCCTGATTTTATAACTTAAAATATTATCTCCACTAATTAATTCACCCCCTCGAACCATTAAGATTTGAGTCTTAGAACATGAAGATCCGATCATTAGATCAAAATTTATTCAGTGTGGTGCATTTTTTTTCTTCGGCACACTGTACAAGAAAATGAAATTACAACAACAAAAAAAATCTGTTCATCCAAGGTCTCTAATTTTTCTTACCTACACGCTTTTAGCTTTAACTTTTAAACTTAACCCTGACACAAAAAGTTTTAAAGGTAACTATTAAACCATTTGGTCCAACACGAAATGAAGCAATAGCCTCATTTAACCAAAAACCTTAAATGCCTCACCATTTCTCCTAATGTGTAATTTGGTTGTTCAGACAATTGAATAGGGGCTGTATCAACTGGAGGAACATCTTGTACGGGAGCAATAATAGTCTGGGGAGCAGGCAGATCCCTTGCACATGCACCGGAGATCACACTGATGGCAGCATCTGCTTTGTCACCAAGAGGCTTTCCGTGCCAATTTTCTTGATCCTCAATACCTGTAAATAAGGATTTAAGTTATATTTGAAGAAGATTTAGGTTACTCTCAGAACCATATTTGATGCTATTCTCTATAATATCTGGAAAAAATAAATTTTAAAATTTTAAGAATAGTGAGGATATATAAAATCCATTACAATAAGTTGAAATAATTGGGCAGGGCACCCAATAAGTGTCATGAGCCCAGAGCAGACAGCATTAAGAGCAAGCAGCACCCTTCCAACATAAGACCAAGAGGAAGATCTTAAGAGATGGTAAGACTGATGAGGACTTAGCATTTTAGAAGTGCAGAACTGGAGATAAATTTCTGGGATAAGAACAGATTAGGAAAGGTTCTAAGGAAGGCCCAGGCACACAAATGGCTGTCGTACAAATGCTGATGAAACTATATTACTAATGTTTATCTTAGAAAATTCTTTTATTATTATAGCAGTTCTTAAAAGGTAAAAGCATAAGATATAAACTTTAAACTCTGAAAACAAGTTTAACAGAAAAAATATTGAAGTAAAACTATTCTGTTTAATGACAAGAATTAACATAACCTATTGAAATTATTTTGACAAACAAAGATAGTATTTTGACTAACAAAGATAGTAGAAATACCTTTCGAAAACACCTTTGACTGAGTCAATGTAACACCAAAAAAAATTTCAAATATTTTTTAGATTTAAAATATAAAAACGAGAGCAATGATTCAATTGAACAATATATTAACAAAATTAACAAACTGCAGCACTAAATAAGTAATACACATTTTAATGTGCGAAAGATTTTCAAAAAGTAATTTACTTTGAAATATGTCTAAATGTAATAGAAACACTATTATATTCACAAAAAATAGATTAAGTACTTTAAACATATACATCCTTAAATAATTTTTCATATTTATAGTTTTTTAGTATTTATAGTTTTTAAGAAATTTTCTTTGGCAACATGCTATTTTCTTACACATGAAATAAGACTTACAAGTAATCAAAACAAGTAAGACTTACTCACGTAAGTAATGCAAGGTATATACGTTTGCCGTAAAGGTAATCTGATGTGCTGAAGTCCAATGAAAGAATTATCATCTTGTTATTTTAAGTAAAAAAGAATTTGTTGCTTAAGCAAGATACCAAGTGTGTATTACATGAAATATCAGACTTAAAATTAGTTGTAGTCATAACATAGTAGTTTATAATTTTTTTTTTTTTTTTGTAACAGCAAAATATGACCAACAAAAGGATAAAAGAAAATAAAGTTACCTGGAATTCCTTTTCCCTTATAGGTTTTTGCCACTATAGCAGTTGGTTTTCCCTTAAATGATGCAGCATTTTCAAATGCTTTCACAATTTCTTCAACACTGTGTCCATCAATCACTATGGTGTTGAATCTATTAAATAAAAAAAAATATTGTAACATACTTTTGAAATGCTGGTCAGAAATAAAACGTGAAACATCATACACATATATAAAAGGGCTACATCAAAGAGATTGCTTCTTTTCTGAATTATCTACTAAGCAATTATAAGACAGTTTGCCAATTTCAGCATAAAAATGCAAAAATTTCCAACATAATTTTAATTAGTTTAATTAAAATTATGTTGGAAATAATAATTAGAAATTAGTTTAATAAAATCTGCATGACATCTTAAATAAGAATAAATTAAAATAGAATATGAGAAAAAAATCAGAAAATTTAATGAAAATTCTGTAGAATTAACTAGCACAACTAAAGAGGCAGACAAATTTTTTTCATAGTAATTTTTTTTCCCCAATTGGCAGGCACTGAACTTTTACGTCCTTCGCCTAGGAAGATGCGGGAAGTATTACTCATTTAACATTACCCAGCGGTCCTTACCTAACATAAGTGAACCTAAGTCACGGAGGCGAACAACATTACCCACGCGACACTGCCACAGATACCCGTTTTATAAGGTGGGGCCACATTCACACAGTAGAGAATAACACACAGAAACATCCATGCCCTGAGCAGGATTCAAACCAGCAGCCATTGGCTTTGCAGTCAGGCACGCTAACCACCTTCCGGCTGGCCTTTCATAGTAATTAACTGCCTATTATTTGCAATCAGTTCACTTTTTAAATTTTTACATTCAAACCATCAACAAACACATTGTAATCACAATAGCAATAATTTTGATTAATCCTACTGATCAAATTAAAAATATATACACAAAATAACATTTTGTAACGCTAATTTCGAACCTTAATGAAAAGTACTTATCAGATGAAATAGTGTTTTGCAATTAGCGCAGTTTGCATATATTATCTCATTTCCATTATTCTGGGAAGTTTACAACAGTTTTTTCATGACTGTCAGGTGAATTTATAAAGTCATTAGTCAGCAGCCCTTATGTTAATTCTGAAAATGGAAAATCATTTGCGATCTAATTTAATATTTAGAGAGTTACTTCAATGCTAGATTATTTAATACTCATAAAATCTTTGGTAAATTAAGAATTATTCTTAGATTTCGATTCTACTATTCAGAAATCTTTTGCGGATGATTTTAAAAAAGTTAAACTTTTCAAATATTTAAGGTATTTATTCATTCTGAAGCACAATTATTACTTTATGACATAATATATATATAGTTCAAAATTAAAGTTTTGCCTTAAGGCACTTAAACTGTGGTTTTATATTTTTCCGTGAAAGATCTTCGAAAAACACATATTTCTACAATAAATATGCTTACATTAAATTCAAAATTTAACTTAAGAAATTTAAAATTGATGTAGAAGCTAAATGTTATTCGCCATTTAAAGTCTGGAACGCTACCTTATAGACCACTTTACAATGCTGTACCGATACAGCCTAGAACTCTACCTCATGGACTATTTTACACTGCACCGATACAGCCTAGAACTCTACCTCATGGACTATTTTACAACGCTTTACAATGTATATTGATAGAAAAAATCCTATTTCTTTCAATTTTAATGACAGTCTTTGTGATGCCTTAACAAACAAGATATAAAATTTAATACAAATTCAGCAGAACTACAATAGATCTGTTTATCATGGAAACCTTCATTGTGAATGATAAGACAAAAAAATTATGTATGCGGGTCAACATAAAATATTAAACGATAACTTCAAAATATGAGATAAATAATAAAGTAATGGGCTTGTATACTTCAAGCATAAAAATTAAAGTTGAAAAAATTATGAGTTAAATTCAAAAGTATTATTCATGATGAGAAAGATGAACAAAATATGAACATAAAATTTTGGTTTCTTTATTTCTCAGCGCTAACACTAAATTTTCAACATTAGCATTAAATTGTTAAATTTCAGTAAGCTTTCTCAGTTTTTCAGCATTCTGCAAGTCTTGACACTGGCTGCGTTTTACCATCTTCACGGCTGAATATACACTTCAGCTTCTGCAACCATTTCTTCAACAATTATTTTGAGCTAATGAAAAAACATCAAACTAGCAGTCTTAGATGTTTTCCCAAAACTGTAACAAATCCTCTTTTTTTTTCATAAGCCTCATTATGATTGTTTCTTTTCAAAAGTAACCTAAATATATTTTTTAAATACCAGTAGAATATTTGTACAAGACACAGGAATCATCTTCCAAAACAATCTACATGGGTATTATCAGTGCATTACTAGATCTAAGATCTTATCATTACTAGATCTTATCATTTCAGTTTCATAAAAAAATAAAGGTAAAATATTTTTAAAAACGTTGTAACACAATAAAAAAATAAAAGTATATTTCAATGTTTAGTTAAAGACTCAAAAATAAAACCGAAATCACATGGTAATCAAGTGCAAAAATTTAAAAACTACATTATCAGCACACAGTTATAAGCAAGCAACTAGACTGTGGAGAAAGAAAAAAAAAGATGAAAATGGAGATAACTGTAACGAAAAAATTAACACAAATACAAATATATATAGAAAAAACTCTTAGCTACTAACAAATTTAAAAAGCCATTAAGAACTATAATTCTTACCCAAAAGCCTCTAGTCTTTTCTGATAAATTTCCATATGATGTTGAAACATTGTTGGCTCACTTTGCCCAAGACGATTGACATCGAAAATGGCAACAAGATTGTCCAGTTTATAATGTCCAGCAAAGGAGAGGGCTTCCCAGATGGATCCCTCAGCAGATTCTCCATCACCAATCAGGCAGTAAACACGATAGCTAGAAAACATAAGCAGAAATATATAAATACAACTAAATAGAATATTCTTAGAAGTCAGCAACAGTCAGAAAAAGTTTGTAAACACACCTTTACAAATGTTAAAACTCATTCTAAGTTTCAAAAAACACAGTATAAAATTACATCTTCACTGGATAAAGATATTCTTAAAAGGTAGACATTTCAATCAAAATAAAAACTTTCTTATACAGTGTAGAACCAGTTATCCGGAAATCAGAAAACCGGAAAACCAAAAAAACCGGAACGAAGTTCAATTAGTTTTCCCGCCATTTTTTTAAAAAAAAAAAAAATTTTCTCTCATAAGATTTTAGGATTTTTCGTTCTTTTTTTAAAGATGTTTACCTTACCATCATTTTGGAAATAATCATTCATGTATTACTTCATCGTTTTTTCTTCTTTTTAAGATTATTTTTAATTTTTTTTTTCGTTGGGTTTAACTATAAAAAAACAACTTTTTGTAGCGATTCAGAAAACCGGAAAAATCAGTTATCCGGAATATCGATGGTCCCGATCGTTCCGGATAATCGGTTCCCTACTGTATTTACAAATAAGAAGAACATCCAACTGAATTAGTTTTTTGATTCTGTATCATATCCAATTCCTTAATTCTATTTGAATAAATTACTATTGCGATTTATATTTAATTTTTTAACCAATTCCATTTAAGCTATTAATTCTATTATGCTATAATTTCAATAAAAAGCTATTATTTATAATAAAAACAATTGTAAGTTGTTATAATTATAAATTAAACAGACTTAATCCACCCTATTTGTCTATGAACCAGCATGTCTGGGAATGCTAATCCAAAGGATCAGAAATTTGTTAAAAATTCAATCACTGAACTGAAAATAAAAATTCTTATTGCATAATGATGTAAATTTTCACCTAACAAAAATCATGAGAACTGCAGTATACAAGGTTCTCATTTATACTAGATCACTCGTTTTTAGTTAAAGCTATCACTACATCAATTTTTACCATTAAATTAAAATCAATTACAAATTATATAATTATAATAGAAAAGTCATTTTAAACAATAAAAAAAACTATCAGGACAAAATAAAATATTTTTAAAATTTCTAAGATAATTAAAAATAATTTTAAAAATAAAAACAAATTGCTTCAAAATAATTTGATCTTAACAAGACAATTTTAAGCAAGTGTCAAACATTTACCTCAGATAAGATAAAAAATAACAATCAAAAAAAATAAAGTTACCTAGCATTTTCAAAATATTTGCCAGTGTAAGCCATACCAGCAGCACAACTCAGACCTTGACCCAAAGAACCAGTAGCAACATCTATAAATGATAGACGCTACACAAAACAAAAATTTGTAAAAGATCAATAGTTAAAAGCAAATTAAAACAATATTTCAAAAGACCTTACAAAATAAATCAACAGTAATTTAAATTCACTTTTTTACTCATAAGACAGTATATTAATAAATAAAAATACTAAGCAATTTCACAATAGAAACTTCAGTATCAACTATGAACTAATATGCTCAATCAAACTTTAAAATCTTAAAACATCTTAAATCTTAAAGAAATTGTCAAACACTTAAAGTAAAATTGAAATCGCTGTAAACTTTCAAATCCATTTAGATTTTTTTCCCCTTTAGTTATCTAATTTTATAACATAATTTAAGAGAAAAAAAATACAAAAAAAAAAAAAAAATTCACATTTACACACAACATAACATAAATATATTTCATTTACTGCCGATATGTTTCAAATTAAATATCTTTCTAAAATATATACACACATAAATACTTTTTATAATAAATTCCTTTAATACAAGTTGCACAAATTGCATACACAAACTGCTTAAAGTTAATCTCACATGAAAATTTCTTAGAAACCATTTTATTTGCAACAAAAAAAAACACATAATTTTTTAAATTAGATGTCCTGAGTTACCAGTATTAAAAAAACTTAAAACATTAGATTAAAAAAAGAAAAAAATTAAATTTTCAAGAATTTAAGCAATTAATAGTAAGTATAGATTGTACACAAAGGATTTTGCAACCCATTTTTAATATAACTAAAAATAAAGTAATTTCATTTTTAGAAATTAACTATGATTAATTTACTACCTAGATTAAATATAATTAAATATTCAATTCAGAAATTCAATAACCACTTTAAATCAAATCAATGTTCTTTTCAAAGTACACAAAGTTTAGAAAATCTTCACACTGGCCATAGGCTTCAAAATGCTTATGTCTAGTCTAGCATGTTGAAATATTCTTCTAAACCAAATGCAAGGCTTAAACAATGCTTAAAATTGTTCAGAAGAGCCTTTAAATAAAAAAAGACAAAGATTTTCAAGTAGGCAATAAAATGATTCTGTGTTTTATGGTGTCATCTAGGGAAATTCTAAAAACTTATGAAGTACTTATCTAAAAACAGGACTGGAGATAGTTAGATGAAGAAGAAAAATTTCATAATTGGAAAAATCTTAGTTCATCACAATATTGCTTCATCTTAATACTATGTTAGAGTCTGATCTCTAATAAAATTTTATATATTTTTGAAATATTACATTATCTGCGATTAAGTAGGTATATAGTCTAAGTTATTAAATGAGTGAAATAAAAATCAAAACATTTAAAACATTGTATTTGGAAAATAAAATAAATTTTCTTATTCTAAGTAAAAAATTTATCTTTTATAAATTACTTAAAAAAATTTATTGAACATCACAAAGTCAATTAAATTTGATAATGAACTACATTTCAAATATGAGTGTTAAAATAAAATTAAGAGTAAAATTGATAACCAGACATTTGATTGCTTAAGGAAATTATCTGAAATTCTCGTAAAATATTTTTTTCTGCATGTAGAAAATAGATAAACACATTTATAAGCACAAAATTAACATTTATAAAAATTTAAAGAGCAAATGAAATTTTTTTTATCGAATATTTTTTTTCTTTCAAACGCATAAAAGGATATATTCAAAAAAAAAAAATATATATATTCTGTAGTTTTTTGCACTTGGAATTGCATCAAAAAGAAAGAAAAAAAAGAGATTAAAATTTTTTAAATCTATGGCAATAACTAGAAAAAGATAAAATCTGATATTTAAAGCAAAATCTCACTAAATTATTAAAATTGAATGTACGTTTCCAGATTCACATGTTGTAATATATATTAAAAATACAGAGAGTTTAGAAAATATGGGGAAATAAGTGATAACAGCCAAAAAATGGATAGAAAAAATTATATAATAATTGCATCAAACCATGAATATTCAGGTGCGCAATTTAAATTTCTTGTTTTATAACAATACCGGAATGTTAGAAAATTTATGTGAAAATCAACAGCAATAACTGCCAAAAAAATTCAGATTAAAACCAAGCACATCAAAAAGTAATGTGCGCAAATATGTGCTACTCAATTTCAAGTTTTTTAAAAATATTCAATTCAATATTAAAATAAAATAATTTTTTAAAAAAATTGGATCTAAAAAGCCACATGGAGATTTGTAGCAACTCATAAAAAGTTGATGGGAAAACTGTGGTACCGTCAAAAATGACTAGTAAATACAAGACCAATTTTGCATGCTGAAATATCAGAATTTTAAAAACAATGAGAAAATCAATAGCATTAACTGAGAAAGATGAGATCAAAACAAGGATTAACAATGGTATTTAGCACATTGAAACGCCCGATTCAGATGCAGAATTTCAGTGTCGAAATACCATATTAAAATTTCAATCAAATTGTAGCCAAATATAAAATTTATTAAATAATTCTTCTGTTACAAATCGAAATTTGCTACTCATTTAAATTAGAATTACTTTTTAGTTTATTAATTGTATACTTCTGTGTTTGCCTCACTTCATTGTTTTAGCCGAAGTTATGGAGTTTTTTGTTCTGTCTCATTTACTTGAAATGGCGTTTTAACTTTACTTTTTAAGAAAAAAGTTATCCCAAGTAAAGGAGAACTTAAAAAAAAAAAAAAAAAGGCTGCTGGTAAGACTGATGCAAATGTTTTGTCAACCAGATTTTGCATTAAGTAACGAAATTTAACTTTTAGATTACCAAAACTCAGAGAAAATTTTGTCGGAATATAAATTGTTGTTTCATGGAAGTCCGCAAATCAAGGGTCATTAGTTTCACAGAATTCCAAGAATTAGCAGAAGAATCGCATGCCTGTGACCACACACACAAACATAATTATACATAATATATAAAATAGATTAAATATCTTTATGCGAAAAACAAAACCACAAGATTTTTTTTAAAACTAAAGCTGAACAGGCAATCAGGAACAACACTTAAAGCTGAACAAGAGGCAATTTATTTTCTAAATGTGTCCCAATTTACAAAACTAATCTCAGCATTTGCATAAAATTCAACTTTTTTGGAACTTAAGTTTACACCGCATCAAAGATGTGAAACAATTTAATTGAATATTGAATTTTAAATAAATTAAGACAAAATTATAAAGGGGGAAGAATCCTTACAGGAGTTGGATGTCCTTCAAGATCACAGTCAATTTTTCTCAACTTCAAGAGGTCACTTTCAGGAAATAATCCAGCCTCTGCCCAAGCAGCATACAAAATCGGAGCAGCATGACCCTGTAAAAATAAGTTTAGTGTTACAGAATTCAAGTCTAGTTATAAAATTTAATGGAGAAAAACATTTGTAAAAAATCTAGTAAATATTAAATATTTCAACTACATAAATTTTTAAAAAAACGCACTTCCTAGATTAAGTTTTTAAAACCTTGGGAGTTTTAAATAGAGCCTTATGCTTTATAACAGCTTGTATTAATATGGCCAACTTTGCACACTTTCTAACTAAACACTTTCAAAATAAATTTAGTTTGAAAAATAAAATGGAAATTTAGTTGGAAAAATAAAAGAAATTAGTGCATCTATGGGGGTCCTTGGCAGGGAGGAGGGTTGTCTCTTCAATAATAAGAAATCCTTTTAAGTCCCCCTCAATATTTCAGACAAATATAAAATAGAAATCTTTTAGCAGTTATTTAACAGATATAAGACTTCGTTCACATGAATAAAATGTAGAGAATTATTGTGATTGTATTTTAATTTAGTTTCCCCCTTCAAAAATTGGAAGCCTGTGACATAATTGTCTACTCAGATATGGGTTGAGATCAAGACTCAAAATTAATTATGACCAGTTGGTTCGAGATCACTAGAACTTAACTCTGGTAATAAAATTTCTATTGGTTTTCCTGATCAGCAATCAAGGTAAAAGAATGATTTGTTGGTTTCTTTTTATTATTTTCAGTTTTGTGTATTAAATAGCTTATTTAACCATAATTCAAAACACCTCACTTTCTTTATATTATAATTTTTTATTTAAATTCATTTTTACACTTAAAAATCTGATACATGAAAACATACCACTGAAAATACCTACACTATTTACACTACTAAGTTATACATTTTAGTAGTGGTCCTGTGAGCCATCGACAAAATATTCTTAATCGCTATCCCTAATTTAGATAGAACACTATATAATCCTTAATGAAATTAATTTCAAAATACTGTTATAATAAGTAAAAATACTTACTTTTGACAAAACAAACCTATCGCTTGATGGATCTCTGGGATCATCGATCCTAAATTTCAGAGTATTGAAGAACAAAACAGACATTAGCTCTGCCATGGAACAGCATGATGTTGGATGACTTAAAAAAAATTAAATTTACATTAATTATCAATCTATTAAACACCATTTGCGACATTGAATTATCAATTTATTAAACACTATTTACGACATTAAATTATTAATCTATTAAACACTATTTATGACATTAAATTATCAATCAATTAAACACTACTTACGACATTAAATTATTAATCAATTAAATTCTATTTACAACATTAAATTATTAATCAATTAAATTCTATTTACAACATTAAATTATTAATCTATTAAACACTATTTATGACATTAAATTATCAATATATATTAAACACTATGAAATTAAATTATCAATATATTAAACACTATTTATGACATTAAATTATCAATATATTAAACATTATTTACGACATTAAACTATCAATCTATTAAACACTATTTACGACATTTTACTATCAACCTATTAAACACTATTTACGACATTAAACTATCAATCTATTAAACATTATTTACGACATTAAACTATCAATCTATTAAACATTATTTACGACATTAAATTATTAATCTATTAAACACTATTTACGACATTATTAATCTATTAAACACTATTTATGACATTAAATTATCAATCAATTAAACACTCTTTAGGACATTAAATTATCAATCTATTAAACACTCTTTACGACATTAAATTATTAATCTATTAAACACTCTTTACAACATTAAATTATCAATCTATTAAACACTCTTGACAACATTAAATTATCAATACTCCTTGCTTCTTTACATTGATTGTTTCATATTGACATAGATCCTAATTTTCAACAAAGCCCTTCAGATACCAATAATATAAACCAGATAAAAAAAATACCAATTCTCTTGTTAACTTATAGACTTAAATTATTGCATTGTTTGATTCAGTTACTTTGAGTGCCTAGTTGTACTGAAATCTGCCCAATGAGCATATTTATGATAACTTATTTTTGTTAAAATGATAATTTAAAAAATGCTATTTGTTTATAATATTAAAAGGCTATTACACCAATTATGAACATGATATTAGCAGACTTTAAGAACACGCAACTCAGTTTAAAAAATGAAATAGTTCTAATAATTCTGTAATAAGATATCACTTGGTGTCATCTAAGCTTACTCTACTTTTTAGTTACTTATAGAAATTTAAAAATAAAATGAAAAATTGAAAATAGGCTATTACAACTATAACAGTGAGCTTTAAATTTCATTAAAATAATTTAAATTTCTTAAGTTTATAAAATTTGCAGAAAGTATAAATAATTCCAAGAATTATTTAAGCAAAATTGTTAAAACTGCTTGAAGTACTGCATAGGTTTAAATATTAAGTCAGCTAATACGACATTCATAAACTGCGATGAAACAAAAGTGGCCCACACACACTTATTAGTGGCAGTTTATTAGGTTTATAATAAAGTAATGCAACTAAATGTTTAAAATAAAAAGTACTCAATAACAAAGAAAGTTAATTGCAAATTAAAATTTTCAAGGAAATAAAATAAACAAACCAGGAACTTACCCGGAATTACTGGCATTGGTAGCCCTAATACTGTGAATTCGCAACTTGTTTGCAATATCTTTTAAATCTTGAGCAGATAAACCCATATTTGAAACTTACAAAAATGAAAACAAGGAGCCCTAACCAAAGCAGAACAAAGTGTCAAATTTGAAATCTATAGTTTAAAGAGATGGCTTTTAACTTGGAGTGATTGATAGAATGTAACAACTCACGCGGAGCCGGTAGACGAACTGGACCACATGGGAGGAAAAAATGTCGAAAGAGTATTTCTTTCAGCCAATCACAATTAGTTCTTACGTCAGATAGTGTGACGTTTAATTGTTTAAGCTCAATCAAGTATCGGTTCTGTTCTGTATTGAGTTTCCATTAATAAATTATGTAACAATATTTAAAGTTTGATTTTATGCATTTTAAAAATAGTTCTAAATTCATCTGTAAATATATTCATATTTAGTCCAAAATTTTCTCATACTGGGTGGTGCTGAAATTTAAATAGCGTGGAAAATACAGTGGGAAATTCATAAATTCATTTGTTTAAGGTTATTTAAACAATAAAACAAATTCTTTTATTATATCTATAAATTCCTTTTATTATAAAAAATTGCATAAACCAAGTTAAATTCATCTTCTTTTAGTTAAAATAGTGTAATAGTATATTTCCATAATTGTTTACTTATTCATCACAATATTTATTTATCTATCTATTTATTTATATATTCATTTATTTATATATCTATTTATTTATATATTTACTGATTAATTTTTTATTTATTTATTTTTTCATATTTTAATTGCATTCGCAATTTTTTTCCATATAATTTCGATTATTACAATGATCGATTATATGTTCTCCTGTAAATTTTGGATTGAGGATAAAAATGTACGCATTCATTATTTCCATTGTCGCTCTTATAATTAGCAAATAACGCTTAAAACCAAAAAGTACTAGCATTTTTTTAGAAAAAAGCACATTTTGGATCAAAACTAGTTTAGCCCTCAAAAACCAGTACAAGCATAGTAAAACAATTTCTTAAAAATTTGCTAATTTTTTAATTTTTACGGTATAAATCTGCTCATTGCCTCCTTAAAATCCGATGCTTTGAATTGAAAAATGATGTGAAATATTTGCAAAGATTGAAAATAAATGATGCTTGTTTTTTCTCATGAGCGACTCGACTGAATATTTTAGTCATTTTCTTACAATTTTTAAAATCGCACTCTCCTTTGTGCAGTGCAGACTCTTTTTTTTTTATTTATTTACAATGAGATATAGTATTCAAAATTTGAAAATTTTATGCACATAGCATTATTTTATTGTTACTCATTCATATTATTATTTTTTTTCTAAAAGCAAAAACAAGTGCCAATTTTCGCAACTTAAAAAATTTCGATTTTGCATCGATTTAAGCAGCTTTGAAAAATTTGGTAAGCTTATTATTTTCTTAAAGTCTTATATTTATATTGTTTAAAAGATTTCAACGCTTATAGAGCAACGGCAATTTTAAACATCATTTAAAAAGAATCGAAAGCTTAAGTTATTTAAGTCATATTTTGACATTGTTTAAAAAATATCACAAATATAACTGCAATTTTAAATAGCACTGAAAAAAAAATCAGATGGCTTAATTTTTATAGTCATATTTTTACACTGTTATTTCTCGCGAACTACTCATTTGATTTATTTCATAGTTTTGGAATATGTAACTTAAAAATATGTAACTTAATATATACAATTCTGTCGCTACCATTTTGAGTATATTACATTTTGTTTGCTGTGCAAAAACTGTTAGACTTTGAAACTTAAAATTACGATGGTATGTAGGAATATATGCAGGGAGTGCAAGGAATAAAATAATTATGCGTTCGAGAATTATTAACTGTTACACTTGTTGCGAAGAATGTCATCCAAGCCGCCCTACAAGACGCAATTACAGAGTTGAAAAATTTTTGTGTGTGCCATATTTGCTTATGAATTTAACACAGAGTTTGTAATGTTCTTTAATTCTAATTTGTTCTAAAAATAATTGCAATTTTATGATTTTTTTTTTTTNAACAATGTAAAAGGTAACTACTCAAATTTTTTTTTTTTTTTTTTTTTTTAGCCCTTTGTTACATCTATATCTATAGCCTTTGGAACTTGAAATCACGGTGATATGTATCAAAAGTACAGGAAATACGACAAAATAAAAATATTAAGATTTGACAATTAGTTTGAGGATTGCTAAATGATAAACTTGTAAGAGAAAAATACCATGTTTTGACGATATGTAAGCCCGCTGAAATCAACTACCCAGTTCAAATGTAACGTGTTGAACGAGTTATTTTTATTTGCGAATTTTGTTACGAAGTTAATTTACAGTTTGATTGAAACTTGTTTCAAATTCAAGTGCTTTTTTGTGATTATTTTTCAGCTTTTTTGCTTTAAATATTGATTATTTATCCATTGTTCTAGAAAATTTGTTTTTCCTTCGACAAATCTTTATTTTTTTTAATCAGCTCGTGTTCATGTCATTCAAAAATAGTAAAAGAAAAAGAAGAGATTACTTGTTGCCAGATGTAAATCTTAACATTAACAGTGAAACTTTTAAAAATTAAAAAAACTAAAAATTAAAAAAATATTTTAATTTTTATAAGTTTCTTCAACGAGTAATTCGAATTCTCTTATTTTTGAATCTCACAATCTATGTTATTTAGGTACTTATATATATTTTTTTTTCAAATACAGATGATTATTTTTCAAATCTAAGTAATCATCGATTTCGTTGCAATTAGCATAGAAACAAAATGTTCCTACACAAAGCTAGAATGATTGTATATTTCGAAAACAAGGTGTTCAGTGTTTTTGTAGAAAATATTGACGTTTAAGAAGAAAAAAATAATGAATGCGAAACAAATATGGGAGTTAACGAGTGGAGCATTGTAGTAATATTAAAAAAATATTAAAACTGAATTGGATAGTAAAAATAATAAATATTTATTGCCACTTTATATTCACGCAAAGTTATCTTTCTGCCAATTAAATTTATTATTGCGTAAAGAAATTTTCAACTTGTATAATTAGTTATTAAGATCGTGCAAGAGAGGTTAAAAATAGAATGAAACTTTTTCATAACTCATTATGTCAGTTGCTCTTTATAACTGATTTTGACCTTAATTTATTCGTCTGAAATAGTTAACATAAAGCCGTGGTGACTCAGGGGATAGAGCGCTAGCTCATAACGAGGTGACCTGGGTTTCAATCTCAGCAATGGCTGGTCAAAGCGAATTTCGCACCCGGCTCCCACAGACTACAGTGCTGACGTACAATATCCTCTGTGTTGATCATGGATTAGAGTCCCTTGATGTCTGGCTAGCCGTGGGAGGTTTTCGTGCCCTTCCTCTCCATGTAACTCAAAGACAGGTTAGTTCCATCAAAAAGTCCTCCACGAAGTTAAATTTCTCCCTATCCTTGATACAGGAGTCCCCAAGTATTCTGAATTAGAATTTAAAATTACAAGGCTACGGAATTGTACATTAGTAGTCGTAAACTTAATATTGGGTCGGCTGTTCAACGACGGTTATAAAATAAAATAAAATGAATAAGAGTAATCGTGTTTAAAGAGTCCTTCTATGACCAGTAAAAAGTGATACTTTTGAAAGTGATCATCTGATCGTTTATTGAGGGTGATGGTGATGAGTTTTTTAAGAATTATTGAGGGTGATGGTGATGAGTTTTTTAAGTAGGTGGGACTTAAGAAATGTAGTAGAAAGGTACGTGGGGAAATAGCATACCCACAATGGTTTTTCGATAAAATCCCACTTTTCGCCAATTTTGAAGTTTTTTGTTGGTGGTAAGAAGAAAAAAAACTTGTTTATTGTAAAATACATTTATTTCTGTAAATTTTTATAATGTGCGCTTTTTTTCGTTCGCTTCGACTCGATTAAAAAGTAAAATTTCTGCATGCAGAATCATTTCTTGTTTGCAGCTGCACTACTGCAAGTACACTTTGCACAGAAAATTGATGTCTCCCGCCAATGAGGGACTGAAGGGGCATCATAAATCATCATTCTTCGTCACAGGGAATGGCAACTCGAATTTTTTAAAAAAAAAATCGTTTTGTAAACTTTTTATAACGAGTTTTATTACTATTATTTAGCATTAACTGCATTATGAAATTATACTAAATGAGAAAGAGGCAACTTTTGAGTGTTTATAATTTGTACAGTTTTAAACCAAATGCAATAAGAAACAAAAGTTTCTGTCACTTATATATTATTTTCAAAAAAAAAAAAAAAAAAAAAAAAAANAAAAAAAAAAAAAAAAAAAAAAAAAAAAAAAAAAAAAAAAAAAAAAAAAAAGAAGAAGAAGAAAAGTGATAGAACAGATCAAAGTGCTTACGCAAAATAATATGTTAGAAATGGCTTTTCAAAAGTGCTAAGGGTGAAATTAAGCAACGTGGAACACTGATGATTTTTTTTAAATACATTATAATCAAACAAATTTTTTTTGATAATTAAACCCTAGATTGGTTTTAACTTATCTAGATATTTTCTTTCTTTTTTTTATTTTGACACTTCCTTTATATTTAAACAATATAATGTAGATTATCATACATTATTTTAGTTTATCTAAAGAAAAACGTCACATAAAAAGTGATAGAAACTGAGAAATGCATTTATCTCTCGCTGGAGGCAAATACGATAAGAACCTTTTTGTATCGAACTTTCAAGGTCTCGTGCATTGAGTCTGGAATCTCTACAGGAAGCATCGTGCTATACTAATAATCACGTTCCTACCATTCTAAGAAAATAAAAAAGATACCAAAATAAAAAAAGATAGTAAAAAAGCTTTTTACTTTTTTGATCACTGTAGAGATTTTTCCTTATCATTTAGTTTCCGTGTCTACTTACCAAATTGTTAACTCTTATGTGTGGTAGTTAGTCTCTGTAAAATCCCAGACTCTATTATTAGGCCTAACTTAGTTATTTTAAACTATGCATCACCCTAAATGATGAAAACTGATTTTTTTTCCTTGTTAGAAAGCTCTTTACTCATTAAATAGTATGCAATTTTTATATTTTCATTTTTATAGTTTTATACCTAATGATCTACCAATGAAAAAATTTTCAGATTCTTACTTATTAATAGATAACATTTAATTTAAACCAATATAATATGCTATATTTCTTTATTATTTTTAATTTAAACACTTTATTACTTTCATTACTTTTGAGATAAAATAACATTGTCTATTTTAACTTTTTCTGTTTTAATTATTTCTAATTAGCATGGGACAAACATTGAAATGATAATATTATTTATGATATTTTCCTTTCACAGTGTTTCATTTCCATTCTTTCGTATTTTAATTCTAATTGTGTTTTAATCAATTTGTAAGTGATAATCTAAACAAAAAAAATTATTCTTGGTTTGTTGCTGAATAAGCTTGAAAATGAAGAAAAAAAGGAGTCATTAGAAAAATAATGTTTCCATATTATTTAAAAGTCTACCAAAAGAGAAAATTTAGTTTAAAAAATAAATAATGAAATGTAATGAAAAATTAAAATAAAAAAACGAAGGAAATCTCGAAAATTACATCGACGTATAAAATGCAGTAAAATCCATAAAAAGTTCTTTTATTTTATGACTAGTTCACAATAAGGTACTTGCAACTAATCACATACTCGTGTCTAATCACGTGGTTGTGCATGGCATGTAAGCGTTGCAGCTTTAAAGCTTGAGTTTATTATCACGCTAAATCAATTTTCGGATCAGATATAGTTGGATGCCTGCAAGCGATGTCACGCGTGTGTGTCGAACCTGATTCGCTGACCCACGAGTGACGTCGCGTGCAAATATCCAAGTAATCAGACATGGAACTGCATGCCTCGTCTAACAGTACTGAAAATCTACGCTTTTCTTTCTGAACTTTCTGAAATTTCCATAAAAAAAATAGCATCAGTAATAGATAATAGCATGTTTGTAGTACACAGAATTTATTTTACACGTTTTTTTTTTTAATTCTATTTTATTACCGGCGTTGAACAGCCGATCCAATTCTGTATTCAACTCCGTAACCTTTTAATTTTAAACCCAACCCAGAAGACAAGGTAAGTCCCGGGATCAAGTATTGGGAAAAATTTACCTTCGTGGAGGACTTTTTGAAGCAACTATTCCACATTTGCGTTACATAGAGAGGAAAGACCACAAAAATCTCCCTCGGTTAGCCCAAAGGTAAGGGGATTCTAACCCACTATTTGTCACTGATTCAAAACCACTGTAAGGGGAATCTAACTCACTGAGGATATTTTGCGTCAGCACTGTGGTCTGCTCGGGCCGGGAGAAGGATTCGTTTCAACAGCCACTGCTGTGATTCGAATCTGGGTCACCTCATTGAGAGGCGAAGAGTCACTACGAGTCACTATCTCCTGAGTCACTACGGTTCTAATACACCTGTTGTAAATTATGTAGTATTTTACTTGATCTTGAAGAAAAATACTGCCTCCCACGTACGCTCACACTCTTGACAAATTCCACTAACAGAACAATAAAAAAATCCCATTAAATCTGAATAAATTCTTGTCACGTAATTGGGTACTCGCACTTTATGAAGCGAAAGATCACAAATACCCACACAAGAGCTGATCGCGTATAAACTAAACGGCGTGTTAAAGTTGAGTCAAATTTCTCTGTATAGGTCAGAATGTTAATTAACGTGAAGTTCATTAAATGCAGTGCCGTATCGCATATCAAATTTATTGAAATACAATTCGCCTCTTATTTAACTTAGATTTATTATTTATTTATGTCTCTTATTGTAGTCGCGATATATTTTTGCTTTGTGTGCCTAGCAACTTCGATACATGATTAGTTTGTTCGCGCCTGTCTTTGTGTTAAGTAAGAAATATATTGTTTAAGAATTGAAATCTTTATGAATGAAAGAACCATTGTGAAAGAATATAGAATGAGTCACTTAAAAGAATTGATACTTGGTGGGTTCGGCTTACTCGAAATAGAATGGAAAGAACAGTTGCTAACGTAAACAAATGCCACGTTTCAACAACCAATCAGGATCATGATACCCACGCTGCGTCACTTGCAGGTATTCCATTTCCCCACGAAACACATATATTCAGAGAATAAATTGTTTGGCTCAGGAGATAGAGCGTTCTCCTTCCAATGAGGTGAATCGGGTTCGAATCCCAGTGAAGACTGGTAGATACGAATTCCACACCAGGCTCGCACCGTACACAGTGCTGACGTAAAATATCCTCAATGGTAGACGGGTCATGGATAACAGTCCCCTTGCCGTCAGGCTAACTGTGGGAGGTTTTTGTGGTCTTCATCTCCATGTAACGCAAATGCGGTTTAGTTCCATCCAAAAATCCTTCAAAAAGGCAAATTTCTCCCAATCCAAGAGTTCCCTACTCTTCTGAATTGGGATTTAAAACTACAAGGCTACGGAGTTGAGCATTAACAGTCATAAACATAAAACTGGTCTGCTGTTCAACGACGGAAAAGAGAAAATAAATAGTAAATAATATAATAACCATTAAAAAGGATGCACATGAGCATTCTAAGAGATATCAAATTAAGATGTTATGAATATATTTTCTAGGGAAAATTGGAACTTAAAAAAATTTTACATATCTCGAAGTGTAAATTTCTCGACTAAAGGAGTGAATAGTGACGTGAAATAGTTGAGTTCATGTTGATGAGTAACGAATCATTAAGCCGTTCTAAAATTTCTATCGAAAATAGGTAAGGTTTGATAAGCAAATTATCACATGAAACGTTTCATTTCACCTCTTTTTAAACTTGTTTCTAACACACAACGTGAAGAGAAGAGTTGTATGAGTCACTCAAAAGTAATTATTTAAGTAGGCTATGACCAGTGAGCGGATAATCTTTAAGTCAAATAATCAAGTTTATTTCAAAATCAAACCCCTAATCACTATTTTAACACACCCACAATGACCCTTGTTCTATTTCAAAGTTACGAAGTGAGTTTCAGCAATAAGTTAATTTGAATAAGATTTCTCTATAAAAATTCGATATAAATAGGAGACACTTTAAATGCCAATTTTTAAAAAAAAATGTTTTTCAATTGTATAATAAATGAGAAAAAATATTATTAAATAATTTATTATTTTCTGTAAAGAAGAGCAAAAAAAAAATAAATTCTTACATAATAGAGATTAAAATATATTTTTTCACTTATGAATGGAAATGTATAGGTACTGCACAATGTAAGGTAGAGTAGGCATTTTTTGCATATCTAAAACGGAAATTAAGTTAATTTCAATCTAGGTCTTAGTGGAGAATAAATACTTTAAAATATTAATTTATAATAGATTATTTTACTTTACTTAGAAAAATATTTTGTACCAAATCAATACACTTGAATACCATAATTCAATTTGATTTATTTGAAAGCTCGTAACTAATTTTAAGTTGAATCAATTTTAATCCTTATAGGGACCATAGATTAGTGACCCGTGGTTTTCCTCTCCATGTAACGCAAATGCGGGTTAGTCTCATCAAAAAATATTCTCCACAAAGACAAAATTTCTCCCAATACTTGATCCAGAAGTTCTCTTGTCTTTTGGATGGGGTTCAAAATTACAAGGCTACGTAGTTAAACATTAGTAGTAGTAGTAAACCCAAAAATTCGTTAGTTTCATCAAAAAGTATTTCCCATGATCCGTCTACCATTGAGGATATTTTATGTCAGCCCTGTGGTCGGTGCGAGCCGAGTGTAGGATTCGAACCCGGTTCATCTCAATGGAAGGTGAATGCTTTATTCCCTGAGCCACCTCGACTCCCATTCGTTAGATTTAACATTATCAAAACTATTTATAGTCTTTCTTTGGCCAATATGTTCATGGCTGCTAGTAAATTTTACTTTTATGTTTGGAGTTCCACCAAATGAAGCTCGATTATTTAGGAATCCGTAACCGTAAAAAATTGGAAACCGCTGAACTAGATCAAATATTAGGAAAATTTCCCATCGGGGAGAACTAGATATAAGGCTATAGCAGGACAACAAGTTCTACTTTATACCTATGATAGTTGAGAGATCGATGACTGTTTATAAATGCGGATATAAGAAGAATATGAATACAGTTCAAAAAAGAATACATAAATCAAACAGTTTCGAACTATATAATCCTGTAAACTTGAACGTAACTATTAAATAAGAAATCGAATGAAATTAACAAACAATCTTGATCATTTATTCATTTAACTTTCTGCATCATTCATAAAGAATAAATAGAGCACAGGTGTAACTAAGAATAAATTTAATTAAATTAAATCAACTGCTCCTGACTTTTCCGTTTGTATAATTATCGTTCTGATTCAAATTTTCATCTGATGTTTTACACCGATACAATTTTCCAAAATAGAAAAAGAGTTTGAGTTTATAAGTGATGATAAGAGGAAATTATATAAACGGAAGTAGGTTTTCGAAGAAAACAGGAAGGAAGATAGATATAATTTTTCTTTCTCTTCAGAAAACGAAGTAGAAATTTAAGTAATTTGATGCAAATCATCGAATTAAAGCTTATAAGCAAACATGTGAATATTTATAATATGAACTAATGCTTAGAATTTAAAAAAGTGATCTTTTTCGAAAATTACTTTTAAAAAAATATTAACAAAATATCGACTTGAATATACTTTGATCAATTTTTTAACAACTGCATTATGGTAAAAAAATAATAATTTTGAAAATTTTAGAAACTCGTAAAGAATTGAAAATGAGCAGTTATACTTTTTTGTGCGTTTCTGAAAGTTCCAATAATTCCACGACAATATATATATGTATATACAAGTTTCAAATGAACTCTTTATTTCCAAAAATTGTAAATAATTCGCAAAGTGCCCTCCAATATGTTAACTATAAATATATTTTAATCGTAGTGCTTTTTGGAGAAAACAAATCCTTCTTAAACTTTATGAGTATTCATTTTTTGACACATATGGGTTTGAAAGAATTGGCACTCACTTCATAATCTGAAAAAAGTTTCAAATGATTTTGACNTCTAGAATTCACAGTTTGGGTTTCTTTTTTATTTATATGCATAAAAAGTTTCAAATTATTTTCTCATTGCAAAGAATTTTTAAAAATTCGTAATATAAACTCTATTATGTTAACTTCATATATGCTCTTTACATGGCATGGTTTGGACTAAACAAATGCTTCTTAAATATTTTAAGTATTTATTTCTTCACAAGTATGGATATTTTTGAAAAATTTGATACTTACTTTTTATCGGAAATAAGTTTCAAATGAATTTCTCATTGCGAAAAATTATAAAAAATTTTCAAAGTTCCCTCCATTATGTTATCGATAAATATGCTCTTAACGTGGCATGGTTTAGATGGTGGCACGGTCAAGAAAGTGTTTACTGCTTAAAATATACCCATAGTTGTAAAGATATAAATACCCAAAATTTTTAATATGCATTTGCCTAATCCAAACCATGCTTTGTAAAGTGCATATAAAATGGAGAACATTTTGCTAATTTTTTTAGAATTTTTTGCGATGAATTACTTAAAACTTTTTTCAGATAGAAAAGCGAGCATCAACATATTCCCATTCTCAAAAATTCCCATTGATGTGAAGAAATATCTGCAAAAAATTTTTAAGAAGCAATTTTCGATTCAAACAATGCTACCGTTTAGAGCATGTATATGATTTACATAACAGAGAACATTTTGCGAAATTTTTTGTAATTTTTTCCAATGACAAATTCTCTTGAAAGTCGTTTCAGATTGCAAAGTAAGCATCAAATATTTCAAAAATACACGCAGATTTGACGAAGTAATTACCTGAAACTTTTAAGAACCACTTGTTTAGTCCAAACGTTAGCTACGTTAAGAACATTAATATAGTTAAAATAATGAAAGATAAATTACGAACTTTTTATAATTTTTTGCAAAGAGGAAATTCATTTAAAACTTGTTTCAGATTATAAAGCAAGCGTCGATTTTATTTAAATCTCCTCCCCATGTATTAGAAGAAAGAAATAATCAAAATATTTAAAAAGCAATTAGCAAAAGCAATTAAAAAGCAACTGTTTAGTTTAAACAATGCGACGTTAAGAGCATATATATATTTAAAATAATGAGAGGCACTTTGTGAATTTTTTTATAATTTTTTACAACGAGGAATTCTTTTGAAACTTATTTCAAATTACAAAGTGAGAGTCATTTTTTTCAAAACACCAGTATGTTTCAAAAAATAAATACTCGAAATTTTTAAGAAGAATTTGTTTAATCACTTTAAGAGCGTATTATATGTATAAATACCGTAATGAAGGACAATCTGTAATTTTTTTTTAAATTTTTCGCAGTGAGGAAATAATTTTATAATTGTTTTACATTATAAAGTGAGCATCGTTTATTTTTAAGGAGCAATTTTTAGTTCAAAAAATACTATGTTATGAGCATATATATAAAAATAAAGAGGAACATTTTGCGAATTTCTTGTAGCTTTTTTTCATAGAGTAATTCATTTGAAACTTTCTTCGGATTACAAAGTAAACGTCAAATTTTTCAAAAATATCCGTAAATGTGAAGAATAAGAGCTAAAAAATTTTTGAGATGAATTTGTTTAATGTAATTCATGCAGCATTAAGAGCATATATTTAGTTAACGTAATGGAGGACACTTTGCAAATTTTTTATTATTATTTGCAATGAATAACTCATTTGAAGCTTGCGTTAGATTAAGAAGCTAGCGTCAAAGTTTTCAAATATATCCATAGTTATGTAGAAATAAATACCCAAGATTTTTAAGAAGCATTTGTTTAGTCAAAATCATGCTGCGTAAGGAGCTGTGCTACGTCAACCCTACTAAGAGCGTATCAGTGATGATGTACTCTCACGGCCGGATTATCCTATAGGCACACTAGGCACGTGCCTAGGGCCTACGAAATTCAGGGGCCTACGAAAAACTTGGGAGAAAAAAATTTGTTGACAAAAATAATTTAGCTTTAAAAACAACAAGTGTATTTTGCACAAAATTATGAAGATACAAATAAAAATATAATATTTTTCGGTAATAAATTATTTTGCAGAATCTTATGATCTAATATATTACTTTTTTGCGATTTTTGGATTCAACGAAATCTTGTATTATGCTGTCGAATTCCAAACTACGCAAAATGTCGTATTCAATAGACATAAGTGCGAGCGATGCCAAACGATCTTGATTCATTGTTGAACGCAAATAATTTTTTATCAATTTTAATCTGGAGAAAGATCTTTCTCCTTCTGCATTTGATCCAAGAATCGACAAATATATTCTTAATGCAATGTGAACGTTAGGAAAAGTATTCACAAGTTTATCTTTAATTTGAGCCTTCAACATTTCTTGTGCAGATTTATGCTCATACAAATTTGAAAATAGTAAAAATTCATCTACAAAGTTTTCCTCTAAATCGGAAGAGTAAATTTTCACCAAAAATGGTATTATCGATATCAACTGCAATATCGGCAGTATGTCGGTATTGCAGATAAAGTTAGATAAACAAATTCGTAAATTAAAACCCATATTAATAAAAATGTAAAAAAAAATATGCAAGAAAATTTTAGCGGGGAAAGAGGGGAGGAATGGGAGGGGGCAAAAACGGCTATGCCTAGGGCCTACGAAAGGTATAATCCAGCTCTGTGCCTAGGGCCTACGAAAGGTATAATCCGGCCCTGTGTACTCTCATCCATATAGAGGAAGGGGGTGTTGCTCTCATTCTATAAACGAGACATCATCGATCTGAAATGGGGTGAAGTGCTCATCCAGTAGCACTATAGTAAGAAAGGTGATCAACGTTAAAAGTGGGATGTAGAGCTCATTTCCCCTCTTATTTATATACTATGTAAGTTCTATAGTATTCTAGAAAAATGAACCATTTGATCTTAAAATAGGGGTAATGTAGACAGTGCTTCCGATGATATTGTTACTGGATATTCCCTCACTCGCGCTGGTGTATTGAGATAGGCACCATCCTGTAGCAACAGATTCAGAGTTGAAGTAGTAGTAATACTTTATTTACGTCGTACTAGATCTAGACAGAGAAATATCGCTTGGGATGATTCAAAGACGTGCCATCACAATTTTGATTTTCTGCTGAGGGAATAACTCATCCGCTTCGGTAGTCAGACGACCTGAGTGCCAAGTCGAGAACTTAGCGAAAACAGTTGTGTTACAGTTTTGTGAGAACCTATACTGTGCATCCTCGGTCCCTTCACAAATTGGTCACTCTTCTTCTCACTGTACGTTGACAGTGATGGTTGATTTCGGAGATCTACTGGGAGACGTGTTTTATGATCAGTAGACTATGTGACAGCAGGAACTTAAGAAAACGCACGCTGCAAATTTCAAGGAATTGAAAACTACATTGAACATAGATCCAAAAGAAAGCGTCGTAGAAATTTTAAAAAAAATATTTGCGACATTTAAATTCGAAAAATATTAAGAAGAGAGAAAATAGGTTCTAGCCATGGAACCGGTCTTCTTCCTAGATGGCGTACTCGACTGTGATGAACTTCCGGAAGTGCAATCAATCATAGGAAGTGCAATCAATCAATCAAAAAAGTCTTCAAAGAATAGAACAACTACTGAGTAAATTTTTCAACGTTTTTCACAAATAATAACAATTGGTTTTAGGTTTTGCGGACGTTAATAGATTAAAATGTTTGAGCTCATATCTTTTTAAAACACAAAGTTTAATAAACAAACAGTCAAGTAAAAAAAAAGTTATATCAATAATGCAATTTTCAGCTAATTCGATTGAGATTTTTTAAAATAGTTTTGCTGTGTAATTCCATAATTGTTCATATAAGCTCTCATGGTAAAAGTTTTCTTTTCCTTTCTTCTTTCTTTATATGAATTTTATTTATATGTATAGAGAAAATCGAGCTTGTTTTTTGAAATCAGTTTGTATAATGATATATTTCTGCTTAGCATTTTGACTTTTCCTTTTCAAAAACTGGGCAAAGCAAAGTTTACTAAAATGCTAAGAAGTTATTCATCATATTCTTGACTCATTTATTAAAAAATATATATTTTGACGAAAGTACCTGAAAATTGGTTGCAAAAATAAGATATAATTTAATACGTTTGTCTTCACCAACTTCACATAACGTTTACAAATCAATAAATCTAGTGGCACTAGTTTTTGTTAAGGTCATGAAAGTGCAATATATAGGGTCTTACAAAAATTCTTACTGTTTAGCACAAAAAAAAAAAAGAATTAAATAAAAAGATTACACTTACAAACAAAATTTCTAATAATTATGATTAATGAAATTGAAATTAAATTTTAAATATAACAACAATAAGATTAATGAAGATGATAATGAAATTCAGTAATGCCAATAGAATTAATAAAAATAAAATAACTTATAACTATTAATAAATTTAATACTTATTATTTCGGATTTTCATTTTCTCCTGAAAGCCATTTTTAAAAAATAATTGGAAAAATTTTAGGAATATTTTAACATTTTTATCTCTATTTAATATCAAGAAAGATTTATATATGCTGGAATGTAGTAAGTTTTAGTTGATTATAAAGCAGTAAGTCAGGTATCGCTAAGTTGCTTCACTCAATGTGGTTTCTCTCTGACACAGAAACATAATTATTATTATAATTTTTTACTTTGTACTTTTAACTTATATAAACTTAGCCTTTCATTTACTAATGATTACCAACTGTTCTATTTCTTTAGGTTTCTATTAGGAAGCTTTTAGTCTTACGCAATACGTGATGTGAAGAAGACAGTCATCAAGTCAATTTGAACAAGATATTATTACTATACTTTTAATTCAGGTAATTTTACTGATATCTTTATCATATTATTAATTTTGATTCATACTCGATGGTTATGATTAAAAGTACATTTATTGAATTCCAAAAGGAACTTTTATTTTGTTGGTAGTTTAAAAAATTCATGTGAAAATAATTTTTACTTATTTTAAAAGAACTGATGTAGTATACATTTAGAAAAAGTGACATTACTATTCGAATGTGAGATATTTGAAGATATATTACTTTCTAATAATGTCACCATTTGTAAAATCCTTTATTCTTTAAGGAACTGTTTAGATTTCTATAAATCAAATTTGTACTTTAAAATATTTATTATTATTTATTAAATTTTGTATAATTCCAGTTACTTGTAATTGATTCATTATTGAAATGTTGCAAAAGTTTAATTTCACGCAAGTTTCTGCCTTTCTGTATCAGTTTTTTCATGGAAAACAAAACAATATCCTCAAAATAATTAAATGGAAAAAAAAAAAATTGCTAGAAATTGTAAAAAACTTCAAGTTACTACTATAGATATTAAATTTTACACTGTATACTGTATAGATATTAAATTTTAATACTGTATAGATATTTTATTTTACACTGTTACAATATATTATATTTAAAATGTTAAAAAAAAAAAAAATTTACTACATTTTCCTTGCTATTTTTGATGAAATTGTGTAAAGTTAGCAAAAATATATATCATCCTAATTGAAACTAAATTTCAAAGTCATAATCATGAATTCTTTAATGTAATAATATGGGGAAAAAAGTAGTTGGAGCATCTGTATGTTTAAATATAATCACAATACATTTATTTAAGAATATTCTTGTTTCAAAAACAATATTTGCATACTTTTTATTGAAAAAATTACTAATTGTAGAACTATTCCACATTAACCCTCTCTGGTGTATCAAAACATGTTATGAACACGGTTTAAAGAAATATAAAAGTTATACTTGCTTCATATTTAATCTATGTTGATCCAATGCAGAGCTAGTCCACAGTGGAAAATACTATGGGAAAAATCACCTTTAAAGTTGTAGGTCTCTTCCAACACAAGTGAAAGAAATGGAGGAAACTCTTTCTAATATGAATATTTTACACAGTTTATAATTTCATTGTAGTTTAAATAATAGAATTAATTTCGATAATAAATATGTACCTCTTTTAAACATGTGAGAACTAAAAGGTAGTACGTAGTTGAAAAAAATAGATAAGTTGAATTAATTTTTTTTCCCTTTTCGAAAAAAAATAAATAAAAGCAACTGAGGTCTTTGTTATATTTTACACAAATAAACTATAGTAAAACCTTATTTCATAATAATAAACTTTTAAAATATCATAATCAATTTTTGATGATACTACTAAATTAACAAATCAGATGCTAAACATATACACTGCTACAAGTGTCATATTGAATTCTTCATTACAAATAGCATACTAATTTTTTTAATCAAACTCTGTTAAGCATGAATATTAAATTCAAGTAATGTGATTTATAAATTTTAAAATGTAGTTTCTTTTAACTTTCTGGAACTATATTGAATTTAATTTGTTTATGTTTAAGCTATACTTATGGATAAAATAATATTTTTTTCCAGGCAAACTGGAAATCCTAAGCTAATGTATATAGAATGCATCAAAAGTTAAATAAAAATAAGTTTAGTTGTTCGGTTTTAGTTCTTTAAAAACAAAATGCTTAATTTAAGCTCCAGTTTCTCTCAAGTGTCACTATTCGTTGCAAGTGCACTTTTGTTGACCCATCTGAATGTAGTTCCAGTAAAATGCTATCTTTTTTTCTATCTCTAGGGTTGCACTCAGTGATCACAATGAATTACTGATTCAATGCTTCAAGTTTGTTAGCAAGGGACAGTAAGGAAAGGAATGGGGCACCTAGAATTTTTACTACAGATCTTTGGAATCGCTGTTAATCCTTTTAGATAATACGAGATTAGATATCAATCCTAATGTACGGCTGATTGTGCTCCGGAAAAAATCCGGTTTTTCCACTCACCGTGATCCGGAAGTTTCCAGAGATCAAAGGTTCAGATGTTTCAAAAAATCATTGATCACAAAAGTTTTCGGAAATCAAATTTTCAAAGGTGAAACTTAAGAGCACAGTTTATTTTATTTATTTGTAAGGGAGAGCCAAAGAGATACTTTATAATCTTATATTCATGATTAATATTCATTTTTTATCAGTAAATAGTTATTATAATCATAAACTCAAGAGAGAAAGACATATTTGTAAATTTCAATTACTTCTCCAGGTCATCATAGGTATGTGTAAAATTTTAAATATATTTTAAGTAANTATATATGTAGTTACAGTAAGTTCAAAGTGTAATATTTCTGCAAATTGCATCATCCGTCATTATGTAATACTTCGGAGAATTTAATCGTCTACTTCCTCATCGAGCAACGCCAGCCAGACGACAAAGGAAACCCCCTGTATCCACCGGCTCTTTTCCATAGAACAATCTAATTTCATATTCAGGGGTCTGTCCAGGCCAAATTTACTACCGTTTAGCGGTACCTTCACAAATTCAACTTTAGGGAAAACGGTAGTTTCACAAAATACTTTTTCTTAAAATTTTATTTTTGTATCCCACAAGAAACGATAAATCCATATTTTTGTGTTGATTTTTTAATATTATTTTTAATTTTCGCAAATTATGTCTAAATTTTCACAAAATCGATATCTCTCAGAAAAATCTAGACAGACCCATGATATTCGATTTGGCGACCCTGCGAGTAGGCAGCTCTCCCCGGTCATGATATCACTGTTAAACTTATTTCCTTTTTTCTATTAAATGTTAAGATGGATTATTAAATTATTGTCATTATTTCCTCTTATGCTCCACAAAGTCCTACATATATATATATATATCAAGCCATTAGAGTTCTCTAATACTCATTGACAACTCTAAATTTAATTGTCATAAAAAAAAAGTTTTTTTTAAACCCATACTGTAATTTTTGATGAAACATACAGTAGAAATATTATCTAAAACCTTTCAGAACATACATTAAAAAAAATTTATTTTAAAAATTTACATTTTGAATAATTCTAAGACTTTGCCAGTTCCCTATGATTTCTAATTTAAGAGCCAATTATAATAATTTTCAGAAGAGGTGTCAAAATCTCCTTCATCTAATGTTAAATTACTAGTAAACTAAATTAGTAAAATATATAATTCTTAATAACAGTGTTGTTTTGATATGTTTGTCACATCTTTTTTGTTTCTCTTTTAGTTACTGATCAAGAATTGTATCGTAATGAAAATGGAATGAGAATAATCAAGTCTTTTGAACCTCAAGTTACAACTGTTAATCTGTAGTATTAAAATTATTTTGTTATTTTTGAATTCATTTCTAATGATTCTTATTAGAAAATTAGCTCTTAATTCAAACAACCATACCTTTTTATATGGAGTTATTTTTAAACATCCGTATGAAACATTTTTGAACTTTGTGAACTTAGTTTGTGATTTATAGTAGTTCTTACTTTTATACAAGCGGTGATATTGTTCCTGTAACACAAGGTATTTAAAGTTTCTATTGCTCAAGCATATTTAATCCTTCAAGGTGTGATATTTCACATTTATTTGCAGATTAAACAATTTTATTCTTATTTAAAATTAATATGATTTCTATGTGATATGATAAAAAAAAACTTTTTAATAATGCATTAGCTTACGTTTGCAAAATTATATGCTTATAGCTTGTGTATACAATCTGTAAATACCGATCTAGTCTTCTTACTGTAGCAGGTGCAATATCGGTTTTCCAAAATGAATGAACCTATGAAGTGTAAAAAAATACGGTTTAAAGACCATATTGTTAATGGTGAAAAACCCTATTCTTGCGTCATATGCAATAAAGGATTTGCAAAAAGGAATCAACTAGCAAATCATAATTTTGTTCATACTAGGGAAAAGCTCCATTATTGTACCACATGCAATAAAGGTTTTTCATTCAAGCATCAATTAACTAATCACAATCTCGTTCATACCCAAGAAAAAGCTTTTTCTTGTAATGTATGCCGTAAAAGATTTTCGCAAAAGATTCATTTAAAAATTCATAGTGCTGTTCATTCTGATGAAAAACCTTTTTCATGCATCGTGTGTAACAAAAAATTTACACAAAAAAGTAATCTTACGTATCACTTACTTCTTCATACTGGTGAGAAACCTTTTTCTTGTAGCGTATGCAATAAAGGATTTTCCCAAAAAAGCAATCTAACTCAACACTCTCGTCTTCATACAGGAGAGAGACGTTATTCTTGTAGTATATGCAATAAATCATTTTCACTTAAAAGTAATCTAACTCAACATCTCCTTCTTCATACTACTGAAAAACCTTATACCTGTAATATATGCTTTAAAGATTTTTCAGAAAAGGGTAATTTGACTAAGCACAGTCTTGTTCATGTCAATGAAAAAAATTTCACTTGTAGTATATGTGGCAAAAGTTTCAAAAGAAAAGCTTACTTAACCAAGCATCAGTTGCGTAGCCAGAAATGTCTGGAAGGGTCCTCAAATCTCAATAGACGGAAATGATGCAATATTGATTACATTTAGCTATTTCTCATAAATGATGTTGTCGTGAGAAATTGCTATGATGAAAATAAACTTTTTTGCTATTAATAAAAGAATATCTATGGACATAAAGTTATAAACATTAAACCCGATACAAGATCATTATGAAATAATTTAAAGTATACTACTATAATTAAGAGTATCATTAGCTGCAGCTTAATGGACTTTCTATGAAAGCCTTGACTCCGTAACCAAAACGATTATCCTTATTCTTTCCAATATATATATGTAAAAAAAATACAGTAAAAGCTAGATGTAACAACCATGTAATATTACATAAATCCACTGTTAGCACAAGTATTTAAGTCACTGTCAAAATGCTAGTATTAAAGGCACAAAAATTTGTATTTATAAGGAGCTCTAACTTACTATCTTTCTGCTATTGGGAAAGTTTTTTTTAATTTTTTTTACACCTTAAAATAGGAATATTATACAAAAAAATGGAATTTTTTTTTTCTGGTTTAAATACAGAATAGAGAAAAACAAACATATTTCCCTTTTATATTTAGTCCTTGCTACTTATTTAGTTGTGTGGATTACCACTGGTCAAGTTATATCTCTCTATTTTTTAAAGATCCTGTCACACATTTCAAAAGAATGAGAGTTTTGATGACCAAGTATCAACCATGCCTCGATGGTTTAGTATTGAAATCATTTTATCTTATCAATGATCAAAAGTTATGCTCATTTTTTATCGTTTAGTTAGCAAAAGCTCCCAGTTCTGTCTATACTTGGTAGGCTAAAGCAGTCGATGAATGCATTTTAAATCTAAATAGTTGTTCAAAGCAAACAGGAAAAAAAATGAATGTATCTATTTTAGTTTTTTTTTTTTAATTATTACTGCTGTTCTAGAATTAAATCAAGCTCACTATACAGGTCTCCTACTGGACTTTCACTGTATTTTTTTTAATGCTGCAATAAATACCCTTTGCTCATTCATTAACACTATGCGGTCCGCATATATTTAATGATAAGTTTGCCATGTAACCGGTTCTATGTAACTTGCTCCGCTTTGTAAAATAGTATTTTCTAGTGGTAGCGAAATTTAAGTTACTTTTAGCTTAGTATTTTTCATTATAAGTCATTTTTTCACCACTAAATATCAAAAATTATAAGTATGATATCAAATGCAACGTTAAAGCATCTAACTGCTGGTTACTATATTAAAAAGTATGCGTAACTATCTTTCTTTAAGGAATTTTACTATATAATTTGCTACCACTTTATTAAAATTATTCCAGAAAGCGGAGCAGTTGGCCTCCCGGTACTCTATTGTCCCTTGACAAAGTGAATATCAGGTTGCAACACGCGACATCTATGTGTTGTCACCGGCCACTAACGTTTGGCTTGGACATGGCACCAAAGTGTTGTCACCGGCAGCTAACGTTTGATTTTCACGTGACAACACGTTGGTGTCACCGGACATGAAAGTGTTAATAAAGTCTAAATTTTAAATAAAATAACTTAAAAAAATATTTTCAGATGCAAGTGATTCTTTTGAAATATGAATAGTTTATGATGACATATCATTCAAAGCTGCCAGCTCTCCTGAAAGAAAAAAAAAAATCTGACTACCCCAAATTTTGAGGTGATCAGAAAAATATTCAATATGTTTTAAATTTTTTTTTCTTCTTTTTTTATTTTGAACATTCACATAATCTTTGTTCTTATTTGAAGGAGAAAAAGCAAAAAAACTTTGTATCAGTCAATCTGCAATTGAAATACTTGGATACATAAATAAAATCAAGAAAATGCTTTTGGTGTTAAAAAAATTGCAAAATTGTTAAGATAATGCTGACTCAGCTTGTCATTCCTAACTCGAATGCTAAATCCAAATGGATATTCAGCAAAATAAACTCATCTTTAAATCATCTATGTCTAATAAAAATTTATTATTAATAAAAAATAAAATAAAAATTTAAAAAATACTGAGTGTTTTGAAGTAGAGCCTGATGAAACATTTCTGAAAAAGGTAAAAGAATTCGACACATATGTAAAATTACGTAATTTCAGGATGACTGAAATTTATATAAAACAAGCTTTGTAAATATTTTATCTCTGAATTTCAACTGTAAATACTACATTACATTTTCATTCTGTTGAAATTTTGTAAATATTTTCATTGCTTAAGCTTTAATTGTAAATGCATTTTAATTCATTCAAATTTTTGTAAAATTTTCACCTGGTGCACTTTAATTTTTATTGAATCAAATCCTTGTCTTATGGATATATTTTTTTGAAGAAACAGATTTAAAATGATTCATTTAAAAAAAAAAAAATGCATATCATAAAATTTTAATACAGTTAATATTTAATCATATTACTAAACTTCTTAAATTGACATACCTGTAATTTTCTATTTTTCTGGTTTAAGTTGCAATAACAGTTAAAAGGAAATTGCAAAATTACCCTTTTATGCCATAAATCGTGCCATACAGAAAATCTTTCAATTTTTGATTCTCCTATGTTGGAAATTATGTCATTTTTCCATAATTAGCATTGATAATAATAAAATTTTACTAAAGGCACACTAAGAGGTCAAAAAATGTTTCAGTTTTTGCATTATGCAATGTTTAAGGTTCAGAAAAAAAAAACTACTTATGCAATGTGTTAGGGTGAGTCTTGACATATCACGGCTTTGGCAGGTCTTTGATTATCTATGCTTCACTTAGGCACGATCGGGGTGCACTTTCATCGATGATGTCCTAATAATTTGGAATCTGAGAAATAGATTCATAAGACTGTGACGTAAACTATGTGTACTTAATACTACATAAATTATTTTAATTTGTATTATAGATGTCTTGATGAAGAATTAATGATTTTAATATAAAAAAGGTGATAAGAATCTGAAGGGAAAAAAATTTTTTTTAACGCATTCAAACTATGTCACAATCAATGGGAAAGAGATCTCATTCTGGGGAGTTTTTTTTTTTTAAACATCTAAATCTGTTGTTGTTTCTAATGTTATTTGCTAATACCAGCAAGCTTGCGTGGAGAAAGCGCATTTTAAGACAGAGGGTGCGTTTCTTGTTTTTCAATGGTATGGCCAAGAATACGACTTCAGCCACACACACTGCTCTCAGCCCGTTTATAGGGCCGACTCATTCATCATCCACAGATCGTAATTTTGACCTAAACCAGAGAAGGAACGATCTGCCAGTCAGTACCCCCAGAGGTTATGATTTGTAATAGGAACCTGGAGGACTTTGTGATCCGACAGATTTAGCGTGCACCAGTCACCACTTACTACACGTAGAGTTCTCACAATCTCTTTGACATGGGCCGAACGCTTCACCAACCAGGCTATCCCGGCCCAGGCTCGTACATCTAAATCAATGCATATAATAAAATAAGTAAGTTATGTGTATATCTGCATACCGAATTGCGATTTTATCATTGGCATGAGCCGTGGTGGCTCAGGGGATAGAGCATTCGCCTTCCAATAAGGTGCACCGGGTTCAAATCCCATCAATGGCTGGTGAATACGAATACATTATATAAAAATATACCTAATTATAGACCATTTTGAATTTTTAAATATGTTCTGAATTTTTATATCTAATATGATCTGAAGTATCAAAGGCATTGTTATTATTTGTCTGAAAATTTGTTTTAATCATTCCATGTTTAGTTATAATTGTAAAGTGTCGAATAAAGACTATATTTATCTTGTAAGTTTTTCTTTATTTTCAGTTTATCTTTTCGTTTAATTTTTTTTCCGCTTCATTGTGTATCATTGATTTGATTAATTATTACTCGCTAACTAGAAATCTATTTGTAGTTCTCTAAACTAGAGTTAAACAATTAAAGTTTCTGCACGGTTTTTTTGTGTGCATGGTAATTTTAAATGTTTAATTCTACCTCTGCTTAAGAGCATTACAAATAGATTACCCTCCTATGCACGTATATCGTAGACTTCATGGGTTTTCTTTCTATGAATTTATGGATTTGGCTGGTTTTAATTCATATATTTTCTTAAAATGTCATATATTGACTTAAAATGTCATATATTTTCTTGAAATTGTCATAAGGGTGAAACCAGTCAAGTTGACCTTGTGTGTAAGTTAACTCCCGCCCCCCCATCCGAAATCAAATTTATCCCATGAAAAAAAAAAGTTAAAAGGTAATTTCTATTTTGAATGTTGAAGATTGAGATAAATCAAATTTGGATTTTTGAATGTTAGTAAAATTCTTTCAGAAGTTGTCCACATAATGAAATCAAGAAGAAAAAAAACCTAATTCTGTGCTATCTAAGAGAAAAGGTCGTGGAAATTTTAAAAAATATTTTTGGCAAGTAAATATGAAAAATATTAAGGAATAAATTCTTATACAACTGTTACACCGAAGTCAAGCATCACTGGCTACGGTCAGTGTGCGGGTGGGTGACCACTTGGATCAGTCTGCGTAGGGACCGAGGGTGTGCGGTATTGATCCTCGTTAAACTGTGCTATCGTAAAGTGCTCGACTTCGCGCGCAAGTCTTCGGGTTACCGAAGCGGGGGTGCCATCACCTTTGTAGAGGATCAAAATCGTNCCTCGTTAAACTGTGCTGTCGTAAAGTGCTCGACTTCGCGCGCAAGTCTTCGGGCTACCGAAGCGGGGGTGCCATCCCCTCCGCAGAGGATCAAAATTATGATGGCATGTCTTCGGATCATCCTCCGGGATGTTTCTCAGACCGTCGCCAATAACCCATTGTGCAGCTCCAGTGCGACGTAAATTAACAACAACAACTTATACAACTGGGGAGAGGGGAGGGTCTTCTCCCAAGACGACGTATTTGAGCAATGTTATCGCGAAATCTCTACACTGACCATACATTGAGTTAGTAAGTTGAGTTATATGACACTGATATTTTCCTAATCTCTACGTTTTTACCTCTGGTCAAAAAATAAGTAATTTTAACTACTGAAATGAATGAACATATAAAGCATTGCTGAATGTTACGAAGTCATAGTGTCTGGATGCTTTTCAATGCATTTTTCTTATTAAAAAGAAAAAACTCGTAAAAACACGGTTCACAGTAGAACACCGAAGTGACCGGTTCTTGTTAAACCGTTCATAAAGAGCTCGACTTTACACACGCAAGTCTCTGTTGCATTAAGGCAGGGAAGCCATCCCCTTTGTAGAGGATCAAAATCGTGTTAGCAAATCTTCGTATCAACCTCAGGAATGTTTCTCAAACCCAGGGCATTAACAGCACCGACGGTCAAAGCCCCCCCCCCATCTAATTTTTTTTCAAAATTAAGTTTCTCTCTTTTTTTTTTAAGTAGGAAAGAAATTTTGCGAAGATAGAATTGCAGAATTTTTTTTTTGTAATGGCTTGTCTACTTTAACATAAAGGGAAGGGTGAAAAAAAACTATTTCCCTCGGTGAAAAGACTATTTCCCTCTCTCAAAGGAATAAACAATCCCCATAGTTTGGTCAGGAGTGCGATCCAAAGTTTGGACCTCATAATGTTAATGCTCGAGAAATTTTTCACGCATTTATGAAATTTGCTTATGCAAAGATAATTCCATGCATAAAATAAATTTTAGTTAGTATTTATTATTTTTCATTATTTTATTTAATAATAGACGAAAAAATTTTGAATTATTAGGTATACTATTTCTTACATAATTTTAAAGTTAGTAATTTTACATGGCGAAATACAAAGTTTGGGCAAAATCAATTTAATAGTTCCTGAGAAATCAAGTTTTGAAAAAGTCGTACTTTCAAAATTCGATTTCTCAGGTCCAAACTTTGGATCGCTTTCCTGACTAAACTATGAGGAACATATTTTCCAGAACTTAAAATATCGTCTGAACTAATTAGTTAGCATAATAGCCTCTCGAATCATTAAGGTGGAATCCTAGAACCGAAAGATCCGATCATTAGATCAAAAATTATTCAGAGTGGTCCTTTTTTTTTTGCACACTGTGCAGTGAGACAGAAAAAAAATAACAGAACACCCTGAATGTCCTTTGATCTAATCATCGGATATTCACGTTCTAGGACTCCATCTTAATAGGTGGTGCTCTCAGGACTCCATCTTAATAGGTGGTGCCCTCAAACAAGCTAATTAATTGGTGCAGACGGTATTATAAGTTATGAAAGACACAAAAAAATACTTTCTCTGAATAAACATAACTTTTTTTCAACGGATTCAATTTTCTAACCCCCAAAATATAGGGGGTAGCCGCTATCTGGGAAATGTTGTCCCAAATTATTTGGTTAGGAGAGCGATTCAAAGGTTGAACCCTTTAATGTTAATTTTATTTATTACATATTTTGCCATATCTCGAGAACTTTCTAAGTAAATTGAAGATTTTTTGCACGCAATTATAAAATTCGTTTATCCTTTATTTATACATATAATTATTTCAGGAGTTTGATGGAGCAGGATCAATTTGATGAACTTGCTTTATTGTTTATTGAAAATGAAGGCAAGAGAAATAAATTTTAGTTTCAGATTAATAAAAAAATTCTTTATAAAAATTTATGCTGGGCAATTTAAAAATTGCTGTGATTTTGTTATTAGTTTTTTAGTTTATATTAATTAACAACAGATTAGCAATTTTTAGTGGACTGTATTTCAAATTATTGATGCATTTACATTTTGCATTAATTGTATATATTTTTTTTTCATTTTATATCAATTTTTTCTATTTACCTTTTTTTAAAGTTTTATTCCAGTGAAATCTTTCTTACAGCTTTTTTCTCAACAAACTTAAGTTTACAAATCTATACTTAAGTTTACAACTAGAACCATTAAGTACGTTTAAAAATCTGTATTTTAAATATGTGTTTTGTAATTATTTTTAGGTGTCCTGGAGTCATACACTTAGATGTGTTTTGTAATCAAGAAGGAATTTTTAAATATGATAACATTTTATATTCTAGTGCTAAATTTAAGGCTTTCAATATTCTGTAATACTGTTTATATGTGAGCAAGTAACTTATTTTTTATAAATATATTCGATAATATGATACATAAATAGTTAAAATTGCGATTAGAGATGGAGTACAGAAACTTTTAGAAAGGACCCAGGCCAAAAATTTGTGCCTCAGGGCCCCGAGGTTCAAAGTTATGGCACTGATCAAACCGTGACCAACATCCCATTATGCAGCTCTATTACGGCGTAAATAAGCAACCCTATTACTAATTAATTCTGAAATCAAAAATTCATTCTGTCTGTTGAGACCAACTCAGAAAATTCCTGCTCGCTAAGAAAAAAATGAACCATAGAACCATTCCACCTTTATAAGAAGGGAGTTTGGAGTTCAAGGGGCAAGTACAAAAAATGAATAATGCTCTATTGAATAAATATGTGCTATTTTCTTAATGTTCATCGCTTTTTCTCTTTCACATTGTGGGAAATACTATCGCAAGGGAGCATTTTTACCAAATGCGGTTGCCGCACCTCTAATTAACATTGAACGAGTAAGGAAAACTGATTTACGTATTTCACCAATCAGCAGGAACTTTAATATCTATGCCAATCAGATTCGCATATTTTATCGATGGTGCTCAGAGATTCGCCTTTCGCTCAGTTGTGTCGTCTGTTCGCCCATTAATAAAAATATTTTTACATGTAAGCTATAAGATAGACTTTTTCTAAACTTACTACTTCATGCTGTCTATCATGACCACACAACAACTTTTGTTTTGTTGTTATGGGAACTGATTAAGTATTTGAAGTGAGCTTTATTGTAATTATTAGAATATAAAGTCGTCAAGACTAACAAAAATTAAAAACCCGGTCAAAATAGACAAATGCTTTTAAGAAACCTATATATTAAGGGTGTATTTGTCGAGAAAAACATATAGATTAGGATTTTAGCACAGTTGTCAAGTTTTTTGGAAAGTTGCATTTTCCGTGAGTATAAAAACAAAATATTGCAATAACTCTTATAATCTAATTTATGTTTCTATCTTTTTTATACTTTTATTTCAATGATTATTTTTATATGAAATTTTCTTGTTCGAGGATTATTCTGAGGTTGTGAGTGGTATGTGGAAAGTGAAAGTGTGGAATTTCTCACTCTGAAATGTATAAAATTTTTAAAAACAAATATAATGTATGTAATAGTATGAAATGAAAAAAACAAAATTGCTTTTTAGTGTTCAGCCTTTATAAAATTGAACCTTTCCTTTGCATGCAATTTATTGACAGTCTCACTATCCTCAGTAATTTTGGTGTTACCTTGTTATTGTAAATAAACCTGTAGATGCCTGCAAAAGAGGTCACGAAGACTCTTTCGAGCACCCCTCATTAAATTTAATAAATTATAAATTGAGCTTATTGCATGTCATGTTGAATCTACTTCTATTCTAAACCGATTACATTATAGTTTTGTTTTCTGGAGTTTACTTCCTGTTTCAGTTTAATCTGTCAGCATAAGAAAAAACAATTATAACTTCACTTCTAGAAAATGAAGTAGAATTTAAAGGGTTTTAGAAAACTAATGAACTGGAATTCAATTATGAATCATAAAAAAAGTTGGGTGGATAAGTAAATAATTCCAAGCAATTCAAGCAAATGAAATCATTATGCTTTTTGCTTTCGAGTCTCATATAAGAGTGCACAGGGAATAAACATTTTTTATTTTATGGTCATTAAATCCTACTCATGTTACTCATTTTTTAATTCACAGACTAATAACAATCTTATCCTTATATTTCTGATTTTTTTTAAAAATTTGTAATGCTAACGAGAAATACCTACCCTTAAAGTGAAGGAAAGATGCCTAGAAAAAATTTTCCTGCTAAAATCGTCTCAAATTAAAGATGGTCCCTTGGCATTAAAAAAATTTTCTTATTACGGAACTATTCATTTTTCTTGGGTTCATTAAAAACTGAAAATTAAAAATAACTGTAAATTATGCTTCTTTTCAATTAAAGGCAAAAAAATGACTTATACATCAAGACGACTTAAGCGCCAGGAGACGTATGGGAAATTTTTAATGAAGGTTTATGGTAAGCAACTAGAACTATTTAGGTTATCTTATTCTAAAGATCATTTTGACACTAACAAATAATTTATAATTCACCTAGTTTCGATCAAGTTCTTTATAAATAATCCAATCTGGTTTAATTATTTTGATTCTTATTTCCCTGCTTTTATATAGAAATCATATAATTAAGTGTTTTCACAGCCGGAATTCCATCGAGCGCACTTAAGAGGACACATCGTATGATGTAAAATTTGACAAAATGGGCATCGTAGTCTGTAAGTTACACTTTATATCTTTTATAACACGTAGCTAACAAATCTATTCATAAAAACATAGATAATTAATTTCATTTTTCGCAGTGTTTTATCTCGTTGGGGGCCTAAATCTGGAGGGCATTGAGATTCATCGGCTCCAAAAATCAATTCAACGATTGAAGAAAAGATTCATTGCCGACCACGGTGCTAACTGCGAGTATTGCAAAACTCACGACACCACCAATTTTGCAGCAGATCAGAGCACTTCAGAACTTACAAGAAGGCCAAACTTCCACGGGCTCTCAGACGACCTGATGGAAAAGGCTTTCAAGATAGCCCGAATCCTCCAGAAACGGGAGGAGGAGGCTGCCGGCTCCTCGCCCAACATTAACCCGTGCGAGGAAGCTGAGTTCCCCGGCACCAACCACACCACCCCGCCATCGCCTGTTGCTGGCCCCTCCTGGGGTCCCTGATGTTGCGCATATGCTTCACGATGCTGTGCTGAAAACCCACGATTTTTAATAATGTCAACAATGTAAATAAACAGCAAAATAATCCAAAAGAATAAAGCATTCTTGAAAACTTTAAAAAGGTAGTTCTTAGAAAAACGCGTTTGATATCTAGCATAAGAATATTCTTTTATCAAATTGATAGTTTTTGACGAAGAGATTAACTCATCAACCAAAAATCTTAAAACGATCGATAAAATTAAAAGAAAAAAGATGAATATATCATGCGCAGGTAGAAAATTTCATGTGTAGTAATTTTTTTGTTTAAAAGCAATATTTTTTTGAAACGTAACATATCTACAACTAAAATATTTTGGTTTCATGCTTATTATGTATTAGATAAAACTAAATGTTCAATAGGTCATTCAGGGATATAAAAGATCACTCAGTAATTATGGAATCATAAAATTGGAATTATAGAATTTGAATTAAATTATTTTATGTTCATAAATTCGAGATGGAAAATTTCTGATAAAAAAGGGAGATCATTTCTATTATACGGTGACCATCACTGATTTCAATTGTCTTACACTGCAAAGTTATTCTTGGTTAATGTTAAATTATGAAAGTATAATCGAACATGAAGACTGAAAAAATTTTTCTCCTGTCCTTTGTAATTTTATATTTTGTTACTTGTAGTATAATAGTACAAATATATTTCGTGAAGGAGAAGCAAAGCCTTATCATCTGTGAAATAATAATATTTTTTCCCTCTTTCTATAAAATTCAAGAGTAATTCAAGCTTGTGGTAAAACATAAATTATATCTTAGAAAAGAAATTATTCTATTAGTATCTATATAAACCACATTTTTTGCAGAGATATGTGAACCACTGTACTGCCGCATTGCGTAAGGTGACCAAGGTCTTCAGAAAACTAAAAACTGGTAAAAACATTTTTAAAAGAACATTCGAGAACTCAGATCTTTTCTCTTCCAGTTATTTAAAAAATTTTTAGAGAATCTCTGCNATTCCAACTCTTTTCTTGTTTCAATAAATTTTTGAATCCATATTGAACTAGACTGGAAATCAATCAGCTGCATTTCAAATTCTTCAATTCCAACCAATCGAATTGGGGCAAGTTCAATTTATCAAATGAAGTCTCATCAGGGTACATAATAAACTTGAGTGTTTCTGATAATTCTCTGAACTGGGAAAATCTTGCTGAAAATTTCTTGATTGAAGAATCAATAACAGAAATAAATCCTTCAGTGACTTTTTCTTCGCCAGGTTTCTCATGTATATCTAAATCGTTGATACTTTTTTTCAAGTTTGGAAAATACTTGTAGTTTCTTGTAATAATATCGTTCCTGAAAACATGCAGTTTAGCATCAAAAGCTCGAATGAGATCTATCAAGACGATAATCGTTTTATTTGTGCCTTGAAGCTTCACATTCAATTCATTGAAACGCTTGCATATGTCTGTAAAGAACATCAATTTTGAAAGCCACATAACATCCAACAACTGTGGGCATTGCTCAATTTTCCCCTCATTTTGCAGAAACAGTCTGATTTCTTCCTAGCAATCAACAAAACTTTGAAGTACGTTCCCGCGGCTCAACCAGCGAACATTATTATACATCAGTAAGCCATTATACACCGAGTTGACTTCATCCAACAGAGCATCAAACTTTCGCTTATTTAAGGCTTGCAAGGAAATGAGATTTACTATTTTTGTGACTACCGCCATTTCATCATCAAGAAATGTTAAACCACTCTTAGCACACAAGGCTTGTTGGTGAATGAGGCAGAGGAATTCAAGAATCGAGTGCCCTACGTATGTTTGAAATAAACTTATGAAACCAATTTTTTTGCCCACCATACTTGGAGCACCATCAGTTGTTACCGAAACAATTTTTTTCAAGTCAATCTCTTTCTCAATGAGCGAATTTTTAACAGCCGTACAAATATCTGTGCCCTTTGTAGTTGTTAGCAACGATGTTGATGCAATCAATTCTTCCTTAATGACGTTTCCTACACAATATCGAGCAAAAACAGCTAAGTGTGCAGATTTAGTGATGCCAGTGCTTTCGTCAAGACATAGCGATATAAAAAGAGCGGAGTTAATGTCAATTTTTTGTTGATCTGTTACATTTCCGGCCAATTTTAATATTCTTTTTTTTTATTATATTTCTAGATGCGCTGAATTATCTTATCTTTGTTATCGAAATCATCAAAAAGTGAGGGCACGCATGCTAACCAGGCTTCCTTCAAAAACTCTGCCTCTTGAAAAGATTTACTATACCGAGCAATGATATTTGCAGCCGAGTAACTTGCCACACTCGTATGACAATTTTTGCCAACATATTTAATCATAGAAGTGGACTGTTTATTTCTGTCTTTCATTGCACTTGCAATTAATTCCTTTTGCTCTGGTTCGCTCTTTTGACTAACGAATTTGTGATTTGTTTCAAAATGCCGTTTAACAGACGATGTTCTACATACCACTGTTCCAGACAATAAAAAACACACTGCTTTGTCGCCTTTACTAATCATGTCATATTTCTCTGTCCATCGAGTTTAAAATTCTCTGATATGCTTACTATTTTGCTCTTTTGTTTTCCTTGCTGAACTAGCCATGTTAAATAACAGTTTAAAATCGCAAATATAACACAAATAAACTTTAAAATACAAAAAAAAAGTTGTGTCAACGAAATTGGACTATTATGCTTTGCGTAAACAAATAATGCGTCACTATACTTCGTTTCACCTCAAGCTTTCACTACAGGGAAAGGTAGGAAATATATTACTACGCTTTTGAAAAGTAGTTCTTTGCTATTTTGGAATTAATTACAATTTGAAAGTGCCTATAAATACAAATAAGTGTTGCATAATAAGAAAAGTTAATCTTTGAACATGTATTACAAGTTTTATCATGTTTAAATGTACTTAATTTATAAATACAAGTACCTTCTCGGGAAAGCGAATGTATAAAGAAAATGTTTTAGTTTGGTGACCAAGAGACGAAAGGATGAAAAATTTGCGCGTTGGCTATGCATTTACTCTGGCGAGACCAACTGTTTCGAGTCTCCTTATTGCCTTCGCTTAGGCGTCGTATTATCTCCTGTGCAGTTTTTGTTTCGCTTTCACTCGCATTGCTTAATTGTTCTTTTGTTTTGTTTTCTATTAGTTATTATATGCTAATTTTTTTGCTAGTTATTTATTGTTAGCTTGCTTTTTGTGGTTATTAATTGATTTTTTTTTTGTTGCATTAACTGTTAATTTTTTATAAATAATTGTTAATTTTTTTTGGTTTCTTGTGAATTATAATTCAGTTGTTAATATGCTTCATAGTGAACTTTGTGATTGGTAGAGAGCCCAAAATATTGTGACGCGTGCCATTGATGGCACGCGTGCCACTGGTTCGCCATCCCTGCACTAGAGTCACTATATTTTCTCTAGAACGTATTTTGAAGTAATATTGAATTTGAGAGAAATGCCTTGATTAAACTAATAGAAAGGGTACTGAGAGAAATTATTTCTTTAAAAAAATGTGCATTGCGAATCATACATTTTTTTCTATTTAAATATTCTCTACCTTCAGAAAATGATTTCANGCTTGGAACTATTAATAAATTCAAGAACTAAAAAGAAGAATTTAAAATTTGGCATTTCTTAAATATTAGAAATGAGCTAAACAAAACTTTCAAAACTTGTAACTGCTAGCAAACTCTAAGTCAAGAATTACTGTTATTTTGTCAAGTTAAAAATTTTTATTCAATTGAAAAAGCACATTAGACAAAACTTAATTACAAACAAAATTGCATGTTCAGTAGTCGGGGTCACTGTGCCGAAGCATACGATAGCAAGTGACTAATTTTGCGCATTTTTCATTGCCCAGTCTCATTCGCATTTTTATTGCCATGTCTCATTTCTGTGTAAAATATTGAAAGCAAAATTGGTAAAAAAAAGTTTATTTTATGAGACTTTCTTTTTATGTGTTTCTCAAAGCAAAATTTTATGAGTGACAGTAATCAATCTTGACATTCTTCAGTAATGTAATATGCCAAACAAAATGATGCTTGGAAATGTTAAAAATTTTGTTAATATTTTACTTCAAATAGTATGTTTTGATATAATCATGTTGGGAAAATGTAAGAATCTGTTCTTAAATATCTTTTAACAAATTTTTTTCTAATTTTATTGCCCAAAAACGAATTAATTTTAAATTATAAGTAGTTAAACTCAAATAAAAATACAGTTTTACCAAAACCATGGGTTTTTGACAGAGGGTTTTTTGACGTTACGGTAAAAACCGTCATGTGTCAAAAACTTGCCAACCCTGATAATAATAGATAACTAGTACTCATAATTATTTCTTGCAATAACTATGAATTGAAACTGAATAGTTATAATACAACATATAATATTTGAGTTTATAGTATCAATAGTGCCATATTTTTAGAAAAGCATGTTAATAATTTTGGGTTCATTATTTTTTTATGGTATATAATTTATAATGAAAGTATTGTGTCTGATTTATCTAATAAAATGTCTTCAATGATAAAAAAAGAACTTGTTCCAGGCTTTTGTCAGAATTTGGTAGTTTATGACAGTTTTTGATTTTAGTAGAAGTTTAATAAAGAATTGCTTGTTAAATTTAATATATGCTCTCTAAAGCAGAGTTTTATGAAAGTTTTTTTAGCAATGAAAAACCATTTTAAAAATTTTGTTGCTAAACCTGCTCAGTAAATAATCCTAGGATCTCAATAAATCTGAAGTCGTAACAATTGAGCTTCACATTGTATTCCTTACAAGTACTTATTTTATTAATACTGTTAAAAATTATGCTGTTAAAAAAAGTAAGATAAACTATAGAAGTTAACAAAATTCTATTTAAGTTGAAATTTATTAATGTTATTTTAAAATCTTATTTATGTTAAGGTGAAATCTTATTCATGTTGATATCATTTATTTTCTTGCAGGTGTGTCCTTCTTTTTGTTACATAATTCTTCCTCTTAAGAATATAATGGAAATCATGTTGCCTTATTTTTCTATTTGTAGTTTTTATTGTGCTAATGAAAACTCTTTTCATAATACTTCGATAAAAATTGTATAGATTTAAAATAATTCATACTGTTGAAAACGTTTTTTGTAACAAATGCCATACAGTATTTCAAGAAAGTTCAATCTAATTGTGCAAATTTTTGTTCATACTATTATAAGTCCTTATTCTTATAATCTAACTTAAGCATTTTTCCTGAAGTTTGTTCTTGACTTTTATTGTCTTATTGTTGTAAACAAGAACCTTATTTCTGTGCGGAATCCAATAAAAATATTTCTAGAGAAGGTAATTTAATGGAGCACAATATTGTTGATAATATAACTGATACTGAAGACAAACTTTTTTATTGTAGCATATGCAACAAAAGTTTTTCAAGAAAGTATTGTCTTATTAGTCACAGTGTTGTTCATACTGGCGAAAAACCTTTTTTATGTAATGTATGCAATAAAAGATTTTCAAAAAAGGACCATTTAATTACACACAATCTTATTCACACTGGAGAAAAACCATATTCTTGTAATATGTGTAATAAAAGATTTTCTCAAAAAGCTTATCTAACAAGACACTGTCTTGTACATACTGGAGAAAAACCTTTTTTATGCAATGTATGCAATAAAAGTTTTTCAGAAAAGCGTTATCTAACAATTCACAGTCTTGTCCATACTGGTGAAAAGCCTTACTCTTGCAATATATGCAATCAAAGATTTTCTCAAAGATATAGTTTAACAAAACACAGTTTTATTCATACTGGTGAAAAGCCTTATTCTTGTAGTATATGCAACAAACATTTTTCGAATAAGCATTATCTATTGAGTCACAGTCGTTCTCATGTTGACGAGAGTGAAAGAAGTTATTCATGCAATGTATGCAGTAAAAGATTTTCTCGAAAATATCATCTGACTGAACACAGTGTTGTTCATACTGGAATAAAACCTTATTCTTGTAGTATATGCAAGAAAGCATTCTCACAAAGGTCTAACCTAACGAGGCATACTCATACTCATGCTAATAAAACTCCTGCCTGAAATACAAACAAATTAAATCTAACTAAGCATCATGTTCCTCATACTAATCAGAAGTCTTTCTTGAATGACAAAAATTGATTTTCCCCCTAATTTTTTTTTTACTCAACAATTTCTTAACATTGGTAATATGTATGATTTTTTTTTTTTGTTTTTGTTAAAGCTTACATATTAACAAATTTTGCAAATAATTCATTCTAATTTATTTAAGCAAAAGGTATTTAAACAAAAACTTTTCATTTTCTTTATTTACTCTAACTTTTGTCAATTTAATAAAACAAAGCAAATAAATTTTCCAAAAAATGCAATAAAAATAGTTAAAATAAAATTTCTTAAAAATGTAAAGAAATCAAAATATTTCATTTAAAAATTGGTTCCTAACTTGTAGCACAAAATAGATAAATTTTAATATCTGAGCTTCTAGAACCATTTTGCTTTTTATGGATTTCATACGTGGAGGAAAAATGAGTGTGACAAAACGGAAAATATTCTTGAAAAACAAAGTTAAATTTTAAACAGAGTTTGTTGTTAATTTTTTGTATCCCATTTGCCTTTGTGACATAGTTTGATATACAATGGGGCATGCAAAAAGGACGCTTTACAGAATCAAGCATTGCCTTCTTTATTGTGAAAAATCTTACTCTTGTAGTATATTGAGCACATGCTTAAGTCTAATTTAGTACTACTTTGACTTGTAACATTTGTTGAAATTCTTTAAATATTTGTATAAAGAAATGTTATTGAAATTGACACAGTATTATACCATTCTCGTCAAATAGCATATTTTTGTAAAATATGCAGCTAAGATTTTTTTTTAAAAAAAAAGAATGACTGCTGTAATGGATTAGTCTTCTTATTCTTATGAATACATTGTAAAAGTTGTTAAGAAGATTATATTATCTTTTGTATATTCTTAATAACTACCCTTATCACTTTTTTATGATTTCTAATGCATATTCTCCCTTGTTCTTCGATTGACGAAATATTGTGATAATGAGAATTGTGTTTATTCGCACTGGAAGTATAGTGTAGCTTTCAGGAGAACTCCTCCAGACACCCGTCTCGCGTCGTGACGGATACTATGGTTACGAGAAAGGTCACTTCGAGTAGGGGTGTGGGGTTAATAGTTTTGTCTAAATCTTAGCATAGGTCGTCGTGAGTAAACCAATCGACACCTTCTTCTTCCATTTCACCCCCCTTAGAAATGTGCTCTACCTTATTACCATTGCAGCAGACAGCCGCAGACTTTCAGTCTGGAGGAGTTCTCCTCAAAGCCACACTATTGTTAACTTACTTTAAATAGTCATTCTGAAAACTTTATCTAGTCCATAACAAAATGCAATATAGTTATAAGTTAATATCCTCATTTTAATGGTTGCCTATATTCTACTTTCTTGTTTTTCAAAAAAACACTGGTAGTTTGAAGCTCCTTTCCTCCTCTATTTTCAAACCAAGCTTCAATAACTACAGTAAGAATAAAAAAAAAAAAAATTAAAACAGGGAAATAAAAGATATGTGTGTTGGCAAGACAGCACTTCATCAGGGGACACACTGCCTGCCAACACACAGGAGCCTTTCTGTAGTCCGTGGAAAAACCGAAACTGACAGTGCCCCGAGTTTCTTTTTGTTTCATTTTTTAAGATTTTCAAATAGAAATCAGCACTTGATTTATTTATAATATTTTCTTACTGATTTGGCAATATTTTATTTTGATTTGGTTATTCTAACTGTAACTATTTTTATTTATAAGTGGGTGTATCATTTTTAAGTCTTACTATGTGTTGTGTACTTTGAAGTTGTGTTTGCTGGTTCATTATTTTTCTGTGCTTTTCAATTCTTAAATGATTTTCTCTTATTTGTCTATCCATTATAGGGCCCCGGGGCACCACAACACACATATCTTTTATTTTCTGTTGGCGCTTTTCCATTTTGATTTAATGTTTTAATTGTTAATTTACCTTTTTGTCTTTTCCTGTATTTGTAAATAAGATTTATTTCCTGATTACAGTAAGAACAAATTTACTTTCAATTATAAAACGAAAGTAAAAATGCTTAGATGAAAGAAAGTTAAAAATTAAGGGAATAATCCAAATTTTTATAAAGAAAAAATTCCACATAAAAAAATAGTTAAAAAAGAAATTCTTAATCTTTTAAAAAATGCCGTAATAGGGTCTTAGGCTTAGGCCTTTGCAATAATTAGTTTAAAATATATCGAAAAACTCTTATAGAATTCTTACTTAATGTGTTCTGGGTAGAAGACCATTCTCTATAAGAGATCCATGTATTCTCCTAAGATCCACATGAATCTTAAGAGGTTACAAAACAGAATCTTAACAAAATGGATCTTAGGAACATTTTCAGTTTTCAGTGCAAGGAAATGTTAAAAATGAAAAGTTGGAAAATTGACTCTTATAATGTTTTGAAAAAATGATTTATGTAATTTTCAATTTGATTTTATTAAATTAAAGAGTGCATTGGGAAAAATGCAATTTTTTGTTATCTTTTAATTTTTGTCATTTTTTATGCCTTTTCTTTGCAGTGTTCCCTTTACTACAAAATGTGATCATTATTCATCCTAGTCTTTATTTTTTAAAATTAGTGTGTGATTTTTATTCAAGAAAAGATATATTTTGAAGAATTATACTGTAGATACATTGAAATAAATGTCATTTTATTTATGTTGTAAAATGTTGTTTAAATTAAAAGAAGAAAAAAGACTTGTTTATTTCTTGGAAAGTTGTTAGAAATTTTATCCCTCACATAAATAAAATGTAGATTTCGTATATACTCGGGTTTTTAAGAAAATAATCCAGACCACGTGGGGTTTTTCGTGTTTTTTCATGGAAAAAAACCCCCTGATAACTATAAATCGACACATAATTTGCTTTAAAGTTAATGAATGGAAGCATTGTCATGAAATCAAATGCACATGTTGTTTTGTAGCACATGCTCATTTGTGTTTTTCAGCGTGTTAATTCTTTATCTTTTAAAATGTACAAAACAATTAATTATCCACTTTTATCTTCATTGTACTTTTTCCTTTTGAAATGAATGAAAAAGATAATAAATTTTAAACATTCGCTTTCTCCACGTGGTAGGGAGTAACTTACGATACGCTTGTTACGTATTGCCGTTATTGGTTTCTTTGGTAATATGGTTTTTTTGTATTCCATTTTATTTATTTTAGTCGCCTTCTTATTTTTTTCAATTTTGGATCCAACTTAAAACAGGGTTTATCCGAATTTAAGGAAACCCGATACCGCAGACTGATCCAAGTGGTCACCCATCCGCTGTCAGTGATGCTTGACTACGGTGATCTACTGGGAACCGTATCGGTTTTCACTGACCACAGTACTGGTATAAAATATCCTCAGGGTAGACGGATCATGGGTTAGAATCCCCTTGCGGTTGGGCTTACCGTGGGAGGTTTTCGTGATTTCCTACTTGTAACGAAAATGCTGATGAATTCCACCAAAAGGTCCTCTATGAAGATTAGTTTTGGCTAAATGCTTGATCTAGGAGTTTCCTTGTCTTCTGGGTTGGGTTCAAAATTATTTGGTTACGGAGTTCAACATTGAGAATCGTAAACTCAGAATTTTATTGGCTGTTCAAAGCCGGTTATAAAATGAAATAAAATACATTTGAGGCAGTGGATAAATAGTTTTTAGATTGTTCTGATGATGATTTTGATATCACAAGAAGTCCCGCAATGGACTGATCGTTAAGACACGGTTCCCAGCAGATCACCGAAGTCAAGCATCACTAGCTGCGGTCAGTGTGCGGGTGGGTGACCACTTGGATCAGTCTGCGTAGGGACCGAGGGTGTGCGGTATGAGTCCTCGTTAAATTGTTCTACCTGTAAAGTGCTCGACTTCGCGTGCAGGTCGTTGGGCTATCCCCTCTGCAGAGTATCAAAATTGTGACGGCTTGTCCTCGGATCATCCTCAGGGATGTTTCCCAGACAGTTTCCAATAGCCCATTGTGCAGCTCTAGTGCGACGTAAATTAACTACAACAACAGCTATCACAAAAAAATTTTCGAAGCTGCTAATTCAGAGACTTCATATAAATATATATAAGCGATAATAATTTAGAAAGTTCGAAGCGCAAATCAAGCAGAAAACGAAGAATATTTAAAGATGCGTATGTTAGCAAAACAGCACTTCATCAGGGGACACACTGTCTGCCAACACATCAGCCTTTCTGCCTTCAGTGGTAATACCAAAAACGGAATGAAATGTAAATGCAATGAAAAAATTAATGACATACAAACACAATTCAAAAGTACACAGAGTAAGACTTAATAATGAAACGCCCACATATAAGAAAGATAAGGTTGCAGTTGGAATAAAGAAATCAAAATAAAATATAAATTGTCAAATCTCTAAGAAAATCTTTAAAAATATATCAAATGCGGTCCCCTTTCAATAAGCTTGAAAAATAAAGCAAAAATATTCAATGAGTAAAAATGCCAAAAAAGTGCTGCCATCTTTATGCAGCAGGGGCAAAAAAATCCTAAATTTCACCGCATAGACTTATATATGCGGGCTTCAATTTTGGCCGAATTATTTAAACGTCTTTAAAATACTTTGAATTAAAAAATTATAATTACAGTACTTAAAAGGAAAATTATTATTCTTAAATGTAACTTTGAAATTGCTAATAGTTGAAAGAAAATATGTTTTATTATTGCAAATAAATTTAAACTTAATAATTTGACCAATCAAAATAATTTTACAAATTTTAACGTATAGGTTGGAATTAAAATATGTTAAACTAATAACATTAAACTTAAAATCTTTTCTTTTATCGTATAATCCGATAAAAAAATTTTGGTTGTGAAGTCTAATATCAAGATCTAAAAAATTTGGGGCCATTTTCATCTGAATTAGTCTTTATTAAATTAAGTTCCTTAGGATAAATATCTTTAATTAAATTAAAATCATTACTATCAAAAAATAAATCATCAATAAATCTAAACTCAATTAATAAATTATGTTGTAAAAGCTTTTATATATAAAAATGTAAGAAAATATTAGCAAATGCACTTGAATAACAATTTCCCATTGAGGTACCTTGAATTTGTCTGTAAAAACAAATAGCATTAAAAAGATAATTTTCAAAAATGTTTACATTACATAAAATAATCTAATCTTCCAATCCCTCATTACTCAAATATTTATCAAAAATTTCGAAACAAATATTCCTTAAATTATTGTGTGGTATTTTTAAAATCACATGTAAAAATATTATTAATTTTATAGTAATTTAAATATTTAATAACGTCTTGGTTGCTGTTTATAATAAAATGCTTATCATTTAAAATAATGTTTAAATAATTAAAAAATCTTTTCCAAAAACAGAATTATAGCATCCAGTGCTGCAAGTAACAAATCTAAATTCAAACGGTTTTTGGTGGAACTTAATTGTTAGAAATAATTAAAGCTATTGATTTTTAAACCTATTTTCTTGGAAAAAGACAAAATTCGATTGTAAATTTCTTTTTTAGAATTATTAATTTTGACAAAAGTATTATTGTTTTCATATTCTTTACTCATTAAATGCCTAAAAAAGTTTTTGCAAATAAAGCAAAAATTATTAGATGTTTTGTCAACAACACAAATAATAAAATTATATTTTAGTTCCTTAAATATATTTAATAATATGTCCCCTGATGAAGTGCTGTTTTGTTAACATACATATCTTTAAATATTCTTCGTTTTCTGCTTGATTTGTGGTTCAAAATTATTAAAATAAGACAAATTTGGTTTTCTGCTTTTAGAACTTTTCCATTTTGACTTATTATTTTAAATGCTAATTTCTTATTTTGTCTTTTTCTGAATCTGTGTAAATCAGTTTCATTCTTTGATTAGATATATATAAACGATAGTATTTGTAGATTAAGGGAGCATGATTGTATATGTCCGTCTTCATGAATTCGATAAATTATCTATTGCCACACATTGTTGGAATTTAGGGCATAAATTTAATTTTAATAGCATCAAAACTAATTTTAACCCTATCGCATGAGCCCACCTTCATGCTCTGGCATCTTTTTTCGTTCATACGAATACAGATTCTTTAATTAACGAAATCCTCACAAACCTTCAATAGCGCTTGGAGATGCAGTCTGCCGTGATTTGGCTCTCTCAGCTTGCGCGGTTTTTATCACAATTAATTTAAAACGTACCTATTCATTTTGGATTATAGAAATCAAAATTTAGAAATTAAGAAATCGTTTTAAAAAATGGAATTATAAAAACAGAATTTTTTAAAAAATGTTTTTATTTTATTTCATAACCGTCGTTGAACAGCTGACCCAATTTTTGGTTTACGATTACTGATGTTCAACTCCGTAGACTTGCAATTTTGAACTCAATCCGGAAGACAAGGGCACTCCTGTATCTAGTATTATGGGAAATTTGCCTTCACGGAGGACATTTTAACGGAACGAACCCGCATTTGCTTTACATGGAGAGGAAAACCTCCCAAGGTTAACCTGACGGCCAGGGGAATCTAACCCATGATCCGTCTACCACTGAGGATATTTTACGTCAGCAGTGTGGTCGGTGCGAGCCAGGTGCGGAATTCGTATCGACCAGCCTTCGCCGGGATTTAAACCCGGTTCACCTCATTGGAAGGCGAAAGCTCTATCCTCTTAGCCACTACGGCTTCCTTTTTATAAAGTTTGAATTTATTTTCCACAAAAAGTATTTAAAATTACTTTAGCTTTACCCTAAAATCAGCGTTTTTATTTATTCATTTTTATTTTGCGGTGCTTCGAGTTTGTTTAAAATTAGCCTATTTTTAAGGAAAAAGGTTTACGCTTAATAACATACTATAATAATATTTTTGCCGAATTCATCGCATTTGATCGAATAATTGTTTGCCCATACGGCTCCAAATGCGTAACGTAATGTTATACCTGTACTTATTCACCTTTATCTCTGCAATTTTATCTAACTTATCTTCGACGAATTTAATAAGCTTTACATCAGCCTCTTTAATAACAATATACGAACATTACTACACAATGCTGACTAATGTTAAATTCATTTCATGCTCAATGTTTCTTCATCCGTCAGCTGTTCCTTCATTTCTGTGATTTCGGAATTATTTTATCTGCGGTCTTGTTGGATAGATAGACTAGAGATATATTTCGTTTTCGAATTTATGATGATAATTCGGTGGACGTTTTTTGTTTTGTTGATCGTGTTAATGACGCAGGAAGATGCTGCAGATAAAGAATGCAAAGAGCTTCTCTTGGTGCAAGTGGTTAGTCAAATTTCTACAATTTATTGATTGTGGTATTAATTAACGATTTTTTTACTTAGTTTTTTTTAAAGCTCTGTCGTCACCTGAAATAATGCTTTCTAGCGTATAATATGCTGTTTTTATAATTGTTCCGTTTTTCGTAGGCTCTTTTTTTACATAAAATAATTCTTTTTAAGAGTATAATATGCTGTTTTTGTAATTGTTCCGTTTTTCGAAGGCTCTGTCGTCGCATGAAATAATACTTTTAACGTATAATATGCTGTTTTTATAATTGTTCCGTTTTTCATAGGCTCTTTTTTTACATGAAATAATTCTTTTTTAGAGTATAATATGCTGTTTTTGCAATTGTTCGTTCCGTTTTTCGAAGGCTCTGTCGTCACATGAAATAAAGCGTTTAATATGCTGTTTTTATAACAGTTCCGTTTTTCGAAGGCTTTATTACATGAAATAATGTTTTTTTAGCGTATAATTTGCTGTTTTTATAATTGAAGTGAATTTGATTGCAGGACTGTTTTTCTGGTTTTTGCCAGCACCGCTGCATTGTCTGGGCTCATAAAAATTTACCATAAATGAAAATTTTTCATTGATTTTAACGATTTTACTTTAGATGGAAAAACCTCGCCAAATTGGCGAGATAATTTTTTTTAAAAAAACTTTTTAAGTTATTGAAGTCCAGACATATAATAGTTGTTTTATAAGTGAGCCTTTTAGTTATGAAACTCTAACCATTTTACGCAGAGTTTTTATTAAACTTTTTATCATACTTTTTTCAATATTTTGTATTAGTTAAGATTAAAATAAGATAAAAAATATTATATTTAGCATATTAATAATTTATGCTTATGAAATACAGTACGAAACACCGGTGTCTTTTTGTGAGTTAAATGTAAAATCTTCCAAACATGACTCACTTCCAAACAATAATTTTTCAAATATGCACTCATTTGAAGTTATATAGATCTAAGAGAAACAGTTTTTCATCTTTGACATTTCTTTAATTTGCAAATTCAATTATTGATACCTTTTTGATTAGTAATAAAAATATTTTTCCTAACAATTTTTTTGAATTTTACTTTTTAGTACAAATGTAATTCCGGTAGTCAAAAATTTTTTTTGTGTAACTAATAAGCTGTTTTTTATAATTAAAAAATACCAAAATATATAATACATTTTTGTCTGTAATTAGAGTGTTGTACAAAAATATATAGCTGCCCCATTTACGTCAAAGGGTTAATAGCTGCATAATGATCGCCCTTATTACATATTGTTTGAATCCTTTTATATAAAAGAGGTTAAAAAAGTAAATAGATTAGAAGTCGTCAATTAATATTTAAGTATGGAATAAATTCAAACGGGATCAAAACCTAGTGAATCACTATTAAAGTAAATGAGACAGTAAACATCAAAAATTGTTTAATTGCCGGAAAAAATAGTGAGTAATTTAATGGTGATGGTATGTTTCTTTCAAAGTTTCAAACAGGCAATCAAAACTGGTTTAGATATGTTTTATCTCGCATTATTTTATGAGTGATTTGACAAATTTGACTAGTGTTTTGGTTTCTTTTACGTTTAAAAAATATTAATTAATGAATCCAAATGTATTTACTTTTTTTACTTTACTTTTGGCAAGTTGTTTAAAAGACTATATTCAGGATGGGAATTATGAAACACTCAGTATTTCATTTAAAAAAATATTTATTTTCTTAATTTTTGTTAATCGAATTTTATTTTTAAATACTTAAAATGTTTTTTATACTTAGTTATTGTCATTTTATTGTTGTAGGATATTTAGCTTCATACGAGTCGTCTAGTTTTAAGACACCTTAACACTTCTGTAGTAGAAGTAATTTCATTTTCTGTAAAATATAAAGAATAGAACATAAGTTTTTTTTTAATAACCGTAGTTGAACAGCCAACCTAATTTTATGGGCTTACGACTACTAATGTTCAACTCCGTAGTCTTGTAGTTTTTAACCCAATCCAGAAGACAAGGAAACTCCTGGATCCAGTATTGAGAGAAATTTGCCTTCGTGGTGGACTTTTTGATGGAGCTAACCCACATTTGCGTTACATGGAGAGGAAAACCACGAGAACCTCCCACGGTTAGCCTGGCTGCAAGGGAACTCTAACCCATGATCCACCTACCATTGAGGATATTTCACGTCAGTACTGTGGTCGGTGCAAGCCGGATGCGGAATTCGTATCAACCAGTCATCGCCGGGATCGATCCCCGGTTCACCTCATTGGAAGGCGAAAGCTCTATCCCCTGAGCCATCGCGGCTCTAACATAAGTTATTATCTGAAAGGAACTTATATGTCAAATCTGTAAAAAAAAAGTTTTTTGCACATAAAGTAAAAATAAATAAATAAATAAAACAATATAGACGGCGCTTAGCGAGTTCTGAAACTAAACGACTCATATAAAGTTTGTTAAATAAAAATAAAATGACAGTAAATTATGAATTTTAAAATAATGAAATTTTTTACAGAAAAATTATAATTATGGCTATTTTTAGGACATGAAATGTAGCCCTGTAACCTATAATGAGTTAGATATGACAAATGACAAAAATTCCGGTTTAAACAACAATTTTTTTAAACATACTAAGATTTTTTTCAATTTTAATGTATACATTATAAAAAAATTATTAAAAAAAATCTTTGATTTGAGCAGTTTTTTTAAAAATGTGAGTGAATTTTAATTCATATGTCTTATAAATAAAATTTAAAAGTAATTAAATTATGAATATTTTAACTTGATACACGATTACCCAAACTAATACTTGCTTAAAATAGTATTATTAATTTATCACCAAAGTGCATTTAAGCATTAAATTATTATTTATATATTTACGCGAAATAAGAACTAGAACGCATTATGAATTTTTGATCTAAAGATTGGCTTTTCCTGTATATTAAGTTTCAAGAAATTCGAAGGATTAGCCACATGCATCAATCACATGAGTTCAAAAATTATTAAAACCTAGAATTTTGCAGATTATTATGTGGATTTCTTTAAGTAAGTGGTCAATTTCACTTCCATTTCACAAAACTTTACTGTTATTTTTCTAAATCTTGATTGTATTCATAATTTGTTATCGTCTGTGCAGCTTTTCAGACACGGAGATCGCGCTCCTTTAAGACTCTATCCTACTGATCCTAATCCTGTATCTATCTGGCCTGGTGGCTTAGGAGCCTTAACTAAGGTAAGATCTAAAACTTAGTCGCTGCAATTTTTACTGTTTCCTTTTTTATATAATTTTATGTTTCGAAGTGTAAAACATTAGAACCTCAATCAATCATTTTTCATATTCCATTCATTGCAAACGATCGATGCGGGTCGACATAAAATATTAAGTGATAATTTGAAAATGTATGAAAATTATAAAGAAATACTGGACTTGAAAAGTAATAATACTAAAAGTGCAATTTAATTGAAAGAAATATGTAGAGTCCTCAAACAAAAAAATAAACGGATCACCTTGAATAACTTTTGATCTAATGATTGGATCGTCACGTTCCATGACTCAATCTTAACGGTTTGAGGAGGTAATCTCAAATATGCTAAATAATTAGTGCAGACGATATTTTAAGTTATGAAATCAGACTCAAAAACATACTTTCTCTGAATAAATATAGCTTTTTTTCGATGGATTCGAATTTCTAACAGTTAAAATTTAGAGGGTACCCTCAATCTGGGAAATATGTGATCCCAGTTGTTTGGTCAGGAGAACAGCCCAAATTTTTAACACCCTAATGTTAATTTTACTTTTTGCAATGTTAATTTTGTTCTCTGCGCATTTGCGCATTTCGCTGTATTTCGGAAACTTTTTATGCGAATTGAAAAATTCTTAAACATAGTTATAAAATTCCTTGATCCAAAGATAATTCAATGCAAAATACATCTTTAGTAAATATTTATTATTTTTTTATTATTTTATTTAAGAAGAGTCGAAAATTTTTTGAATAGTAAGGTATACAAATTTTTACACCATATACAATTTTGAATGGCAAAATGCAAAATTTAATCGAAATTGGTTGAATAGTTCCTGTGAAATCAAATTTTAAGCCCAAAATTTCCGCTGTTTTTCGAATATCATATTTGTATTCCTCCTTCCAACGAAATTCTTCAAAAACGAGTGGGAAAAAGTTTTCAATGTATATTTAAAATGCAATACTTAGTTATTCAGCAGATTATCTAGGTATTGCCCAATTAACTAGGGTAATCTGTTAAAGTGCCAGAAATTGTTTCATTTCTCAAATTGCCTCGATAATCTGCACATTACCTAACTGGGCACTCGCTTAAGTGAAAATAAGATTTTTGCAGGAACAGCAGCAGCATTTCTGCACGCTTAAATTATCACGTTATTTATCTAGTTTTCGATATCTAAAGGATCTAGTTTATAAAAATCAACAAATTAAATGGACTCCAATAACCAATCAATTAAATAACAATTATTAACAAATCAAGAATAGAAGTCAAGTTAGAAATAGTTAGAAATATCATCAAGTTAGAAATATCATTGCAATTAAGTAATAATTATGATAATTGAATTAATGGCAATTAAATTAGAATATAATTACAAGAAATTGAGAAATAAACTTTTGCATCAAAACAGATGCCGTCAATGGCCTTTACCTAGGTAAATTGCGGAAACGCCTGACTCAGCACTTAAACGGAACGAATCAGTAAATCTGCAGATTGGCTAGGTAAAGGGCGATTCCACGAAAAGTGGTCCTGAGTGACTAAATTTTCAAAATTANAGTAATTATTTATTATTTTTTTATTATTTTATTTAAGAAGAGTCGAAAATTTTTTGAATAGTAAGGTATACGAATTTTTACACCATATACAATTTTAAATGCAAAATTTAATCGAAATTGGTCGAATAGTTCCTGAGAAATCAAATTTTAAGCCCAAAACTGTTTTTCGAATATCATATTTGTATACCTTCTTTTCATGACTTTCTTCAAAAACGAGCGGAAAAAGTTTTCAATGCATATTTAAAGTGCAGAAATCAGTTATTCAATCAATTAGTTCATTATCTAGGTTTTGCCCAATTAACTAGGGTAATCTGTTAAAGGAACAGCAACAGCATTTCTGCAAGCTTACATTAACATGTTATTTATCTAGTTTTCGATATCTAAAGGATCAAGTCGATACAAATCAACAAATTAGATGAAGTCCAATAACCAATCAATTAAATAACGATTATCAACAAATCAAACGGTTAAAAATATCATTGCAATAAAATAATAATTATGATAATTAAATTAGAATATAATTACAAGAAATTGAGAAATAAACTTTTGCATCGAAACAGATGCCGTTAATGGGCTTTACCTAGGTAAAATGCGGAAACGCCTGACTCGGCACTTAAACGGAACGAATCAGTAAATCTGCAGATTAACTGGGTAAAGTGACATTAACGAATTTCCAGGTTTTGCGCGATAACATATATACAACTGATCATCTACGAGAAGTGTGTTACAAAATTAACCCCCTTAAAAAAAAGCTCCTCCCCCCATATTGCTCTATAGTTCCTATTCATAATTATCATAATTAACCATATGAAGCTAAACGCAAGTCTTTCATCAATGGCGGAAGAAAAACATGAATAGGTTTCCAAGTTAATGTTTATTTCATTCCTAAACGCAGTTTATTCAATCGTTAAAAAGTTATAATTATCGATTGCAGGGGTTTATCTTTACTGACTATCGGTTTCTAACTTTTTCAATATTTAGAATGACACCGAGATGAAAACAAAATAACCTTATACATAGATAATCGATGCTTAAACAAATGAATAGCCTAAGTAAGCGATAATATTCATAAGATAAACTCATTCAATTTACTTAATGCGTTTGTTATTGTTTCTAGCATTTTTTTAGTTCGATTTATGTCTCGCAATCTGATTAAATACATAAAACTCGGAAAAAACTTTAAGACTTTGTTGAGAACTTAAATCCTCAAACTAATACTTTCTGGTGTACCAACTTCCAGAGTAACAACTACCCTACCCTACGATAATGGAAAAGACACTTTTAGTTTTTGACATTTTTTTAAAATTTCTCAAGAAATATATAAAAGATTATTTTATGACTTTAGAGATGTTTAGTTTATGCGATTTTTGATTCTTAGCAAAAAGGTTTAAATCTTTCAGAGGTTTAGGAAACTGACGACTTAAAATTACGAAAAAAGAAAAAGAAGTATTGTTGAACACTCTATGCCAGAAAATCAAATAATAAGCTTGTAACTTGTGTTGGCTATTTAAGTTGTTATATATTTTTAACTGCATAAAATTTCGTAAATCTAGAATACATTTTTATGGGGTTATGGATATTTTTATAAAAAATTAACTTTTTGTCTTACGTTTTTTGCTATAACTTCATAAATATTCAATGGAATTAAACAATATTTTTGGAGCAATTTAAAAAAAATTATAAATTTTTTTATTTAAAATTAAAAAAAAGTTAATTAAAAACTTAGATAAGATATAAGTATTTAAATTAGATACTGCGCATGCACAGAAATATTAAAAAAAAATTTTCTTCTTCTTAATTTTGTAAAGAATCGTTTTTGGCTATTAATGAAAAAAGTTTGATTTAAATATTCAAAAAATTTAAAAAGTTTCAAGCGATTTTCATAGTAATTTTTGTACCTGCTGATAGATACCCCAAAACGATCAGAGGTTTTCCTGAAATTTGATTTTTTACTATTAAACAAGATTTATTAAAACTGTTATTGTGGGGGATCATCCTCCATAAAAGTATGTTTTCTTTCGCATGTCGTCTTTCCTTATACCATCACATTTTTGTTCTTTGTTCACGATTATTATAAGGTATTCGTATTTGTTATTAAATTTTGTTTTATGAAACAAAATAAAATTTATTGAAAGCCCCTGATCGTTTTGGGCTTTCTAACAAAAAGCACAAAAACTACTTAGAAAATCGCTCGAAACTTTTTAAATTTTTATAATATTTAAATCAAAATTTTTTTCATTCTTTGCCAAATACGATTCTTTATAAAATTAAGAATTTTTTTTTAAAAATTTATTCGTGCACGCGCAGTATAAAGGAACTACCTTAAAAACTTATATCTTGCACAGTTTTCAACGATTTTCTTAAAATTTAAATAAATAATTTTGTAATTAATTTTAAATTATTCCAAAAATATTGTTGGATTCTTATGAATATTTATAACGTTATAGCAAAAAATCGTTAGACAAAAAAATTACTTTTTTATAAAAATGTCCATAATTCCGTAAAAATATACTCTAGGTTTACGAAATTTTATGCAGTTATTAAAAATAGCATCTTAAGTAACCAGTACAAGTTACAAGCTTATTGCTTGATTTTCTGGCATAGCGTGCTCAAAAATACTTGTTTTGTTCCGTAATTTATTGTCGGTCTTCTAAACCTCTGAAAGCTTTAAATTTTATTGCTATGTAGGAAAAATCGCATGAACTAGACATCTTTATAGTTATAAAATAATCTTTTTTAGTATTTATTGAGAAATTTTTAAAAAAATGTCAAAAACTCTAGGTTTATCTTCCATTATTATAGGGTAGTGTTGAGTAACAAGTGTCTAGGGTATCAACTTTTTAGAGTTAAAATTATTCTTGTGCTTGTACGAATTTCCGAAAGGCTAGAGAAAATTATTATACAAATATATCAATGTTTTAGTTAGTTCTTTAGTTCCAAAATGATTATAGTTTGAGAAACACAATTTCATAAATTTCTAAATACAGTACAGAACCCGTTATCCGGAAACCAAAAAACCAGAACGAAATTCGGTAAATTTTCCCGCCATTTTTAATTAAAAAAAATTTTTTTTCCTCATAAGATTTTAGGATTTTTCGTTTTTTTTTAAAGATGTTTACCATACCATCATTTTGGAAATAATAATTAGTGTATTACTTCATCGTTTTTTCTTCTGTTTAAGATATTTCCAATTTTTTTTTTCAGTTGGATTTAACAATAAAAAAACGGGTTTTTGTAACGATTCAGAAAACCGGAAAAATCAGTTATCCGGAATAGCGATGGTCCCGATCGTTCCGGATAATCGGTTCCCTACTGTACATGTATGAATGTATGAAACTATATAAATGAAAGCACCTAAAAATCAATATTGCTTGAATCTTCTGTATGAAAATATTTATTAATTTATTGTTTATTTCAGCTAGGAAAATTACAACTCTATGTTTTAGGGCAACAACTACGATACATGTACAGAGAATTTTTAACTACAAATCCCATAGAGGTAATACATAAAGGCATCCTATTTTGCAAACAATATTTTTATAACTTAAACATTTTTTAAATAAATTTTTTATTTGTGTCAATTTTATGAATTATATGAAATGGTATCATGAAGTACTTAAGAAAAAGTTGAAAAAATTCGATTTCAGCCATGATAAAAAAAAAAAGTTGTATTGATTGGTGACATGAAGTAGTATAATCATTCATATAAATATCAAAATTATTTTATAATTAACATAAATTACATTAATGAAATCTATAAATATTTCACTGTTTGTGAGTGTGATTAAAAAAAAAATCATAATTTTTTATTAATAACTCTTACAATTCAAGAACTGATATTCTCATTCTTCTAAAAGTTACTTATTCCTTTGTTAAAATTTTATCTCCTATCTATTTTGTCCTCAAAATGTTCATTTTTTTTTCAGACTTAAAGCATTCTAGTCATGGAACTTCAAAGCTTATTTTTTTCTTTTCCTTTTTTTAAGAATTGCATCTTTTAATCAACATGATTCGAGCACAAATTAGGCCCCGCTTTTTTATTATAGGGAAAGAAATATATGTTTCATGTAATAAATTTTTTCAAATCAACTTTTCTTACTGATGATCAGGTTTTATTTCTCTAATGCGCTTAACACAAACTAAAAAGTTTAGGAACACCACATTGATCCAAAAAAAAAAAAGTTGGCTCTTTCTTTTACACTTTACCCCTTTTTTTATTTTCTGAAAAATGTCTTTAAAATAATGTATTCTAATGATTTTCTGAAATTTTAACTTTCAGCTTTGTGCTACAGCAATTATTTTGTATAACATTCAGCAAATATGAAATCTTCTAACTTCACGTTTTCCATCAAGTTACATTTACTATTCTCATTTAATTGACATGTCAGATTTCATGCTTCAGATTTCCATGAAATTTATACATCAAGATTTCAATAAAATTGATACATCAGATATCCATTCCGAATTTCCATGAGATTTTCTGAGATTGAATTACCTCCAATAAAAAAAAAATACATAAATAAATAAAAAATTCTCGTGTTGTTTGTTAAATGGAAAACCGGAAGAATAAAATATCCATGACTGGAATCTTTTATTGTACTGATTAATAAAAACAAGTGAAATATACCATGATAAAGCTTTTACTGTTCTTAATTATAATCTGCTCACCACTATTCACTTTTTCTTAAATAAGAAGCAATCTTATATATAATATCTTACACACTATTAGGCCAAAAGTACCCGGACACCCAGTGATGCAGGACTCAGATATTCCCAAAGCATAAATTAATATCATGTAAGTCCGCCTGCACATGCTTTTGTAGACTTTCCACCAGTATTTGATAGCTGACCATATGAATGTGTCCATCACAATTAAAGTAAATGCTGGCAGTGAGTTCGTGATCTAGTTTGGCCCGGTTATGGAATCTGCATTCTTATTCGTATTAAACTGCCGTGCAATTCAAAAAAACAACGTAAGTGCTTCACGATTGATTCCGAGAAAAGTGACTTGATAACTATTTTCCTTGTATTGCCAATGCTGTGAACGCTAATATAGAATTTCGAAAAACTGATATAACAAATTTTATTTTTGAAAAATAATTTTTTTTTTGCACTATGCAGCTTACCATATAAAGATGCCTAATATATAAAAATCCCAAATTTGAATTCTTTGTCGCTTGCGTTGATTTTTCAATTGCACGGCAGTGAAGGTGTTCTATGGAACTTAAATTGGAATTCTGAAATGGCCAGTTCAGCTTTTGTATACCCTTATTGTCCAATCATGGAGGCGCAAGTCTCGATATGTGAATGGAGCAATTACATTACTGGAAGAGAAATGTGCCGTCTTATGAAATATTGCCATAGAGTTAAGAGATCAGCATAGTTCAGAAAGTCCACATGCGTTTCCAATCGCATAAACTAGGGGGCCAGGACAAACGCCTTAGAACCAGATTCACTTGTTTTGGTGGATGTTCGAATGCTTTTGGCGAGATAATGTAGCTGTTAAAAAATCGTATTTGTATAGAATATTTTACACCTTTCGAAAATAATCTATGTATGAAATGGTATTACTATTGCTGTTTTTTCTCTCTCTCTCTTTTTCTAATGACCACTACTTTTGTAAGTTGGGAGAATAGTTTCTGAAATATCATTGGATCGATAGATAGATAGATGGATGGGAAGGTAGGAGAGAGCAAAGATTATAAAATATAAATGTAAAAAACAAGACTGAAATTTTAAGTTTCATGCGTGCTGCATGTTAAACAACTCTGTACTCTTGTCACAGTACTTTAAAGAAAAAGTCACGATTTAAGGAGGCATTTAATAAGTGTCTTTCATCTTATCTTGTTTTCATAGCTAAAACACAAAATATTAATTTTTGTTTTATTTCCCTTAGATCAATGTCAATAGCTCTGAGTACGATCGTTGCCTTGAAAGTACTGAATCATTCCTTGCATCTTTTTATGCCCCTACTGATGAATTTAAATTCAGCAAAAATGTTGATTGGCAGCCTTTACCTGTACATTCTGTCCCGAAAGAGATCGACAAAGTAAAGAAACCTTGCATTTCATTTTATAATTCTGAGGCGATTTTGCGCAATATTTTTTTTCCAACAAGGTGCGAAACTTCGAAAAATGCGAAGTTGGAAAGCAGAATTGTTTTAAATATAATTGCAGCGTATTATTAATTTTTTTTTAACTCAATGAAAATTTATTATTTCAAAAATAGTTTAGAAATTCATGATGTTTCGTTTTGACGTCTGTAGTACATATTTTTCAAATGTTTGAAAAAAAAATAAAGTTAAAAAATATCTATTAAAAGCTAAAAAGACAAAAATTTAACTAAAGAACAGAAATTTAGCTAAAAAGAACACTGACAAATACCATCTTTATTGATGTCAAAGATTGAAACCATTAAAAATCAGTCTCTTTGTCTAGAAACACAACAATTCATTCGTTGAATTGGAAAAAAAAAATTTTGATGCTTCACATTTCAATACTTTAACATTATAACATTACGACACCAAAAGCCTAAAAAAAAAAAGTGAGCATCAAAAATAACTTTTGATCTAATGATCGAATTTTCAAGTACTTGAACTCAATCTTACAATATAAGTCGCAAAAACGGACTTTCTCTGAAAAACATGCCTTTTTGTCGACCGATTCAAATTTCTGATCTTCAAAATATGAGCTGGCGGGAGTAGCTGCAACCTGAAAAATCAGGTCCCAATCATAGAGCTATGATGTATAGTAGAGCACGCGCATCAAGAAAATTTTCTTCCTCAGAATAAAACATGACTTGAGGGTGAGTGGTGAAAGAAATTCTACCTTCCGTTTCTCCTTGTTATTTTATTGGAAGAAAATCAATGCCTGAATTTAGAAGTCAAAAATCTTAAAATGTGGGATTTACCGTGTTGCATTTGGTTGTAAAGGAAAATTTGTCTAAGTACGACCTTATAGATTTCGTCATTTATCACTTTGTGGAATTACAATTATTTTTATTTACTATATAAATGAACATAACATACATTTTCTTAGACAAAAGAAGAGTTATGAAAGATTAATACAAAATGATTCGATAATTAAATCAGAGATTTTTGCCGTTTGATTATTAGTTCTTAAATGAAATTATCAGGTACTTTACAATCAAAATCATCTGATTTTTTAAAAATTTTAATGATACATAAAAAAATTGGAAATACTTTCAGAAATATTAAGGCTCTTTTATCCTATCATAGCAGATCTAAAGTTGAAATAAAATTACAAATTACAATTACAGAAATGATAGATTATATTAAGAAGTGATAGATGATTATTGCAAGTACATATTTTACTATTTTATTTTGTTTCATTCACAATGAAAGAAAAAAACGAAAAAAAACTCTGAAATTAATTATGCGTAAATATTTTACTCATTGACAGAGAATTTGCATAAAAGTCATACTATTTTGAAAATTCTACTGTCCTTTAATTGCCATCTATGTAATGTAATTAATCTGTATATATATCTGTAAGTTATAAATCATTATAAATAATTACATAATAAATTTATATTCTCTGTAAAATTAATTTATGGATGCTTGTAACTACAATAAATTGTGAAAATTAAAAATATATGTTTGAGGAAACTATCTTTTACAAAACACATACGCAATGTTAAATTATAAATCTAGTTTATAAATGTATAAAAAAATTATCTTAAATAAAAAACTTTTTAACTAAATCGCTCTCTAACGATGAATTTTAATATGCGATACATACTTTTATAATTTGTAAATTATATATCACAAGAATAATTAATAAAAGTGAACAAACTTTCAATAATAAAAATTATTTGAATTAATTGTAGTTTTTTTTAAACATGAAATTTTTTTTTATTAAAATAAGTTTTAACAAAGATAAAGTATTATTAGTTAATTAGGAAGTACTTTTTTCACAATTAAAAAACTTTGAAGTTTAATAGAAAATACTTTGATTTTTAACTTCTGTTATAATAATATTCTGTTATAATAATCTATCAGAAAAGAGAACTCATTTCAATTGTCACGCGACGCCCTTCGCTCTCCGTAAAAATTGCTGAAAGAGAGGGGAGGGGGGGACTCTGATGTTATTAGGGACGACGAGGGATGTAGATATATAACAGAACGATTGCTCCACTTTTATTTCAGCTCTATGGTCCCAATAGTTTTAGGCAGGTGAAAATTAAAAAAAAAAAAAAAATTGAATACGAATTCGAGAGTATGAATTCGAAAGTTTGGAACGCATAACGTTAATAACTAGAGGATTTTTTGAGGCGAATACAAAAAATTTTTCACATAATTATAAATTTTTTTTTATCCAAAAATTATTACGTAAAAAAGAATTTAAAAAAAAATTATTTGCTAATTTTTTATTATTTTATTTGTTAAATATGAAAAAAATTTAAATTACGGCAAATTTCTACATCATTTTAAAATGCGTAATTTTGAATGACAAAATACAAAATTTGGATGAAATCGGTCGAATAGTTTCTTTCTAAAATATTAAATTATAAAAGTTGTATATTTAGATATAGACGAACAAAACGTTGCGTCTATTGCGTAATGTCCACTTTAATGTTTTGTAATCTCAACTTCACTCATTTTCTTTTGATTCCTAAGCTGGTTACGCCTCGAAAATAAATTATTTTTCTACTAATATAAATACTCTTTAAGGATTTAGACACGGGGAGCTTCTGTCCTACAACAGATGCGGAGGAGAAAAGAATAATTAACTCCCCGGAAGGTCAAGCTTATATAGCGAAGCATAAGGTACCTTATTTATATACTTGTCAACTATTTTAGTGCAAATTTCATTCATGTTTTTAGGTTTAATACGAAATTCATTCTCTCTATCTTTGGCTGAAAGTAAGGCCACCCGCTAGCAACTTTTGCCTCGAGTCTTGATGCGTGGCATCTTGAATCAAGCTCTTGACCACAAAGAAGTTACGGTGTTCGAAAGATAAATCTACCGATGGTTCTCCAACACGAGCTGTTCAGAATGTAGAAAAGTTTATTCCCTATAGAGTAAGTGGTCAAGAACCTGAACCATATGATAGCACATGGGTCGCTGTCATATGTTTCAACAACTAAGTGAGCTCACTATCTTATCCCACACTAGGGGAGATAAGATCCTGGAATATTCTTTGGCTAGTTAAAAATGCTGGGATGCAAAAACCACAATTAATTTCTTTGTGGTATAAAATGCTTGCGTGTTTCAATGTATTTTACTAAAACTTGAGGCATGAAGATTTGCGTGTAAATTATGGTATTACTCAACAGTTACTATCGCAGTTATCTCAACAGTTCTCATCACAACAGTTATCTCACATCTCAACAGTTATTTGTTACTCAACAGTAACAAATAGCAGTTACTATCTTCATACGTTTTAATATCCACGTGAACTCACCGTCTTAGTCTTCTTGGCGAGTTGGCGATTAATAGTTTTATCACAAGTTTTTCTTTACATTTGCTAAATCTTGGATATAATTTTACTATTCCTTGGATACATAATTTATAATAGCTATTATATTTTATATTTTCATCTGTGAATTTAATTTCAGTTAATGTTCCTTTATATCAGGAGTGTAATTTTCCAAATAACAACATGGAACTTTTGGTCAACTTCTACGTCATAGAAATTAATTGCATAAAAAATTTCAACTGTTGCCGATGTTGGTACGGGGTAACTAAAGGGTGGTAATTTATCCATGAATCTTCACTTCTAATTAGAACGGACTGTAATATCGCTGGTAAATCCTAAAAATAGTAACTTTTCTAAATCTGGTAAATGCTAGTATTGGAATACGACAAGAGAGAGAGCACCACCACAACCTTTTTATAGCTTGTTTATTGCGACTCTGACTGTTACAAAACGTTACTGTAGATGGCGCTGGAGTAAAGATACAACAGCCGATTTGTGAGTGTGTGTGTGGAGGGCAATCCCCAAGAACTGATGTGGGAAATGTCGAAAAAAATAAAAATCAGGGTTGGAATGATTTGAAAATATTTAATTTTTTTTAAAAAAAAAACTTTATTTGAATCACATGATATTTTTTAAATCACAGATTTATCTAAAATATATTATTTATATAGTACTCCATTAACTAATATGCATTACTTAAGACTGTGATAATAAACCATTGAGATCAAATCTCAAGTTTTATTCACAGAATTAAGAAACGAAATCTTTCATTTTTTTAAGAGCTTAAATGTAGATAAGAATGTAACTTTTAAATTATAATTTTTCGTTGTTCATTTCATACCATTTTCATGTTTTAATGTACTCATTGTATTATGTCATATTTACTGTTCTATTACCAATNAATGTTTATTTCATTCCAAAACGCAGTTTATTCAATCTTTAAAAAGTTATATTTATTGATTGCAGAGTTTTATCTTTACTGACAATCGGTTTCTAACTTTTTCAATATTTAGAATGATACCGAGTTGTAAACAAAATAACCTTATACATGATAATCGATGCTTAAACAAATGAATAGCCTAAATATGCGATAATATTCATAAGATAAACTCATTCAATTTATTTAATGCGTTTATTATTGTTTCTAACTTTTTTTAGTTCTATTTAAGTCTCGCAATCTGATTAAATACATAAAACTCGGAAAAAAACTTTAAGACTTGGTTGAGAACTTAAATCCTCAAACTAATACTTTTTGGAGTACCAACTTCTAGAGTAACAACTACACTACGCTACAATAATGGAAAAGACACTTTTAGTTTTCGACATTTTCTTTAAATTTCTCAAGAAATACATAAATGATTATTTCACAACTTTAGAGATGTATAGTTTATTCGATTTTTCATTCTTAGAATTATGATTTAAATCTTTCAGAGGTTTGTGCAACAGAATATAAATCACGGAAGAAAAAAAAACAAGTATTTTTGCCAGTATTATACCCGATGCCAGAAACTCAAGTAATAAGCTTGCGACTTATATTGGTTACTTTAGTTATTATTTTTAATAACTGCATAAAATTTATTAAATCTAGAGTAAATTTTGATGGAGTTATGGACATTTTTATAAAAAGAACTAATTTTTTTGTCTTATGTTTTTCTTGCTATAACTTTGCAAATATTCAATTAAAAGATGATGAATATTTTTGAGCAATTTAAAGTTAATTATAAAATTGTTTATTTAAAATTTAAAGAAAAATTTATTAAAAACTGAGACAAGTATTTAGGATAGTTCTTTCATATTGAGCATGCACGGAAAAATTTAAAAACATTTTTTTCTTAATTTTGTAGAGAATCGTTTTTGGCAACTAATGAGAAAAGTTTGATTTAAATATCTTTAAAATTTAAAAAGTTTCAAGCGATTTTCAAAGTAGTTTTTGTACTTTTTGATAGAAAGCTCAAAACGATCAGGGGTTTTCCTGAAATTTCATTTTTTACTATTAAACAAGATTTATTAAAAATGAGACTGGTATTGTGGGGGATCATCCCCCATAAAAGTATGTTTTCTATCGCATATTGTCTTTCTTTATACCATCATATTTTGGTTCTTTGTTCACGATTATTATAAGGTATTCTTATTTGTTATTTAATTTTGTTTTATAGTGCAAAATAAAATTTGTTAAAAACCCCTGATTGTCTTTAGCTTTCTATCAAAAAGTACAAAAACTACTTTGAAAATCGCTTGAAACTTTTTAAATTTTTATGACATTTAAATCAAAATTTTTTCATTAGTTGCCAAATACGATTCTCTGTAAAATTAAGAAAAAAATGTTTTTAAATTTAACCTTGCACTCGTAGTATAAAAGAACTACCTTAAATATTTATATCTTTTTTAATGAGCAGTTTTTAATGAATTTTTTTAAATGTTAAATAAATAATTTTGTAATTAGTTTTAAATTGCTCCAAAAATATTGTTGGATTCTATTGAATATTTATAAGGCTATCGTGAAAAAAAATTAGACAAAAAAAATTATTTTTTATAAAAATGTCTATAACTCCGTAAAAATTTACTCTAGGTTTACGAAATTTTATGCAGTTATTAAAAATAATATCTTAAGTAACCTATACAAATTACGAGCTTATTGCTTTATTTTCTGGCATAGAATGCTCAAAAATACTTGTTTTATTTCATAATTTATTGTCGGTCTCCCAAACCTCTGAAAGCTTTACATTTTATTGCTAAGTATGAAAAATCGCATGAACTAAACATCTTTAAAGTTATAAAATAATCCTTTAAGTATTTCTTGAGAAATTTAAAGAAAAATGTCAAAAACTCAAAGTGTCTCTTCCATGATTGTAGGGTAGTGCAGAGTAGCGTGTCTAGGGTATCAACTTTTTAGAGTTAAAATTATTCATGTGCTTGTACCAAGCGAATTTCCTAAAGGCTAGAGAAAATTATTATACAAATATATACATTTTTTAGTTAGTTCTTTAGTTATAAAATGCTTATAGTTTGAGAAACACAACTTCATAAATGACTAAATACATATATAAATGTACGAAACTAGTTAAATGAAAGCACCTAGAAATTAATATTACTTGAATCTTATTTATGAAAATCTTTATTAATTTATTGTTTATTTCAGCTAGGAAAATTGCAACTCTATGTTTTAGGGCAACAACTGCGATACATGTACAGAGATTTTTTAACTACAAATCCCATAGAGGTAATGCATAAAGGCAACACATTTTGATAACATACACATTTTTCAAATAAATTGATTTTTTGTGTCAATTTCATGAATTGAATGAAATGGTATCATGAAGTATTTACAAAAAAAGAAGGAGAAAAACTTCAATTAGAGCCATGATAAAAGACAAAAGTAATGATTGGTAACATAAAGTAGTACTATTCATATAAATATCTAATTTATTTTATAACTAATATAATTTATTTTATAACTAATATAATTTATTTTATAACTAATATAATTATATTAATAAAATCCATAAATGTTTCACTGCCTGTGAGTGTGATGAAAAATATTCATAGTTTTTTTTATGTCGCCTATAGTTTATAGGGGTTGGCTTTTACATTTTAGGAACTGAAATTCTCATTCTTTTAAAGTTACTTATTCATTTATAAGAATTTTATCTCCTGCCCAAAATGTTCTTTTTTTTTTCTGTATAGAATTAAAGCATTTTAGTCATGGATATTCAAAGTCTATTTTGTTTTCTTCTGAAAATAGTTTTTTTTTCTTTCAAATTACAGCTTTTTATCACAATTATTCGGCCACAATTTTAGCCTCTATTTTTTTATTACAGGGAAAGAAATATATGTTTGATGTAATAAAGTTCTTCAAAATCAATTTTTCCCCCTGATGACCAGGTTTAGTTTCTCTAAGTGTTTGAGACAAACTAAAAGGTTTAGGAACACCACATTGATCTTTTCCAAAAGTTGGCCTTTTCTTTTACCCTTTCTCCTTTTTTTTTTTTTTTTTTTTTTTTTTTTTTTTTTTTTTTAGTTTCCTGAAAAATATCTTTAAAATAATGTATTTTAATGATTTTCTGAAATTTCCGTTGTGCTACAGCAATTGATTTGGAGTTGTATAATATTCAGCAAATATGAAATCTTAAAACTTCACATTTTTCATGAAACTGCCTTTTCTATTCTCGTTTAATTGACGCGTGAAATTTCCATGAAATTGATACATCAGATTTCCGTAAAATTGACACATCAGATTGCCATTCCAAATTTCCATGAGATTTTCTGAGATTGAATTATCTCCAATAAAAGAAAAGAAAAAAAAGAATTCTCGTGTTGTTCGTTAAACGGAAAACCAGGTTGAAAAGCAATTTCATTTCCAGATTGTTTTTAGAAAATAAAATATCCGTGACTGGAATCTTTTACAGTCCTGAATAATTTTAAAAAAAGGTGAAAGATACAATGGTACAGCTTTTACTGTTCTTAATTATAACCTGTCCACCACTATTCCCTTTCTATTAAATAAGAAGCAATCTCATATTTAATATGTTACTATCAGGTCAAAAGTATCTGGGCACCCAGTTCTGCCGGACTCGGATATTCCTAAAGTATACATTAATATCATGTTAGTCCCTTTGTTACATCTATGGCAGCCTGCACATGCTTGGGTAGACTTTCCACCGTTATTTGATAGCTGGAAATATGAATTGATATTCACGTGTCCATCACAATTAAAATAAGTGCTGGCAGAGAGTTCGTAATCTGATTTGACTGGTTACGTAATCTACATTCTTATTCGTGTTAAACTGCCGTGCAATTCAAAAAACAACATAAGTGCTTCACTTCAGAAAAGTGACTTGACAACTATTTTCTTTGTATTGCCAATGCTGTGAACGCTAAAATAGAATTTAAAAAAAACTGATATAACAAATTTTATTTTTGAAATATAATTTTGTATATATGTAGATGCCATATAAAGATGCCGAATATATAAAAATTCCAATTTTAAATTTTTTGTCGCTTTACGTTGATTTTTCAATTGCATGTCAGTAAAGGTATTCTAAGGGACTCAGATTGGAACTTTGAAAACATCAGTTCAGCTTTTGAATTCCCATATTGTCCAATCATGGAGGCCCAAGTCTCGATGTGCGAATGGAGGAGTTACATTACTGGAAGAGAAATGTGCCTTCTTATGAAATATTGCCATAGAGTTAAGAGATCAGCATAGTTCAGAAAGTCCACACGCGTTTCCAATCGCATAAACTAGGGGGCCAGGACAAACGTCATAGAACCAGATTCACTTTTTTGGTGGATGTCCGAATACTTTTGGCGAGATAATGTAGCTGTTAAAAAGTCGTATTTGTATAGAATATTTTGCACTTTTTGAAAATATTCTATATTTGAAATGGTATTACTATTGCTGTTTTTTTTTCTCTCTTTTTTTCTAATGACCACTACTTCTGTAAGTTGGGAGAATAGTTTCTGAATTATCATTAGATCGATAGATAGAGGGATGGGAAGGTGGGTGAGAGAGCGAAGATTATAAAATATAAATATAAAAAACAGGACTAAAAGTTTAAGTTTCATGCGTGCTACACATTAATCGACTCTGTACTCTGTCATAGTCCTTCAAAGAAAAAGTCACGATTTAGAGGGGGGGGGGCATTTAATAAGTGGCTTTCATCTTGTTTTCATAGCAAAAATACGAAATATTAATTTTTGTTTTATTTCTTTTAGATCAATGTAAACAGCTCAGAGTACGATCGTTGCCTTGAAAGTACTGAATCATTCCTTGCATCTTTTTATGCCCCTACTGATGAATTTAAATTCAGCAGAAATGTTGATTGGCAGCCTTTACCTGTACATTCTGTCCCGAAAGAGATCGACAAAGTAAAGAAACATTGCATTTCTTTTTATAATTCTGATCTGAGGGGTGATTTTGAGCATTATATTTTTTTCCAACAAGGTGCGAAACTTCGGAAAATGCGAACTTGGAAAGCAGAATGGTTTTAAATATAAGTGCAGCGTATTATTAAGTTTTTTTTAATTCAATGAAAATTTATTATTTCAAAAATAGATTTGAGTTTAGAAATTCATGATGTTTCATTTTGACGTCTGTAGTACATATTTTTAAAATGCTTAAAAAAAGAAAAAGTTAAAAAATATGTATTAAAAGCTAAAAAGACAGAAATTTAACTAAAGAACAGAAATTTAGCTGAAAAGAACACTGACAAATACCATCTTTACTGATGTCAAAGATTGAAATAATCAAAAATCAGTCTCTTTGTCTAGAAACACAACAATTCATTTGTTGAATTCGAAAATATTTTTGATGCTTCACATTTCAATACTTTAACAATATAACATTACGACACCAGAAGCTTAAACTAAAAAAGTGAGCATCAAAAATAACTTTTGATCTAATGCTCGAATTTTCAAGTTATGAACTCTATCTTACAATATAAGTCGCAAAAACGGACTTTCTCTGAAAAACATGCCTTTTTGTAGACCGATTCAAATTTCTGATCCTCAAAATTTGAGCGGGTGGGAGTAGCTGCAACCTGAAAAATCAGGTCCCAATCATAGAGCTATGATGTATAATAGTAGAGCATGCGCATCAGGAAAATTTTTGTCCTCAGAATAAAACCACATGACTTGAGGGGGAGTGGAAAGAGAAATTTCCATCTTCCGTTTCTCCTTGTTATTTTATTGGAAGAAAATCATTGCCTGAATTTAGAAGTCAAAAACCTTAAAATTTGGGGGTTTACCGTGGTGCAATTGGTTGTAAAGGAAAACTTTTATCACTTTTTAGAATTGAAATTATTTTATTTATTAGATAAATGAATTTTTAAAATGTTTTTCCTTTCCTTGAAACATCATATTAATCCCAATTACTCTATTTTATTCATCCTAAAATCCAAATTTATGCTTTTACATCTATCATACAAGTTAATCTAAACGAATTAAAACGAAACCTGTCTTATTATAACACCACTTATCAACTTTAAGTATTATAAATAATTATTCCTTATTAATGTACATATTTTTTTAATGCTAAAATGTAGTAGTCAAAATGTTTTTAACATTGTTGTTTCCTTAGTTCTTCGTTTATTTACGTTGTATTTTTTTACTCTCTCAAATGTGTCTGAAAAAGAAAAACTCTTTTGTATATTTATTTAATTTTAGTAGCTTGTTTTGGGTTAGTTTTGCTCATAACATACATTTTCTTCTTAGACAAAAGAAGAGTTACGAAAGATTCATACAAAATGATTCGATAAATAAATCAGAGATTGTTGCTGTTTAATTATTAGTTCTTAAATACTATTACCAGGTATTTTACAATCGAAATCGTCTGGTCTATTTTAATTTCAATAATACATAAACAAAATCGGAAATACTATCAGAAATATTAAGTCTCTTTAACCCTATAATAGCAGGTGTAAAGTCAAAATCAAATTGGAAATTACAATTACGGAAATGATGGGTTATATTAAGAAATGATAGATGATTATTACAAGTGCATATTTTACTATTTTATTTTGCTTCATTCACAATGAAAAAAAAAAAAAAAAANAAAAAAAAAAAAAAAAAAAAAAAAAAAAAAAAAAAAAAAAAAAAAAAAAAACTCTGAAATCAATTATGCGTAAATATTTTACGCATTGACAGAGAATTTGCATAAAAGTCATATTATTTTTAAAATTCTACTGTCCTTTAATTGCCATCCATGTAATGTTATTAATCTGTATATATATCTGCAAGTTATAAATCATCATAAATAATTATATAATAAATTTATATTCTCGGTAAAATTAGTTTATGGATTAACTACAATATATTGTAAAAATGAAAAATATATGTTTCAGGAAACTGTCTTTTACAAAACACATACGCAATGTTAAATTATAAATCTAGTTTATAAATGCATAAAAAAAATATCTTAAATAAAAAACTTTTTAACTAAATCGTTCTCTAACGATGAATTTTAATATGCAATACATACTTTATAATTTATAAATTATGCACCACAAGAATAATTAATAAAAGTGAACAAACTTTCAATAATAAAAATTATTTGAATTAATTGTAGTTTTTTTTAAGCATGAAAATTTTTTTATTAAAATAAATTTTAACAAAGATAAAGTATTATTAGTAAATTAGGAAGTACTTTTCTTTTTTTCGCAATCTTAAAACTTAGAAGTTTAATAGAAAATACTTTTATTTTTAACTCCTGTTATAATAATTTATTTTGCTAGTGTCAATTATGTGAAACACTTTAATATTTTAAACCATTTGCAAAACTAAAAAAGTACCCATAAGTGGTTATCACAGCCTTTTTACCGTTTTTAAAATTATTCAAAAATTGAGATTTTCTTAATTTGTAGAAATGTAAACAATTTTGTACAGCTTAAACGTATTAAAAAATTGGAATTCCAAAATTATTTTTAAATCAGTCGTCTTGCCGAAAAATCTTATAACATTTTCCTGTTTGTCTATTATAGCTGCTGAAGCTTTTAACTTTCCTCTATTGCTTGTATAAGTACGTAACACATTTCAATTGTCACGTGATGTCCTTCTCTCTCCCTAAAAAATTGCTGAAAGAGAGAGAGGGGGGCTCTGATGTTAGGGGCGGAGAGGGACGGGGATATATAACAGAGAACGCTTGCTCTACTTTTATTTCAGCTCTATGGTCCCAATAGTTTTAGGCAGGCGAAAATTATTAAAAAAAAAAAAAAAAAATAAACATANTATTAAAAAAAAAAAAAAAAAATAGAATACAAATTCGAAAGTCGAAGTTCATTTTTTTAGGTGAATTCAACAAATTTTCACGCAATTATAAAATTTGTTTATTCAAAGATGACCACGTAAAAAAGAATGCTTTTTTAAAAAAAATATTTACTAATTTTTTATTATTTTACTTGTTGAGTATGAAAAAAAAATTTAAATTACGGCAAATTTCTGCATCATTTTAAAATGCGTAATTTTGAATGACAAAATAGAAAATTTGGACGAAATCGGTCGAATAGTTTCTTTCTAAAATATTAAATTATAAAAGTTGATTATTTAGATATAGACGAACAAAACGTTGCGTCTATTGCTTAATGTCCACTTTAATGTTTTGTAATCTCAACTTCATTCATTCTCTTTTGATTCCTAAGCTGGTTACGCCTCGAAAATAAATTATTTTTCTACTAATATAAATACTCTTTAAGGATTTAGACACGGGGAGCTTCTGTCCTACAACAGATGCGGAGGAGAAAAGAATAATTAACTCCCCGGATGGTCAAGCTTATATTGCGAAGCATAAGGTACCTCATTTATATACTCGTCAACTATTTTAGTGCAAAATTTCATTCATGTTTATAGGTTTAATACGAAATTCATTCTCTCTATCTTTGGCGGAAAGTAAGGCCTCCCACTAGCAACTTTTGCTTCGAGTTTTGACGCGTGACATCTTGACACAAGTTCTTGACCACAAAGAAGTTACGGTGTTCGAAAGATAAATTTACCGAAGGTTCTCCATCACGAGCCGTTTAGAATGTAGAAAAGTTTATTCCCTATTGAGTTAGTGGTCAAGAACCTGTGCCATATGATAGCACATGGATCGCGGGTCTATCTTCATATGTTTCAACAACTACGTGAACTCACTATCTTATTCCACTATGGGAGATAAGATCCCGGAATATTCTTTGGCTAGTTAAAAATGCTGGGAGGCAAAAACCACAATTAATTTCCTTGTGGTATAAAATGGTTGCGTGTTTCAATGTATTTTACGACAACCTGAGGCATGAGGTTTGGCATATGGTATTACTCAACCGTTCTGAAACAAATAGCGATACGTTTTAATATCCATGTGAACTCACCATCTTATTCTTGGCGTGTTGGCGATTAATAGTTTTCTTACAAGTTTTTCTTTACATTTGCTAAATCTTGGATATAGTTTTACTATTCCTTGGATACATAATTTATAATAGTTATTATAATTTATATTTTCATATGTGAATTTAATTTCAGTTAATGTTCCTTTATATCAGGAGTGTAATTTTCCAAATAACAACATGGAACTTTTGGTCAACTTTTATGTCGTAGAAATTAATTGCATAAAAAATTTCAACTGTTGCCGATTTGTGAGTGTGCATGGAGAGCAATCTCCAAGAACTGCAGTGGAAAATGTCGAAAAAAATAAAAATCAAAGTTGGAATGATTTAAAAACTATTTAATTTAAAAACAAACCTTGATTTGAATCACATGATATTTTTCAAATCACAGATTTATCTAAAATATATTATTTATACAATACTCCATTAACTAACATGTAATTACTTAAGACTGTGATAATGAACCATTGAGATCAAATCTCAAGTTTTATTCACAGAATCAAGAAACGAAATCTTTCCTTTTTTTAAGTAATGTAGATAAGAATGTGGATAAGAATGTAACTTTTAAATTATAATTTTTCGTTATTCATTTCACATCATTTTCATGTTTTAATGTGCTCACTGTAGTGTGTCACATTTACTATTTTATTACCCATTAATACATTTCAACTATACCCATTTCATTTTATACACATTTATTTCAATACAAGTAATGTCAAAACTTACTAAATATATACTTGTAAATAAAGACTTGCTCTGTCAAGAAGAATTATTATTATTATTATTTTTTTTTTTTTGAAAATACTTTCGGATTTAAATTAGTTTACTTTTCATGAGACAGCTTGGTTCTCTGTTTTTGAAATTTATTAATGTCTCTTAGTATGATAAGATATAATAACTGACTTAGTAAGTCAGATTAAGTAATTAGTTTACAATAATTAAATAATAATAAACTTTTTATTATTAGAGATATTAAGAATTTTAGTTGCAGTATTATTGTTAACACTACTATTATAGAGTTACTATTTATACAGTTTGTCAAATCGTTAAACGCGAAAACAATTTTAAAAAAAAATCTGATTGGAATAAAGAAAATTCAATGTTTAATATTTATTTTATTAAACAAAATATGATTTTTATTAATCATGACAAAATGCCTTAATGTTTCGCCCAGGGTGGCTAAAATCCTAAGCACTCTCTAAGTGCCTCTGGGGGAGATAAGATCCAGAAGATTCTTCAGTTAGTTAAAAATGCTGGAAGGTTGTGATGGCATAAACGTAAATGTTTTCTAATTAAACACTAAAACAAGTATCTCATAGAACGAACTCTTTTACTATGACAAAGGTACACAAAATACATACATAAAACAAATATGCGTTTCCAACAAAAGAATGATGTAAGAAATAATAAAAGACGAAATAATCACTGCATTTGCGTTGATGCACTTGCGTCTTCAACAAAGGTAAAAATCACAATTAATTTTTTGTGGTTTAAAAAGCTTGCCAGATAGTGGGTTTCAATATATTTTAACACAATTTGCTCATGAGATTTGAAGCACTCTGAAGTACATTAATAATAAAATAAAATAAAAAAATGTGCATACTCAATTTTATTTTCGTGATATTAGCTCATATTGATGAAAAAAAGCTCAACTTTCATAAACAAACTTAAATGAATTGATAGTTTTAAGGATAAAGACCTATTTTTGCTCAAAGAAAAATGATAATAACGTGAGAAATTAAGTTATGAGAATGTATAATAATCTTGTTTTTGCTGCTTTTTATATTATTGACATTTATTAATCAATTATTATTAATTATGCATTTCAAATCTTTTGATTATTACTTAGGAAATGTTTGATTACTTGACATTTTACAGTGGAACGCCCATCACAGACTGGATTACAGCGTACTATTTGTTCGACACTTTATTTGTAGAAGTAAGAACTTTTATATTATCTACCGTGTGGTCCGTCATCACCACCCTTAATGCACAGTTATCGAAATTTTCTCAGAAATGATGCAAAAAATAATCACATTAGGAGTCACACGTTAATATTATTTAAGTGAAGAAGAAGCAAAAGCGATGTGGAAACATTCGCCTCTTTTGTAAAAAAGTCATGACGGAAAATAAAACCAGTTGAAGGTTGAACTTGAAGGTGTTTCTAATCAACGCCAATCCAACTTCTCTCTACTTTTTTCAGCAATTAAACAGGTTCTGATGTTTTCAGTCCCCACTTTCTTTTGTAGCGATTCGTTTGATATCTATAGCGTTTTTATCCTTAAAAATTATGCACATCAAGAATACCAATTAATTAATAATTTGCGATTCCTGATGTGTATACTTTTTCACTTTCTTTTTTAAAAGGATTTTAAAAATATACATAACAGTTGCCCATTACAGAACTATCTTTATAATTCTAATGATTAATTTTCAGTTATGGTTTTTGTTGTAATATTCTATGATCTACTCTTTTTAAATTAAAAAATATGCCTTTTTTTCGGTAATTTTCGTATAATTAACCCTTTTTTTAGTGAGTGTAAAAGAGATTTTTCAACCCTAACATTTCAAAGTGCTTTAAGAGGTACTACAGTGTTGAACGAAGATAAAATATGTATTTAAGGATGAAAAACACAAGCTAATTGAAAGTTCTGAACATTGTATTAAAGTTGCGTTGCAGATGTATATTATTACGTAGCCGGCTGCGCAGTTTTAAACACTGCATGATAAAAAGTGCGTGCAAGATTGAATTAATATGCAACATGCGAAAACCTAACTAAAACTAAAAATAAGTTTTTCAATTACAGAATAATTTTATGCTGGGTATTTTGCAACGGTCACCGCTACGATATAACTTTAGAATCTTCATCAAAAATGAAGTCAAAAATTAGACACGTTAGTAATCGAAAATTAATATTAAGGCGAATGAAAACCAAAACGATAGGAAACACTGTAGAAAAAGACGAGAGTTAAAAATGCCAAAACATATTTGACGATAGAAACAGAGGGGGGAGTTGAAGTATTATTATTCGAAACACTTTCGAGTTTCACTAACGACTTTTTTCACTTGTGATTCGATATATTACGATTAATTTTTTCTTTATTTCCTCTATAATATTAATTTGTGACCCCTACCATGCCTAATTTTTACTTCATTTTTGAAAATATATATTACCTAAAACATATATTCTAAAAATATATATTAACTATAGCCATTACAGCCATTATTAGCCCCAGTATTGTTATATACATTATTTTCTTTAATTTTCTCTCATTCCAGGGTCATAAATATCCTTCCATATTTGATTTATTCTAGATTATTTTTGATGTTAAAAACATTGTTAGAATAAATTATTTATTTAAATAAAAAATATATTTTTATTCTTAAATATTTAATTTGTGAATGTATAGCGACACTTCAGTAAATTCTCTCTCTACATAGAATTAGCACAACAAATTACCAATAAATGAAGTAAGACTTCACATCGATATTATTTTAATAGAAACATGCGATGTTATCCATCATTTTAGAAGGCCCAATTTAAAAATTGAAATCAATCTTAAATATCAAAAAAGAATCCTTTCTATGATTTTTGCGTAATACATATACAAATACCTGCAAGTGACGTCATTGCGGGTAAATCGTGACATTTGTCGATTCGGAAGCCAATCAGGTTCTACACACACGCGTGACGTCACTTGCAGGTATCCAATTAAATCTGATTTAAATCACATTGTTAGGCGTAATCACTTCACTTCTTCTCAAGTTACAAGTACCTAATTTAAAAAAATAATCTCTTTCTTTTGCATGGGAAGAATAAATATAATTTGACCATTCCTGTTTGGGCCCATAAATACTGGGACGAACTACAAGAAGTGTATGATGAATCATATTATTGGTGGTACAAATCTTATCTTATGAAGCGTCTTAGAGGAGGTAACTGTATGTTTTTTTTCTATGTTAATATGTTTTCTATGTCTATATTTCTATGTTTTTTTTTCCTTTTCAATTTTTTTTTTTTGGCTTACAGTTTCAATACTTAACTCTTAAAACAAAACAAAGCTTTTTAACTTCTTATACCATCTTAATGAAAAGATTTAAATTCGGATAAACGTTTTAAGTATTTAAATAATTATATAAATTTTAAGAAGTCTTTCACTTGGGATGGTTTTTCTGCCTACATGATAATTGTTAATATCAATGAATAATTTTTAACTTTTGCATTTTTTATGAGTCTCGATAATGTATATTGGGAGTAACTTTTGAAACATTTAAAATCTAGATAAAAAAACATTTTTCTTTTTTAAAAAGGTCTAGTTTACACATGGAAATACGATATATTGATATCATTTTGCATAGGTGGTAATACTCAAAGCAAAGCATATATGGTAATTGTGTTGTTTTTAAACGATTTGAACAATTTGAAAATGTTGCTAGGCATTTTATTGCCTCAATTTCTTCAATTTTTATTTTCCATGCTTTTGATTCAATAATTTTTTTAAATTTAAAATGATTTAAATCGAATAAATAAGAAGAATATTAATACTATTTAGAGGTAAATTTAGGTTAAGCATCTTTGGTCTCAATAATATTTAGAAATTTTTTAATGGTCTCCCGACACCGAAAAGTATCGAAAATTGTTACGCGTGATCTTATTTATGTAATTTAGTTTTAAGAAAATCATTTTGAAATATGTTTGTTAAATTTTTCGATATGTTTAAATTTTTTGTACTATTTTAAAAAATATCAGCTTTTTCAATGGCCATAATGTTATATAAACATTCATAATTACGAAACTAATTCAATTAATAGTGCTTAAAATTGGTTGAGTAAATAAAACAATACTATCCACTGTTTGAAATATTTATTTAAAATTCATTTCATTTTAAGGACCCCTGATGAAAAAACTGATAGAAATTATGAACGAAAAAATTGATGGTAAGCTTCCTGATCTCAAGTTTCAAATATTTTCAACAGTAAGTTTTCAATATAATATTCTTTTCAAAATTTTTTAAAATAATGTAAAAAACTGAGTCTACACTTCAGAATATGCCTTAGTTAATAACTAGTTAAGTATCGCAACAATTAAATAAAAATATTATAAAATTATACACATTTTATTAACGAGATATAAATATGATATTATAAGAGACACAGATGTTTAATACCAAGCATACTTCAAATGACATTTGACCCGCTACTGGAATTAACGTGTTAATTGCTACAGGAATTAACTTCAATATTTTTATGCTTAAGTGAACCCTAAAAATAGTGATCTCAAAATAAGTGTTGCCACATCATTCCTTTTCCTGGAAAAAATTTTAGTAGTGTTTGTATTTAGCTGGAAACTGCAAGGGTCTTCCAGATCTAGTTTTTACTAAAACTACAGGATCTGGTGATGAATAGAATTTCTTTTCATTGTGGCGTGTCTCTTGCTCTGCCGGCTTAATATCTAATGAAGTGTCAGTTAAGATTTCTTTAAAATAATATCCTGAATTGTCAAGATATAAGTTGGTTTTTTTCTATCTATGCTGCCTCTAACTTGTTTATATTTCACCAGAATGTCGAATGTTTTTAAAACAGAAGCTGGCTTTTTTTCTATTTAGGCTGATTCTAACTGGTTCATCTATCACCAGAATGTCCAATGACAAATCATTGCGTTGAGCAACTTTGTGAGGATCAGTATAGGGAGCAGGGAGCTTTAATTAATTAATTTTTACAATCTAAAGTAAAAATACCTAATAATATTACTAATAGTGAAGACTGAGCCGAGATGGCTCAGGGGACAGAGTGTCCGCCTTTTAATGAGGCGAACCGGGTTCGAATCCTAGTCGATACGAATTCCGCATCCGGCTTGCACCGACCACAGTGCTGACGTAAAATATCCTCAGTGGTAGACGGATCATGGGTTAGAGTCCCTTGCCGTCAGGCTGACCGGAGGAGGTTCTCGTGGTCTTCCTTTCCATGTAACACAAATGCGGGTTTGCTCCATCAAAAAGTCCTCCACGAAGGCAAATTTCTCCCAATATTAGATCCGGGAGTTCCCTTGTCTTCTGGATTGGGTTCAAAATTGCAAGGCTACGGAGTTGAACATTAGTAGTCGTTAACCCATGAAATTGGGTCGGCTGTTAAACGATGGCTATAAAAAAAAAGCAATAGTGAAGGTTATTAAATATCAGGTCTACCGGAAAGTTCTTCTCGAGAAAATATAGGCCTCTCCTTTTACAGTAATGCAAAAGGCTCTTGAAAATGATGATGCTACGAAGAGGAACATTGATAGAAGCAAACTCGATCTCGAACTGTTGAATGTAGACTATATAAAATGAAATTATTAATTCAGTTGCTCGCTGATGAATTGCTTATTCAACAATTTTAGAAAAATGAGTTAATATTTTAATGTTTTTAAATGTAAAAAATTTTTAATGCTTTTTTTCCCCTTGCAGCATGATGATAACTTAGCCTTACTTTTGGAGATATTCGACATCTTTCCTCTGAAGTTACCTCCATACGCATCGACACTATTGTTTGAACTCTACAGAGGCACAGACAATGCTAACTTCGTAAGGTTATTGTATCTTAATTCAACCGAGCCTGAACTTGGAAATCAAACACCACACATTTTAAAGCTGCATGGCTGCGAGGAATATTGTCCACTAGAATTTTTCACAAAATCCGCCCAACCTTTTTTCCCTGTCAACTGGGAGGAAGAATGTGGTATCACACGATAGCATGGACAAGTTTGATGCAGGCATTGCAAGCCGGCTAGGATAACGGCATTGCTTACGAAAACCTCATTTTACAGAGAAAAAAACCTTTCGATGTTTTATTTTGTTATTTTAGGAAGGTCATTGTGTTCAAGATGTATTAGTGATCTCCCTCCACAAAAATGAAATAAATAAATAAAGATATCACTCTGAATGATCTGAAGATAAAATTTTTACGTACTAAAAACCAATCGTAAAAACTCAAATGCGTTAACCGCAACTTTGCGGTTAACATTACACCTTTTCTTTTACAGATTTGGATTCTTAACCAAAATATGAGAGGACGAATGAGCAATTTAAGAAGTAGGGTTCTACGTTTGGACTCCTTATCTTTTGCTTATGCCTAATTCGCCATATCTTTAGACTATCTACCTTTACAAAAATAAGCCAGATTGGTTCTTAAAAAAACGAGCTTTTAAGAGAAATTAAACTCGAATTATCATTTATATATTCCAGTTTGAAAGAAGCTGTATTTGAATTATTATTCATAATTTTTGCTTAAAAAGACGTGTGTTGGAGTAATCCTTTATAAATTCTACTTTGACATTTGAAAAAGTATTGAGCTTAATTCAATTACCAGATTAAAATGAAAGAAAATGCTGTTCATTATAATTTATTGTGTACATATCTCATTTTATAGTTTTGTAATATTAAGGGAATAAATATTTGAAATAACTGAGTTTTAATGATTTCATTACGCAAATTACCAAGTTACATTTTAGTATTTTGTTTAATAAAAATTTTCAATGATCACATTTAATGTAGTTTAAGCCATAGCCGTGGAGTTTCCTACTAACTTATACTTTACGACGATACTTGTACTTTATTAAAATTTTCACCAAAATGCAGGAAAAGTATTATTACTTCAATTTTTTTTTTTATATTTCAGGTTAGTAATTTTGTTTTTTACCCATAACTAGTATTTATTTCATTTAAAATTATATTTTTTATTACAACATATAGAGTGAGAAAGTAAATTTTTCGATCATATATTTGTACAAAGTATTGAAGTTGTTTAAAACTATTAAAAGATCAAAACCTTCTTTTCTTTTTTTTAACCCATTAACAGCACAATTTTTAACTAACTGAAATCGGAGTTGAGCAATTTTTTTTTACTCGAACTTTACAGGCTTGGTTTAAACTTTATCGCAGTATATGTCTTTTTTGTCAAGAGGTATATAAGCACACAAATCACTCATGGGCTGCAATAGAGGCACAACTCAAAAAATCAAGTTATGAGATAAGTGGGTTTAAAGTTTTCATTGCTAAGCAAAATGCATAAGAAATGCTTTAGCTTGCTTAAATGAAGATTACCTTCAAGTTGATTTATGAGTTGTGCTAGTACTGCTGCAAAAAGAATGTGTATTTTCATATTTACACCTGTTCTTAGTCCAAAACGTGTCGTTTTTGAGTTGTGCCACTATTGCAGCCCATGAGCGAAATAAGTCGTGGACAAAACGGCAAGTACAAATTGCTGTAGTACACTCTTATGATCTATGTTATGTCTAAATTTAAAAAAAAGTACTTACTCACTAGCTAACTCTTTCCCTTGGCTGTTGAATCATTCAGAGACATGCTGACTATAGAGATGAAACGGGCTCAGCCCGAGTACGACACGGGTTCGTTTACTAGGGAGATTTCGCACTTTTACGTTAGTTTCCGTACTGTCCCGTATGTAAGATTTGAAGCAACTGCGCATGGGTGTGATCGCGTTCATTTTAGATGCTGCGTATCCTTACATTACGTTGGCGTTATTAACGCTACAAATACAAAGCTACAAGCTCGCTGTTTATAGCTGTTAAATGTTTTCTGTTTAAGCCTACCTTCGAACTAAAATCATAGATATGGAATGCGAATTTGAAAAAATTTATTGATGAAATTCCCAAACGAATAGTGTGATATTACAACAATTGGTTAGTGGACTGATCGTTAAGACACGGTTCCCAGTAGAACACCGAAGTCAAGCATCACTGGCTGCGGTCAGTGTGCGGATTTGTGACCACTTTGATCAGCTTGCGTTGGGACTGAGAGTGCGAGGTATCGGTGCTCGTTAAAATGTTCTACCGTAAAGTGCATGACTTCGCGCACAGGTCGTCGAACTACCAGAGCAGGGGAGCCATTCCCTCTGCAGAGGATCGAAATTGCGATGGCATGTTTTCGGATCATCTTCAGGGATGTTTCCCAGACCGTCGCCAATAGCCCATTGCGCAACTCTAGCGCAACGTTAATAAAGTACCTACCTACAACAATTGGTAGATTCAATTAAGGAAATATTGGTTTTTGTTTCACATTATGGTTGTATAATAGATAAATTTTAAAAATATAAACTATATTCATTTTAATTATAAAATTTAGTTCGAAGTTTAAATTTAAGGATATTTTTTTTGTTCTATTATGAATACAGAATTTGATTTATTTTATTTTTAAGTTATGATATGCTCTATTTTTTCCCCTTTAAATTGCTTAAAGCAAGAAACCTTTCTCTGGTACAAAAATTCCAATACTTGTAGCATTTGAATTATAATTATAAGAATTAATTTGATTTTTATTTTAACTTCTAATAGGTATGCATTTGGTTGGGCATAAAAAATAGAAGTTATGCTATCATTATAGAATTGCTGTTATCAATATATAAGCTTGATTTATTTACATCATTCACATCAAAAAATGTATTACGGTGAAATAATATTTTAATTTATATATAAGTATTCACAAAAAAAATGAAAGAAATAATCTACACTCTATTTTTTAGATTGTCATAAATAGAGCCCGGATTTTGATGACCTAAAAAGTCTCAACTAATGCCCTTAAAAAGTGCAAAAAATGCCCTTAAAAAGGGCAAAAAATGCCCTTAAAAAGGGCAAAAAATGCCCTTAAAAATCCAAAAATTGCGCAAAAAATGCCTTAAATAAAGTAAAAATATTGAATTAAAAAAATGTTTTGCTCTTTAAAATTATTATGAGTCATTTAAAAAATATAAAGCAATGCAATACTTATTCTACGTTCATTAAAGTTTGAAAAATATGTTTTATATCCTAAAATAACAAAAAAAAAGGAAAATATGTTGACTCCAAAACATTTTCATTTTGTATAGAAACTTAAATGAATATAACAACTTCCATCTCATAATATTACTAAATATCAGAATTACATTGGATTATTAAATTTT